>NC_139958.1:522500-570000 GCF_963454915.1 Gymnoscopelus microlampas | reverse complement strand
ATCACCCCATCAGTTTGGGGGTCCCTGGCCTGAAAAGGTTGAAGACCCCTAATCTGTGAATCTAATGTGACCCCTACTTCAGTCAATGAAGTCCAGGGCTGAATGTGACATATTGAGACCTATATAACCAAATATTGGTCATTTGCCAACACATTATTTTGTGAAATAAATGGGTTATATTTCACTCAGATAGTTATACAATTCTTATAATATATTAAAATACAATCATCCTTATCCTTCAAGTTAAATGCATTATTTCCGTGGACTTAAACTTTTTTGGACTTAAAAAACTTTTTTTTTTTGGATGGCCTTCCTGCCCTGGCATTTGGCCTTTGTGCCCTCCAAATTCCAGGCCTGGTTGTCCAGAGTGTTTTAGAGAAGAGAGAAGAGTCTAGGACGTGTGGAGCGTTGTCCAGGGTGTGTTAGAGAAGAGAGAAGAGTCTAGGACGTGTGGAGCGTTGTCCAGAGTGTTTTAGAGAAGAGAGAAGAGTCTAGGACGTTTGGAGCGTTGTCCAGGGTGTTTTAGAGAAGAGAGAAGAGTCTAGGACGTGTGGAGCGTTGTCCAGAGTGTTTTAGAGAAGAGAGAAGAGTCTAGGACGTGTGGAGCGTTGTCCAGGGTGTGTTAGAGAAGAGAGAAGAGTCTAGGACGTGTGGAGCGTTGTCCAGAGTGTTTTAGAGAAGAGAGAAGAGTCTAGGACGTTTTGGAGCGTTGTCCAGGGTGTTTTAGAGAAGAGAGAAGAGTCTAGGACGTGTGGAGCGTTGTCCAGAGTGTTTTAGAGAAGAGAGAAGAGTCTAGGACGCGTGGAGCGTTGTCCAGAGTGTTTTAGAGAAGAGAGAAGAGTCTAGGACGTGTGGAGCGTTGTCCAGGGTGTGTTAGAGAAGAGAGAAGAGTCTAGGACGTGTGGAGCGTTGTCCAGAGTGTTTTAGAGAAGAGAGAAGAGTCTAGGACGTTTGGAGCGTTGTCCAGGGTGTTTTAGAGAAGAGAGAAGAGTCTAGGACGTGTGGAGCGTTGTCCAGAGTGTTTTAGAGAAGAGAGAAGAGTCTAGGACGTGTGGAGCGTTGTCCAGAGTGTTTTAGAGAAGAGAGAAGAGTCTAGGACGTGTGGAGCGTTGTCCAGAGTGTTTTAGAGAAGAGAGAAGAGTCTAGGACGTGTGGAGCGTTGTCCAGAGTGTTTTAGAGAAGAGAGAAGAGTCTAGGACGTGTGGAGCGTTGTCCAGAGTGTTTTAGAGAAGAGAGAAGAGTCTAGGACGTGTGGAGCGTTGTCCAGGGTGTTTTAGAGAAGAGAGAAGAGTCTAGGACGTGTGGAGCGTTGTCCAGAGTGTTTTAGAGAAGAGAGAAGAGTCTAGGACGTGTGGAGCGTTGTCCAGAGTGTTTTAGAGAAGAGAGAAGAGTCTAGGACGTGTGGAGTGTTGTCCAGAGTGTTTTAGAGAAGAGAGAAGAGTCTAGGACGTGTGGAGCGTTCAGGATATAGTCTAATCCAGCGACACCCAAGTGCCTGTAAAGCACTTTGTAACCTTGTTTGGAAAAGCACTATACAAATAAATTAATTATCATAATAATTTTGTGTAGACAAACCAATCACCTGTCCTTCAATGTTTTAGCTTTTGGTTTGTGTTTGTGTTTTATGTTAACAGTGTGTTAACAGTGTGTTAACAGTGTTTAACAGTGTTTAACAGTGTGTTAACAGTGTTTAACAGTGTTTAACAGTGTATTAACAGTGTGTTAACAGTGTTTAACAGTGTTTAACAGTGTGTTAACAGTGTTTAACAGTGTATTAACAGTCTCACCTGCATGAGATGAAACAGTCTCACTGATGTTGGGGCAGAAAACAGCAAAGTCAAAGTGGCACGGCTGAAACAAATACACAAAACTTTATTTAAAAAAGGTTGTCACAACCAAAGCAGTACTGTCTGTACTCACTAGCAGTAGTTTGAGCAGTACTGTCTTTGCTCACTAGTAGTGAGCAGTACTGTCTGTACTCACTAGCAGTAGTTTGAGCAGTACTGTCTGTACTCACTAGCAGTAGTTTGAGCAGTACTGTCTGTACTCACCAGCAGTAGTTTGAGCAGTACTGTCTTTGCTCACTAGTAGTGAGCAGTACTGTCTGTACTCACCAGCAGTAGTTTGAGCAGTACTGTCTTTGCTCACTAGTAGTGAGCAGTACTGTCTGTACTCACCAGCAGTAGTTTGAGCAGTACTGTCTGTACTCACCAGCAGTAGTTTGAGCAGTACTGTCTGTACTCACCAGCAGTAGTTTGAGCATGGCTGCACAGTCTCTTTCTCCTGTAGCGTTGAACAGCAGAACTCTGGCCACAGGTCCTCTAGAATAATAATAATAATAACATAACTACATACAGTACACACTGCTATAGGCATTCAATCAATCAATACAGTTTCCCCATTTTTGGGCGGTGCAACCGCCCCTATATGTGAGGTTTGGAATTTGCACCCCCCCACCAGAGTACCCCCCTAACCCTGCACCGTGATTGGCCACCATGACTCTATTCAGGACTGTGATTGGCTAGAAACACATGACACATGTGCATAGCCCTATACATACGCGCGCACACTTAAAAAAAAACATGAAGTGAATCACTTCCATCACTGTGTTCAGAAGATGTGAAAAAGTAGAAAAAGTGGGTCAGGTAGGTTATAGTGGGCCAGGTCAGGTAGGTTATAGTGGGCCAGGTCAGGTAGGTTATAGTGGGCCAGGTCAGGTAGGTTATAGTGGGCCAGGTCAGGTAGGTTATAGTGGGCCAGTAATGTTCCAAATTCACCAATCAGGATGGAACATGAAAAATGGGACGGAGAGATAAGCAGAGTGCTGAGCCGTACCCCTCAGCAGTCATTCCACACATTAATACACATTATGTATGTATTTACATTTATATATTCATACTCACAGAGCGTGTGTCTCATGTTCTACAGCAGTGTCTCTGAACCATTCCACACAGGCCTGCATGCTCCTCATGGTGTGAGCTCCGTCCAGGAAGTAGGTGACCGATCCATGACTCATGGTTTGAGTTCTGCCTGGCCACGACGTCTCTGCTAGACCTGAGTGATTCACCACAACACTATGAGTATGTGTGTGTGTGTGTGTGTGTGTGTGTGTGTGTGTGTGTGTGTGTGTGTGTGTGTGTGTGTGTGTGTGTGACTGACCTTTCACCATAACAGGACTGAGGGGAAAGCGAGCAGCCTGAAGCTCTAATCTGTCACAACACAGCTCTGTGACAGAGACAATGTAATGGATTACTATTATATAGTATTATTATAGACAGACAGACAGACAGACAGACAGACAGACAGACAGACAGACAGGCAGGCTAAGAGACAGACAGACAGACAGACAGACAGACAGACAGACAGGCAGGCTAAGAGACAGACAGACAGACAGACAGACAGGCAGGCAGGCTAAGAGACAGACAGACAGGTTAAGAAAGAGACAGACAGACAGACAGACAGACAGACAGACAGACAGACAGACAGGTTAAGATTTGATTTGATTTGATTTGGATCTCTTTTAGCCGAGGCTAATCTTCCAAGAGTCCAGCAAGCAGAAATACAATACATTACATACGTACAGTGTACAATACTGATAAAAATTACAATAAACATATTGCAACATACCATAATGTAAAAACAGTACCAATATACAGAGTTACACAATAAAAAGATGTAACTCATCTCACATACACACCTACTACTAGGCCTTAGGCCTGTTGCACCTAAGGGATGACCATGGATACCCATGGTGGACTATGCATGGCAGGGGCGTCCTCTTCCCTGAGCCAGGCCTAGACCTGACCGCATACCATTGTAAAAACTATTTATTACTATAAAAATAGGACACAGAAGAAAAAAAAGCACGAATCATTAAACAAACATCCAAATTATTGCAATGAGTTCCATATTTTGACCGCCCTAAAAATAAAAGATCTGCTTCCCATGATAGTTTTTATTTTAGGTATAACATAGTGGTTTTTGCATCTTGATCTTGAGTTGACCAGATGACTGTCACGAACTAATGTCAACCGATTCCTTACACTAACTGGCTTGTTAGACACATTAATCTTTGTAATCAGTGCAAAAGATTGCTGTCTCACACATTCAGATACTGTGGGCCATCCCATTATGCTTTGCAGTTCAACCGTACCAATTTCATATCCACATCTTAAGACCATTCTTGCTGCCCTGTTCAATGTGATCTGCAGTCTCTTAATGTCTCCAAGAGCTGCATTGCCCCAGACTGCACAGCAGTAATTAATGTGACTATAAATTAAGCTATGAGATATTATTTCTAAAGTATCCCTAGGGAGAAGCCCTGCAATACGTCCCACCATTCCCGATAATTTCAACACCTTTTTCGATATATCTGTAATATGGGCTGTCCACGAGAGGTTGTTTTGTATTTTAATTCCCAATAACTTAACCTCCGATACCTCGCCAATTTGAACCCCACCATGTGATAGGCTCCATGGCCCCAATCTCTTTCTCTTTCTATTTGTACATATAACCATGTTTTTAGTTTTATTAGTATTTAATACCAGTTTATTGTTATCTATCCATTCTGCAACACGTTTAAAATCATTTGTCAAATATTCATGTAATTGGGTTTGTGACTGAGCCACTGCAGTGATGGTAGTGTCGTCAGCGAACATATGTGCACTTGAGTCGACTAATACTAATGGAAGATCGTTTGTGAATATGATATATAACAGAGGCCCAAGACAACTCCCTTGCGGGATGCCGCAGTTGGTAAAGCGTGGAGAGGAGTATGAGCCGTTGACATAGACGGACTGCTTCCTGCCATACAGATAGGATTTCTGTACAAATGGAAGTACAAATTCACAATACGAGGTCTACTAAACTGGGAGACTCATAAAAGCACTGAGCTTGTTTCAAATGAGTTCCCCACGCACACAAATCATGGTGACATATAAGAGACAGACAGTTATACACAACTACTATAGAATGTCATACAATCAGTTTACAGGTTACTGGTATAAAGAGTGAGAAATATGTACAAAAGAAGAAGGAGAGGGGGGGGGTAGGTTAGGTTAGGACTTGGACAGGGGCCATTTTCCTATTGCAGCCTCCTGAAGGTGTATCTTTAGGGCAGTTTTGAAGGAGAGTAGGGTTTTACACTCCTTTACTCCTTTTGGTAGGGCGTTCCACATTTTTGATGAATAGCATGAGAACGAGTTACTTCCCTTTGTTGAGCCAAAAAAGGGTTGGACAAGGTTTGTGGAGCTTCCTCTGGTATTGTGATCATGGACATCATTAACATTTTGGAAGTATTTTGACAAATACAGGGGGATCCCAATGTTGTGGTATATCTTGAAGACCAGGCCCATAGCAAGTTGCTGTACTCTGTCCTCAACCCTAAGCCATCCAATCCTATCAAAATGATCAGGGGTTAGATGGGTTTTGTAATTGAGGCCAAGAAGTAGCCTTACAAGTTTGTTTTGGGATGTTTGGAGCCTTGTTTTTAAGGCCTTGGAGGTGTTGTGATACCACGAAGTACATGCATAATCGTAATGACCTTGTATGAGGGCCACTGCAAGAGTCTTCAGGGTATTCTTACTGACTTTACGATCAATACTCCGCAAATAGCGTGTTTTTTTGTGGACCGTTTTGACGTTTTTTCAGCATTTTTGTCACCAGAGAGGTCAGCCTCCAAGATAGAGCCCAGGTAGGTAATTTCGTTTTTTCTTTTGATGATATCATCACCCGCTTTGATCGTGAAGCTCTCTGCCTTTCTGAGGTTAGGAGTGGACCCAAAGAGGATGCATTCCGTTTTACCCAGGTGTAATGAGAGCTTGTTGTCGGAGAGCCAGATGCAGATCTTGTTGAGTTCAGAGCTGAGAGTTTTCTCAACCTGCAGCCTGTCCCTGTCCGAGACAAGCAGGGCCGAGTCATCTGCGAACAGGAACAGGTTGCAGTCGCAGGCTGAAGACATGTCATTCACATATATCAGGAACAGTAAGGGTCCTAGTATACTTCCTTGGGGAACACCACAAGTCACTGGGAGGGGGGGGGACTGGGTGCCGTTTACTTCCACCACTTGCTCCCTCCCTTCCAGGTAGGATCTCATCCAGTTCACCGACGTGTCATCAAAACCTATTGCTTTGAGCTTTTTGATCATAATTGGGTGATTAACGGTGTCAAAAGCCTTCTGGAGGTCCAGCATGACCATGCAGCAATATTTGCCCTTTTCGATCTCTTGTTTGATAGAGTCGTTCAAATAGAGAAGGCATGTGTCAGTGGAGTGGTTTGTTCTGAAGCCAGATTGGAATTTGTAGATTAGATTTTTCACGGCAAGATACTTGTCGACCTGTTCATAGACTATTTTTTCCATGACTTTCGAGATGGAGCTTAGAATAGAAATAGGGCGGTAGTTGCCAGGGTCTAATTGGTTTCCTTTTTTGAACAGAGGGGTCACCCTTGCTTTTTTGAAATCGTTAGGGACCTGTCCCTGTATGGTGGAGAGGTTTATTATGTGGGTAATGATTGGAGCAATGGAGGCGGCTGAGTCTTTTAGAAATTTGGGGGGGATATTGTCGAGGCCTGTGGCTCTGTGTTGATGAAGAGCACTCAATTTTTTAAACACCTCTTCTGTTTTCACAGGGGAGAGTTTAAAATCATCTTTGCAAACACCCTGTTTTTCGTAAAATGAGACAACATACTCCTCACCATATCTCCCAGAGTGTGGAGGAAGTTTTTCAACCAAATCTGAGGCTACGGTCGTGAAGAATATGTTGAGGATTTTACTCACTTCGTGTTTGGATGAAATGAGAGTGTCATTCACCTTGAGGCTTAAGTTTGAAAGCCTGGTTTTCAATTTCTTGCTGCAGCCTAGGAGGTTCTTGAGTAGCTTCCAAAGCTCTCGTGGTTTTCTTTGATTTTCCTCAATCTTGTCATCGAGGTAGCTTTTTTCTGCTAACTGGAGCATGCCATTTACCTTGTTTCTTAGCTTGTTTTTTTCCTTTTCAAGTTTAGCTACGTGGGATTCGAGACCTTTGTTAAAACATTTGGCTAGTTTGATCCTACTTTTATGAAGCTCAGAACACTTTTTGTCTCTGACTTTCATGGCAGTAAGGATGTCCGAATTCATCCATGGTACCGAGGGGGTTTTGACCCTGATGGTTTTCATGGGAGCCACACTGTCCAAAATTTGAATGAATTTGGTTTTGAAACTAAGCCAGGATTCGTCTACCTGTGTGCTGTTTAGAACGTCGGACCAATCCTGTTCCTCCAGTCTGTGATCTAAGTCCTCACTCTTATAATTTTTGAGGTCTCTGATTGTGACTGTTTTGTGGTAACCGGTCTTAGGTTTACGATTCTTTCTGGTGCAGAAGATCATGTTGTGATCAGATATGCCATTGATTGATTGATGTACTTTATTTAGTAAGACATGAGAACAACAGTACATGGAAGTACAAATTCACAATACAAGGTCTACTAAACTGGAAGACTCATAAAAGCACTGAGCTTGTTTCAAATGAGTTCCCCATGCACACAAATCATGATGACATATAAGAGACAGACAGATATACACAACTACTATAGAATGTCATACAATCAGTTTACAGGTTACTGGTATGAAGAGTGAGAAATATGTACAAAAGGAGAAGGAGAGAGGGGGGGGGTAGGGGGGTAGGTTAGGTTAGGACTTACACAGGGGCCATTTTCCAATTGCAGCCTCCTGAAGGTGTATCTGTAGGGCTGTTTTGAAAGAGAGTAGGGTTTTACACTCCTTTACTCCTTTTGGTAGGGCGTTCCACATTTTTGATGAATAGCATGAGAACGAGTTACTTCCCTTTGTTGAGCCAAAAAAGGGTTGGACAAGGTTTGTGGAGCTGCCTCTGGTATTGTGATCGTGGACATCATTAACATTTTGGAAGTATTTTGACAAATACAGGGGGATCC
Organism: Gymnoscopelus microlampas; assembly: GCF_963454915.1. Taxonomy (NCBI): domain Eukaryota; kingdom Metazoa; phylum Chordata; class Actinopteri; order Myctophiformes; family Myctophidae; genus Gymnoscopelus; species Gymnoscopelus microlampas. The sequence continues at coordinate 562,071 of NC_139958.1, read as the reverse complement.
CAATGTTGTGATATATCTTGAAGACCAGGCCCATAGCAAGTTGCTGTACTCTGTCCGCAACCCTAAGCCATCCAATCCTATCAAAATGATCAGGGGTTAGATGGATTTTGTAGTTGAGGCCAAGAAGTAGCCTTACAAGTTTGTTTTGGGATGTTTGGAGCCTTGTTTTTAAGGCCTTGGTGGTGTTGTGATACCATGAAGTACATGCATAATCGTAATGACCTTGTATGAGGGCCACTGCAAGAGTCTTCAGAGTCTTCTTACTGACTTTACGATCAATACTCCGCAAATAGCGTGTTTTTTTGTGGACCGTTTTAATCGTTTTTTCAGCATTTTTGTCACCAGAGAGGTCAGCCTCCAAGATAGAGCCCAGGTAGGTAATTTCGTTTTTTCTTTTGATGATATCATCACCCGCTTTGATCGTGAAGCTCTCTGCCTTTCTGAGGTTAGGAGTGGACCCAAAGAGGATGCATTCCGTTTTGCCCAGGTGTAATGAGAGCTTGTTGTCGGAGAGCCAGATGCAGATCTTGTTGAGTTCAGAGCTGAGAGTTTTCTCAACCTGCAGCCTGTCCCTGTCCGAGACTAGCAGGGCCGAGTCATCTGCGAACAGGAACAGGTTGCAGTCGCAGGCTGACGACATGTCATTCACATATATCAGGAACAGTAAGGGTCCTAGTATACTTCCTTGGGGAACACCACAAGTCACTGGGAGGGGGGGGACTGGGTGCCGTTTACTTCCACCACTTGCTCCCTCCCTTCCAGGTAGGATCTCATCCAGTTCACTGACGTGTCATCAAAACCTATTGCTTTGAGCTTATTGATCATAATCGGGTGATTAACGGTGTCAAAAGCCTTCTGGAGGTCCAGCATGACCATGCCGCAATATTTGCCCTTTTCAATCTCTTGTTTGATAGAGTCGTTCAAATAGAGAAGGCATGTGTCAGTGGAGTGGTTTGTTCTGAAGCCAGATTGGAATTTGTAGATTAGATTTTTCTCGGCAAGATACTTGTCGACCTGTTCATAGACTATTTTTTCCATGACTTTCGAGATGGAGCTTAGAATAGAAATAGGGCGGTAGTTGCCGGGGTCTAATTGGTTTCCTTTTTTGAACAGAGGGGTCACCCTTGCTTTTTTGAAGTCGTTGGGGACCTGTCCCTGTGTGGTGGAGAGGTTGAATATGTGGGTAATGATTGGAGCAATGGAGGCGGCTGAGTCTTTTAGAAATTTGGGGGGGATATTGTCGAGGCCTGTGGCTCTGTGTTGATGAAGAGCACTCAATTTTTTAAACACCTCTTCTGTTTTCACAGGGGAGAGTTTAAAGTCATCTTTGCAAACACCCTGTTTTTCGTAAAATGAGACAACATACTCCTCACCATATCTCCCAGAGTGTGGAGGAAGTTTTTCAACCAAATCTGAGGCTACGGTCGTGAAGAATATGTTGAGGATTTTACTCACTTCGTGTTTGGATGAAATGAGAGTGTCATTCACCTTGAGGCTTAAGTTTGAAAGCCTGGTTTTCAATTTTTTGCTGCAGCCTAGGAGGTTCTTGAGTAGCCTCCAAAGCTCTCGTGGTTTTTTTTGATTTTCCTCAATCTTGTCATCGAGGTAGCTTTTTTCTGCTAACAGGAGCATGCTATTTACCTTGTTTCTTAGCTTGTTTTTTTCCTTTTCAAGTTTAGCTACGTGGGATTCGAGACCTTTGTTAAAACATTTGGCTAGTTTGATCCTACTTTTATGAAGCTCAGAACACTTTTTGTCTCTGACTTTCATGGCAGTAAGGATGTCCGAATTCATCCATGGTACCGAGCGGGTTTTGACCCTGATGGTTTTCATGGGAGCCACACTGTCCAAAATTTGAATGAATTTGGTTTTGAAACTAAGCCAGGATTCGTCTACCTGTGTGCTGTTTAGAACGTCGGACCAATCCTGTTCCTCCAGTCTGTGATCTAAGTCCTCACTCTTATAATTTTTGAGGTCTCTGATTGTGACTGTTTTGTGGTAACCGGTCTTAGGTTTACGTTTATTTCTGGTGCAGAAGATCATGTTGTGATCAGATATGCCACAGGTGGAAACACCACTATTTAGGATTTTTTCCTTGTCCGTTGTTAGAATGAGATCTATGGTAGTTTGAGAGGAAACACACAGCCTTGTGGGCTGAGTGATCAGCTGGTGGAGTGAATGCCACAGGTAGAAACACCACTATTTAGGATTTTTTCCTTGTCCGTTGTTAGAATGAGATCTATGGTAGTTTGAGTGGAAACACACAGCCTTGTGGGCTGAGTGATCAGCTGGTGGAGTGAATGCCGATCACAAAACGCCTTGAATGACTTATACATTGACGCTTCCTTGCGGAGCATGTCAGTATTAAAATCACCAAGAAGTATCGTCTCCGCATGGTCCACTTTAGCTAAACATTCATCAAGTCTATCATAGAAATCAGTCTGGTTAGGAGGTCTGTATATGGTACCGACTAGCACAGGTTTGGTATGTTTAAAAATGATCTCGACCCACACAGCTTCAATGTTTTCATCCATCAGGTCTTCCCGAAGGATCACTAACTATCTTCTCTAAGATCTTACTTAGAGAGGAAAGTAAGCTGATTGGTCGACTATTTGAAGCAGTGAAAGGTAATTTAGCATCTTTAGGAATAGGGCAAATCTTTGCATGTTTCCATTCAGTCGGGAACTTGCCATGTTGCAATGAGAGATCAAATATATACTTCACAGGTCTGGCAATATGTTGAGCAGCGTATTTGATCAGTTTGTTATCAATTAAGTCACACCCTGGAGATTTATTCTCAGGAAGCGATGACAATATGTGCATGATTTCCTCTAAAGATATATCTGGTAAAACAAAACTACATTCTTTCCCATTCATTATCTGTTCATTTGAGGCATTGACATGCATGTTGGACCTAAGAGTGTTTACCTTTTGTTCATAATGTTCTGCATAGTGGTTGGCAATATCAATCGGTTTCGTCTTAATCATTCCATCAACTTCTACACTGACAGGAATTGCATTATTTGATCTACCCAATAAACCATTCACTGTATTCCATATTTGTTTTGAGTTATTTTTACAATTCTCGAAAGCTATTTTATAATATGAAGACTTTTTCTGTCGATTCAATTTGACAACGAAATTTCTGCATTTCCTATAGATCGTGAAATCAGAAAGCAAACCTGATCTAGATGCACTCTTTTTTGCCTCATCCCTTTGGGACATTGCTTCTCTTAGTTGTTGATCAATCCAGGGTGATGGTCTAGCTATGATTGTGCTTTTTCTTACAGGGGCATGATGATCATTGACCTCAGTTAGCAGTTTAGTAAAACAGTCAACAGCATCATCTAAATCATCTTCAAGATACACAAGATCCCATGGAACAATGCCCAAATCTCTTCTAAAGTCCTCTATTTTAAAATGTTTAAAACTACGCTTTATAGTAACCCTAACCCTAAGAGACAGACAGACAGACAGACAGACAGACAGACAGACAGACAGACAGGCTAAGGGGCAGACAGACAGGCTAAGAGACAGACAGACAGACAGACAGACAGACAGACAGACAGACAGACAGACAGACAGACAGACATATAGGCTAAGAGACAGACAGACAGACAAACAGACAGACAGACAGGCTAAGGGGCAGACAGACAGGCTAAGACACAGACAGACAGACAGACAGACAGACAGACAGACAGACAGACAGACAGACAGACAGACATATAGGCTAAGAGACATACAGACAGACAGACAGACAGGCTAAGACACAGACAGACAGACAGACAGACAGACAGACAGACAGACAGACAGACAGACAGACAGACATATAGGCTAAGAGACATACAGACAGACAGACAGACAGACAGACAGACAGACAGGTACCTGTCTCACAGCGTGTGTGTAACCAGGCAGAAGTCAGCTGACAGACAGACAGACAGACAGACAGACAGACAGACAGACAGACAGACAGACAGACAGACAGGTACCTGTCTCACAGCGTGTGTGTAACCAGGCAGAAGTCAGCTGTAAGGCCAGTGATGCGTTGGAGTGTTGGTGTCGTCCTGCCAGGCCCACCACTAGATGGAGCTGTTGAGCCCGTTCATCCAACACATACTGACCAAGGTCTGGACACACCCACAGAGGACACTGTAGAGGACACACCCACCTCATTAGCATAATGAGGACACACCCACAGGTATCCCCTCATCCTCACACATACTTACAACCACATGTGTCACTACTCAGGGTCATTACCATGGTTACGGTGGGGCGTGGACAACATAACCAGGTGATACAGTGTTGTTCACCACACAAACACATCCAACCATGTCAGATTAGATTTGAGCTAAAAAGCATTATTTTACACTTTAGGCTATTCAAAAATAGCAGATATACAAGCTCATAGCGTGGCACCGAGTGCCGCGCTATGAGCTTGTAGATCTGCTATTTTTGAAAAATCGTGAAAATGTGTGCAAATCTTTGAATATATATATTTTTAAAGCGAACATTTTTAACTCAAATCTTTGCTTCTGGGGGTCCCTGGAACAACATATTTTGATGGGGGTCGGCGGCCAAATACATTTAATTTTGTGGGTCCTTGACGTGAAAAAGATTGAGCACCACTGATATAGAAACATACGTTTTTCAGAAAACTGTTGGGATTTAGGAGACATGTAGAATCGGCTTCAGGTCTCAATGGGTTAACACATCGGGTGCCAAACACGGTAAAAACCGTGTTATCAGTCTTTTTGTTTGTTTTTTCCACAAGGGGGGAGGGGGGGGCTAGCACAGCTCTGGAATCACCCATGGTGACTCTGAGAAGGAAGGGACAGCTGGAAAAAACATGGCTCCCCGTCCGCTCCCGTTCTATCTCCTTGATAAAAACCTCTGTATCTCCTTAACTTTTTACATTGGGGAAAACGAGTCATTTTCGATGGGCGATTACTCCGTAATGGCGACTCGCGTGAGAGATACTTTTGTTCCAGGCGTTAGCCAGGACCATCCATCGTCGTGCACGCATCCATTGTTTGCGTGTGGGTGCTCGCCGTGGAGTCCACAGCTATAAACAGCACAGCGTTACCAACGGTCAGATCTCTGGCACTCAACGTAATCTGTTTTAATAAAACCCGTTGTGTTGATGAACATTTTTGAAGATTTCTTCGAAATATATTTTACAAAATAGTACAAAATAAGATAAATGCAGGGTTCTTATAGGTGGCACTGGTCTTCATTCATGTCACCCGGGTTAACAGATTGTAAGTGAAAAATCCATCTGGATTCAGTTTGTAGGAGTTTGGTGTCTAAATCACCTCCTCTAGATGTATTAACTTGTTCTATCACTATGAATGACAGATCTGCTACGGAGTGACTGGCTTCCATAAAGTGTCTGGCAATAGGAGATGTAATGTCCTTGTGTCTGATGGCTCTCATGTGTTCTATAATGCGTGTCCAGACTGGTCTGGATGTTTTGCCTACATACTGCACATTACATTTACAGGAAATCATGTAGAACTACATTGGAAGAACTACAGGTGACAAACTGTCTGATGGTGTATTGTGTGTTAGTGGTGATGCCTGTAGTATCATAGAGAAACACTGGCATGTTCTGTCAGCTGATCCTGAAGGTGTTCACTGACCCTCCTCTCTTCTCCCACTATGGAAGCATCAGGGTCTATGGTGAAAGCAGACTGCTATACACCCCCCCAGCAACACTATAGATCTGGAAGAATCAGGGACTATATATGGTGAAAGCAGACTGCTATACACCCCCCCAGCAACACTATAGATCTGGAAGAATCAGGGACTATATATGGTGAAAGCAGACTGCTATACACCCCCCCAGCAACACTATAGATCTGGAAGAATCAGGGACTATATGGTGAAAGCAGACTGCTATACACCCCCCCAGCAACACACAGGGCGGCTTGATGGAGTCACCGGCTTCTACCCTTGTCTACACTGTGTGTAGCGTGTGCGTGTGCGTGTGCGAGCGTGCGTGCGAGCGTGCGTGCGTGCGTGCGTGCGTGTACTTACATGTATCTCTCTAGCTCGGTCTTTCAGGACAGCCATGGAGCTTTCTGTCTGTCTGACAGTGAAGGCTGGAACTCCTGGCTGAAAACAGAACATAGTTCTTGTCTTGAATGAAAACAGAACATAGTTCTTGTCTTGAATGAAAACAGAACATAGTTCTTGTCTTGAATGAAAACAGAACATAGTTCTTGTCTTGAATGAAAACAGAACATAGTTCTTGTCTTGAATGAAAACAGAACATAGTTCTTGAATGCGCCCCACCGGAGATCTCACCAAAAGAAAAGCTATCGAAATATGTGATCTAGCTTAAGGCCCATAGGCGTGTTTTTAGCTGTGACCCGGGATGGAGTTATGAAGTTTTTCTACTGTACCATTCATCCTAGGATATCATCACATCATAGAAAAGGTAAAAAAAACCTCCTCTAACAGAAACATTACCTTGAAGATGCCTCCTTTCTGCCAGGCGATCTTTTCTATGGTGTCTCCCAGGATCTGAGTGTGATCGATGCCCAGAGACGAGATGCCACACACCCACGGCCTCCTGCAAACAGGAAACACTTCAATAACACCATGTACCATACAGGAAACACTTCAATAACTACATGTACCATACAGGAAACACTTCAATAACTACATGTACCATACAGGAAACACTTCAATAACTACATGTACCATACAGGAAACACTTCAATAACTACATGTACCATACAGGAAACACTTCAATAACTACATGTACCATACAGGAAACACTTCAATAACACCATGTACCATACAGGAAACACTTCAATAGCACCTACAGACTAAAACATATAAAATATCCTCATTTATAAATGACATGCTTAAATGGCCTACATTGGTCAAACTAAGAGACCACTTAAACTTGGTATTGGTGAGCATAAAACTGCTATTAGCACTAACAACCCAGATTATGCCAAGGCCAGGCATTACAAACAAGCTAACCATGGCTCAACAGCATCCCTTACGTTTTGTATTTGTGTGATCTTACCGTATAATGTTGGTACAGTCATAAGCACCCCCGATGCCCACTTCAATGACAGCTACATCCACCTGTATCACAGAGATATGAATATAACTACACCTAAATACATACATATATTAATGAGTTAATAAACCTGAACTTTGAACATTCAATGGATTTTCTGTGGTCTGGGGTTTTCTGAATAATTAGGCTGAAAAGTAATCTGGTTTTGGCCCTTGGGCAGTGAAGTCACAGGCCATTAATCCCGCCCTCTCTCCTCCTCGCCCCTCCCCTCCCCTATCCTTTCCTTTGGGGGGGGCGGCGGCGGAGCAGAGGTGATGATTGACAGGCAAAATCCCTCAACAGCGACACCCGCAGGCAAAGATTTATTTATTCATTGCAGTTGAAAAGGCTTTAGAAATGCGAGAGAAAAACACCTGCCATGGCTCACTGGAGTGGAGTTTTCAGTTAACACTTTTTCTACACGTTTGAAGGACCATGACAGAGACTTTTAAAATGTTGTAAAGCTTTAACGTACCTTCTCTTGGAGGAAGACGTGGAAGGCCATGATGGTCAGGAACCGGAAGTACGCAGGCATGCTGCCTCCATGAGCCTCCTGTAGGGGGTGGTAGACACACCAAAACATTAAAAACATTTAAACCGCGTTACAAAACAGTTTGAGGATCCAATGGATTTATAAACCCACTAAAGGCTGTTCAACAGCAATGATTTATAAACCCACACACAGATGTAAAGGGTGTTCAATAACACTGTTTTAATAAAGAACATTAAAGGTAGGGTAAGTGATTTTCTTTGGTTAAAATAAGTGTTAAATAGATCTATATTGTGATAGTAATCATTACTATAGAGTGTTTGTTCAGTAACAGTGTTAAATAGCTCTATATTGTGATAGTAATCATTACTATAGTGTTTGTTCAGTAACAGTGTTAAATAGATCTATATTCATTGTGATAGTAATCATTACTATAGAGTGTTTGTTCAGTAACAGTGTTAAATAGATCTATATTGTGATAGTAATCATTGCTATAGAGTGTTTGTTCAGTAACAGTGTTAAATAGATCTATATTGTGATAGTAATCATTACTATAGAGTGTTTGTTCAGTAACAGTGTTAAATAGATCTATATTGTGATAGTAATCATTGCTATAGAGTGTTTGTTCAGTAACAGTGTTAAATAGATCTATATTGTGATAGTAATCATTACTATAGAGTGTTTGTTCAGTAACAGTGTTAAATAGCTCTATATAGAGCTATTTAACACTGTTACTGAACAAACACTCTATAGCAATGAGTACTATCAGAATATATTCTGATAGTACTCATTGCTATAGAGTTTTTGTTCAGTAAAAGGAGTCTCCTTGTCTCTCCAGCTCTTTATTAAACAGAAAATGCATTTTCGTTTCAGTTTCAGTTTCATTTCCAATTTTATCCAACCAGGATAGAGAACTCAATCAGGATACAGATTAAACATGTGAAATATGAAGTGATGACACTAAGAAATGAGCAGGCAAAATTGGAACTGGAACACTATACAAATGAAGCTTAAAAATGGGTACTTTCTCCTGATTGGCTGAGATTTTGACACCTACCGAAAATGTATTTTCTGTTTATTAAAGAGCTGGAGAGACGGGGAGACTCCTGTTACTGAACAAACTCTATAGCAATGATTACTATCACAATATAGTGCTATACCTTTTAACAAAATACTTTTTGTTTTAACCCAAAAATATCACTTACCCGTGTGTGTGTGTGTGTGTGTGTGTGTGTGTGTGTGTGTGTGTGTGTGTGTGTGTGTGTGTGTGTGTGTGTGTGTGTGTGTGTGTGTGTGTGTGTGTGTGTGTGTGTGTGTGTGTGAGAGAGAGAGAGTACACGTGTCTGGTAAATGTAATGACAGACATAAGGTGCATAAGGTGTCTGGTAAATGTAATGACAGACATAAGGTGCATAAGGTGTCTGGTAGATGTAATGACAGACATAAGGTGCATAACATCTGTGTCGTTTCACATTTTAGCAACTAAAACTCTCAGAACAGCGGTTCTCAAAAAAATAGCAGATCTACAAGCTGACAGAGCGTCACTTTGTGTTTTCAGATGGGAGGGGGGGGGGGGGGGGGTCTGGTCCTCCAAAAGTTTGAGAATCTGCCTCAGACCTTAATGGGTTAATCAGATCTTAATGGGTTAATCAGAGGGTCTGTCATTGAGTCCCGATGACCCAGTGACCTCATCCGTCTATCGTCCCCTTGCCAGAGAAAATGGCGATTTTACTGAACCTTTGAAAAATCATGTTATTTTCTCTGTGATCTTTGCTTAGTGGCCAACGCCGGCCCAAAGGCCTTCGGGGAATGGAGTGACAGGAACTGCCTCCTACTAAACACCTCCAAGACTAAGGAGATTTTTTTATTTTTTTATTTTTTTTTGTTCTTTATTTACCCAGGGTAGTAGCTGAGCACAAGTGCTCATTTTCAGCAACGCCCTGCACATAGAAACACACAGACAGACAGACACATTAAAACCTGGGAGCTGACTAGTACAACCACAGTCTTATACTGTTGGCCACTACGCAGCTCCACTGGAGCAGTTGGGGTTCAGTGCCTTGCTCAAGGGCAAGGCACTGAACCCCTTCCGGCAACGAGGGTGCTCCTCTAACCTTTAGGCCACCACTGCCCTCAAATGATGGTGGTGGATTTACCGGAGGAACAAGCCTGCTCGTCTTTCTTCAGCCTGTCAACATCCAAGGGACAGCTATTGAGCAGGTACAGTCCTACAAGTATCTGGGAGTTCACCTGGATGAGAACCTGGACTGGGCTCTGAACACCGATGTGGTCTATAAAAAGACACAGAGCAGGCTCTTTTTCTTGAGGAGGCTTAGGTCTTTTGATGTGTGCAGCAGAATGCTACACATGTTCTACCAGTCAGCAGTGGCAAGTGTCCTGTTCTATGCTGCAGTCTGCTGGGGAGGCAGTGTGATGGACAAGGATGCTAAGCGGCTGAACAAACTGGTGAAGAAGGCGGGCTCAGTACTGGGTGAGAGGCCGGACTCACTGGAGGCTGTTGTGGAGAGAAGTATACACAAGAAGAGGAGGGCCATAATGGACAATGTGGGTCATCCTCTCCACAACATCCTGGCAGGTCAAAAAAGCGGTCGTAAGGACCTGTTCCGTTCATTGCCCTGAAAGAACGATCGTTTTAAGAACACTTTCATTCCAACAGCAATCAGGCTCTTCAACTCCATGACCAGCCGCTAGGCCTATGAACTGGACTAATGGTCTTAGTTTTTACTTATTTATGGGTCTATGTGCCCCCCCCCCCTTTTGTGATGTGTTTTTAACTAACCTTGCCTGTATGAGCTATGGGATATCTGAATTTCCCCTCGGGGATTAATAAAGTATCTATCTATCTATATATGTCTATCTGTCTATCTATCTGTCTGTCTATCTATCTGTCTATCTAACTGTCTATCTATCTGTCTGTCTGTCTGTCTGTCTGTCTGTCTGTCTATCTATCTATCTATCTATCTATCTATCTATCTATCTATCTATCTATCTATCTATCTGTCTATCTATCTATCTATCTATCTATCTGTCTATCTATCTATCTGTCTATCTACAGCTGATGAGGCATAGGTCTCTCTCGTCATGTGTATTAAATCTACTAAACCTGATCTGATACACACCGCAAACAGCAGATCTACAAGCTCACAACCTGTGACGATGCGACACATGGTGAGCTTGTAGATGGGAGAGTATAGGAACAATGCGTGACTAACGTGTTTAAATGCCAGTATGATGGATAACCTCCATGTGGTAAAAATAGCACAGCGTTAAAGGTCAATTTACTGCACAACATTCTCAAAAGAGAGATCTTTTTTTAACCCATTAAGGTCTTCTAGATCAGTTGTTCTCAAACTTTGTCTTGTCAAGGACCCCCAAAATGATACTATTTGGCCACAGACCCCCCCCCCCCACCCCCACGAAAATGTTTTGTGCCAAAATTATTCAAAATCTTTCAAACTCTTTCACGATTTGAGTTAAAAATGTTCTCTTTAGAAAATGCATATGTTCAAAGATTTGCTAAATGTTCACGATTTCTCTGAAAAATAGCCGATCTCTATGAGCTTGTATATCTCGTATTAATGAATATAGCCAAAGCATAAAATAATGGTTAAAGTGGTTAAAAAAGCACGCCACCGAGTGCTGCGCTATTTTATGCTTCAGCTTTAGTTCTGTGTTGGAAAACCTCACACATACGTAAAACCACTACCAAAATCCAATGTCCAAAAGAACATAAGGATTCCAGTGACCATGAAATCACTGGAAAGAATACTGTTGCAACATCTTGTAAGTATAACTAAAGACAAATTCGACCCCTGTCAGTTTGCTTATAAGAAAGGTTGCGGTACAGAGGATACGGTTGTTTGTCACACTGGTCCACTTCATTACAAAACACCTAGATAAGTCTAATAAGAATCACGCAAGGGTGCTGTTCTTAGACTTCTCTTCAGCTTTCAATACAAATACAGTCTGATATTCTGATGTCAAAGATTGTACAGTTGGAACTGAATCCATACTTAATTCACTGGTATGCTTCCTTCCTTACTAACAGAGTACAGAGGGTGAAAGTGAACAGAACCATCTCCTCAGCATTAACCACTAATGTTGGTGCTCCCCAGGGTTGTGTAAGCTCAGCTGTACTTTTCACCCTTTATACTGACAGCTGTCGTACTGAGGAATGTCTGTCTGAATGTCGCACTGACAAACCAGACCAATACATTCTAAAGTACTCTGATGATACAGTTTTGATTTCTCTCTTGGGTAGTTCCAGTGATCCTGGACTGCACCAACACAGAGTAAATAAGGTGATGGAGTGGAGTGATAGCAACGCTCTTATCATTAACACAAAAAAGACAGGAGATTGTTTTTGGTGCCCCACTAGAGATACACAGATCCCCCATTACTATTCATAGTGAACAGATCAACCAGGTATGTTTGTATACATACCTAGGAGTAGTAATTGACCATCTTTTGTCATGGAAAGACAAGATTGAATTAGTGGGTAAGAAAACAAAGCAAATAGTCTATTTCCTTCACCGTCTGAGATATTTTAGTGCTAGTAGACAGATTCTTCTTTTGTTTTTCACTTCTTTTATTACGAATGTTCGTCAGTACTGTAGAACCACCTGGTATGGATGTTATTATGAGTGTTCTTCAGTACTGTAGAACCACCTGGTATGGATGTTATTATGAGTGTTCTTCAGTACTGTAGAACCACCTGGTATGGATGTTATTATGAGTGTTCTTCAGTACTGTAGAACCACCTGGTATAGAGGTTATTATGAGTGTTCTTCAGTACTGTAGAACCACCTGGTATGGATGTTATTATGAGTGTTCTTCAGTACTGTAGAACCACCTGGTATAGAGGTTATTATGAGTGTTCTTCAGTACTGTAGAACCACCTGGTATAGAGGTTATTATGAGTGTTCTACTGTACTGTAGAACCACCTGGTATAGAGGTTATTATGAGTGTTCTTCAGTACTGTAGAACCACCTGGTATAGAGGTTATTATGAGTGTTCTACTGTACTGTAGAACCACCTGGTATAGAGGTTATTATGAGTGTTCTTCAGTACTGTAGAACCACCTGGTATAGAGGTTATTATGAGTGTTCTACTGTACTGTAGAACCACCTGGTATGGATGTCTGTCTGTCTGTAGCCTTAAAGTCACAACTGCTGCAGCAACTGAACATTTGTTCAAAGATTGTTGGACAACCACTTCAGAGGCTCTATACATCTATGTATAATAACAGTATGATAAGGTTGGCAAGGAACATCACTTCAAACACTAGCCATGCTTTGTATGGAGAATATAGGTTGCTGCCTTCAGGAAGGAGATAGTGTTCCTTTGTCCATCAGACCACATTGAGGCTTAATCAGGAGTTTTAGGCCAGGGGTAGGCTGAGTGGTGGACATTGCTCTTGTATTTGTATGTCTTTATGTATGTATTTTGTTTTGTTTTCTTGTGTCATGTCAAATGTGTGTACTGTTTATTGTTGCATACATGGCTGCTGGGTTTATTGATCTGTTAGACCACATGTTTGTACCAGTGTGGTGGTTAGATGTATTTATTGATCGCCTCTTGTCTCGATGGTTTAGTCCAGGGTGCACACACTTTGTTGACTTGAGATCTACTTTTAAAATGACTCGCTCAACAAGATCTACCTTTTGGGCGCCCCTGGTTTAGACGTAACGTCACGGGAACGTAGATCTGGATGAGCTGGTCATTTTAACAGTAGATCTGGATGAGCTGGTCATTTTAAAAGTACCCTGAGCTAGAGTATCAATGCACATAAGTGGCACACAGGAGGCGTGTCACAATGCATGACTAATGTTGAAATGCCAGTAAGATGATCAGCGCTTCAGAACACAGTAACTGCCATGTGTTGCACATTATCTGCCTTTCCAAAATAACAGCGTGAAAGGTCACTTCTCTCTGTAGCCATCAACTGCAAACATTCTAAAAACTAGAAGAAGTGACGGATCCGTCTTGATCATTTGACTACAGAGATAATATGTACCGATCTGCGTGATGTTTGGACACAATTTGTGGGAGTAATAAAAAAATATATTATTTTGCAAAAATCGGCCTCCTGGTGGCGCTATAATAGGGTAATGTTATAAGGGTGGCATTTGTTGCTCAACGTAGTGCGAATGTGCATGCAAAGTTTCACCGCAATCTGACGCTGCGTTCGTGATTTGCGGCAGTTAGGGCCACTCCTGCAAACTTTAGACTGCCATTCTTAGCCAATCAGGATGGAATATGAATGTCTTGATCACATGACTATAGAGATCATGTCTTCCGATTTGCCTGAAATTTGGACAAAATCTGAAGGAGTAATATTAAAAGAAATTGCCTGTTATAGCGCCACCATGAGGCAAGTGGCATTTCTTCCTCGGCCTAGTGGGAATAATGTGCATACTGTGTTCATGATTTGAGGCATTTTGTTCAAAACGGAATACTCCTGCAAACTTTGGAAGACAATCTTAAGGATAAGGATAATTCCTTTTAACAGGTCGTTCATGAAAGTCCTTGCGGTCTTGTTTCCTTGTGAGCAATTAGGGGTTAAGAGTCTTGCTCAGGGACAAATTTCATTTCATCGACACATATGCTGGCCTGGCCTGGACTCGACCTGGGGCAACCAGGGCCTCTGGCTCCCTAGGCGGGCTCACTTACCACTCAGCTATGGCCGCCCCCAATTTAGCCGATCAGGCTATAACTATAACAATCTTAGCCAATCAGGCTATAACTCTGAAAGACCTGTTTGGTTTAATGACTATAGAGATACTGTGTACCGATGTGCGTGATGTTTGGACAAAATCTGTAGGAGTACTGGCAAAAAAAAAGTTTATAACTAGTTAAATATGTTACAGCTCATGAGAAACAATTGGGGCAGAGGTTCTAGTCTGGCATCCAAGGAGTGTGTGTGCACAGTTTGGCTGCCATCATGACAACGGTGCCGGAGATTAGCTGTTCACAGACAGAACCACACACACACACACACACACAAAAGTGTTCTTTTGGAACCAAACCTTCGTCTGAAAAGTCTGAAAAAAACCTTTAGATTAAATATCTTTACCTTACTGTCATCCAGGCGTCCATACACCTGTTTACCTTAGTGTCATCCAGGCGTCCATACACCTGTTTACCTTAGTGTCATCCAGGCGTCCATACACCTGTTTACCTTAGTGTCATCCAGGCGTCCATACACCTGCCAGAAGTATGAGGTGAACAGTTTTCTGCTGATGGGTTTTCCGTTGATTCTGATCCTCTCTCTGACCTGGACCAGGTGGGGAGAGCTGGAGGCAAGATCACATTTATCACTGTATTTCATCTATTTATAAGTCACATTTATCACTGTATTTCATCTATTTATAAGTCACATTTATCACTGTATTTCATCTATTTATAAGTCACATTTATCACTGTATTTCATCTATTTATAAGTCACATTTATCACTGTATTTCATCTATTTATAAGTCATATTTATCACTGTATTTCATCTATTTATAAGTCACATTTATCACTGTATTTCATCTATTTATAAGTCACATTTATCACTGTATTTCATCTATTTATAAGTCATATTTATCACTGTATTTCATCTATTTATAAGTCACATTTATCACTGTATTTCATATATTTATAAGTCACATTTATCACTGTATTTCATCTATTTATAAGTCATATTTATCACTGTATTTCATCTATTTATAAGTCACATTTATCACTGTATTTCATCTATTTATAAGTCATATTTATCACTGTATTTCATCTATTTATAAGTCATATTTATCACTGTATTTCATCTATTTATAAGTCACATTTATCACTGTATTTCATATATTTATAAGTCACATTTATCACTGTATTTCATCTATTTATAAGTCATATTTATCACTGTATTTCATCTATTTATAAGTCATATTTATCACTAAGTTCAACCCATTCAGAGTGGGAACGCATCTGTCATTTTCTTTATTTATTTGGCTATTCAAAAATAGCAGATCTACAAGCTCATAGCGCAGACCAAAGTGATGCACTGTAAGCTTGTAGATCCACTATTTTTGAATAGCCAATTCAAATTTAAAATGGATAAAGTGGTTATACTTTGTATGGCAGTCAGTCAAGGTCAGGTACAAAGTAGTTAGGAGTGTGTGTGTGTGTGTGTGTGTGTGTGTGTGTGTGTGTGTGTGTGTGTGTGTGTGTGTGTGTGTGTGCGTGCGTGCGTGCGTGCGTGCGTGCGTGCGTGCGTGCGTGCGTGCGTGCGTGTATTTAACCCATGGTAAAGTATTAACAAAATCTTGTGACTAAATAATAACATTGGGATCCATGTCCTGAATAGGAACAGTTTAGAACATACAGATCTACAAGCTCATAGCGGCACGAGGGCCAATGAGATGAGACGTTGGTGGTACAGTAGAATATGAGCCAATCATATGAGACGTTGGTGGTGCAGTAGAATATGAGCCAATCATATGAGACGTTGGTGGTGCAGTAGAATATGAGCCAATCATATGAGACGTTGGTGCATAGGAGATTTGCCTTGTATCTGGTGATTGGTGTGCTTTCTCGTCTGGTTTTATTTCATGCTTTTATTTTAGTTAGTTAGTTAGACGGACCTTTTTAGCAGTATTAGGAAGGCAATTATATCGTTGTCAGAGTGGATAGAGAATAAAATGGAAGCGTTCACCTTTTTCCATTTTAATCCAAAGTTGTCGTACAAACCTGTGTTCCCTTGATTTTAATAGTGAAGACCAGACCTTCCACAGGTTTAATAGTGAAGACCAGACCTTCCACAGGTTTAATAGTGAAGACCAGACATTCCACAGGTTTAATAGTGAAGACCAGACATTCCACAGGTTTAATAGTGAAGACCAGACCTTCCACAGGTTTAATAGTGAAGACCAGACATTCCACAGGTTTAATAGTGAAGACCAGACATTCCACAGGTTTAATAGTGAAGACCAGACCTTCCACAGGTTTAACAGTGAAGACCAGACCTTCCACAGGTTTAACAGTGAAGACCAGACCTTCCACAGGTTTAATAGTGAAGACCAGACATTCCACAGGTTTAATAGTGAAGACCAGACCTTCCAGAGGTGGTGTAGTCGGTACATTGATGGATTTTAAGTCTTAAACATCGCACCCTGCACTTTACACACTTATTACTTATATGGTATTGTTTAAATTATAAGTGTTACAACTACAAGTAAGTTGTGTGTTTTAAGCAGGGCCACATGTACAGTACCTGTAGAATCCTGTTCGAAAGCCGTAACTCCTGAGGATCTGTTCAGTGAACGCACATGTTGACCCCTGAAACCACATGAAAACATGAGACACACCCTGAACACTCACTGTAATAATAATGTTCATACAACCTGAACACTCACTGTAATAATAATGTTCATACAACCTGAACACTGTAATAATAATGTTCATACAACCTGAACACTGTAATAATAATGTTCATACACCCTGAACACTAACTTTAATAAAAATGTTCATACAACCTGAACACTAACTGTAATAATAATGTTCATAAAACCTGAACACTAACTGTAATAATAATGTTCATACAACCTGAACACTAACTTTAATAATAATGTTCATACAACCTGAACACTAACTGTAATAATAATGTTCATACACCCTGAACACTAACTTTAATAATAATGTTCATACAACCTGAACACTAACTTTAATAATAATGTTCATACAACCTGAACACTGTAATAATAATGTTCATACAACCTGAACACTGTAATAATAATGTTTATACAACCTGAACACTCACTGTAATAATAATGTTCATACAACCTGAACACTAACTTTAATAATAATGTTCATACACCCTGAACACTAACTGTAATAATAATGTTCATACACCCTGAACACTGTAATAATAATGTTCATAAACCTGAACACTAACTTTAATAATAATGTTCATACAACCTGAACACTGTAATAATAATGTTCATACAACCTGAACACTAACTGTAATAATAATGTTCATACAACCTGAACACTCACTGTAATAATAATGTTCATACAACCTGAACACTAACTTTAATAATAATGTTCATACAACCTGAACACTAACTGTAATAATAATGTTCATACAACCTGAACACTAACTTTAATAATAATGTCCATACAACCTGAACACTATAATAATAATGTTCATACAACCTGAACACTGTAATAATAATGTTCATAAACCTGAACACTAACTTTAATAATAATGTTCATACAACCTGAACACTAACTTTAATAATAATGTTCATAAACCTGAACACTAAATTTAATAATAATGTTCATAAACCTGAACACTAAATTTAATAATAATGTTCATAAACCTGAACACTAACTTTAATAATAATGTTCATACAACCTGAACACTGTAATAATAATGTTCATACAACCTGAATACTAACTTTAATAATAATGTTCATACAACCTGAACACTAACTTTAATAATAATGTTCATACAACCTGAACACTGTAATAATAATGTTCATACAACCTGAACACTAACTTTAATAATAATGTTCATACAACCTGAACACTAACTTTAATAATAATGATAAATGTTATGTAATAGTAATAATTTGTATATTTGACGCTTTGTTCTATTATTCAGGATGCTTTTTTTAAATATTTTTTTGTGTACCCCGTGTACCCTAGGAGACACGGGGAGAACATGTAAACTCCACACAGAAAGGCCCTTTCACCAACCCCACCTAGGGTATGGGTACTGATGACGCGGAGCAGAGAACACGGCCCCAGCGCCCACAGCGTCCCCGGCGGGAATCGAACCCAGCTGTGAGACAACGCTACCGACTGCACCACCACGCCCCCGCCCTCACGACTCACTATTTAACCGCTCAAAACATTTTGATCTAGGGACCCCCCAGGAGCAAACATTTTAGCTGAAAACTAAATGTTGTGTAATGTGTGTGTAACCCTCACCTTGCCCTTTGTTCCAGTCACATGAATGATATTGAGCTGGTCCAGTTGTTCCACCTTGAACACACACACACACACACACACACACACACACACACACACACACACACACACACACACACACACGTCAAGTCATGCAAAGCAACGATAATATCTTTTGACACAAAACCCAGTGTTTCCCAACCTGAGGTGCGGGCCCCTGTTGAGGGGACGTCAAAGTGTTTGGAGCCGGTCCATCATTTTAAACATGTTGCATAATATCATAAATAAATACATACATCCACCTCCAAATGGACCCTTACAGGTCTGTAACTCTGAGAGTGTACAAATGGAACCAAATGGACCCTTACAGGTCTGTAACTCTGAGAGTGTACAAATGGAACCAAATGGACCCTTACAGGTCTGCAAGTCATTTTTATTGTTTTTATTTTATCATTTTCTAAATGTAGAGTAACCAATTATTTTTTTACCCCCTTTTTCTCCCCGATGTATTTATAATGTGTCCACTGTTTGACCAGTTTGTTTTAGTATAGTTAGTTGTTTAGTATAGTGTTTAGTAGTGATGCAGTATAATACTCTTCATATCATGTATTTCTTTAGGTATTAAAAAGGTCTTAAAAGTCATTAAATTGTCATTTCACTGTCATCTGGGGGTCCCGACCCACAGGTTGAGAACCAGTGATACAGTACTGACCGTCAGTCCAGCTCTCTCCAGGAATCCTCTCATAGCGCTGAGTTGGAGCTGAGGATTCAGCCTCTCTCTTCTCACCTGAACACGTCATTAACATAATTATTATTAGCATTATGATCATAGAGCTGAGGATTCAGCCTCTCTCTGAACACCTGAACACGTCATTAATATTATTATTATCACTATGATCATAGAGCTGAGGATTCAGCCTCTCTCTGAACACCTGAACACGTCATTAATATTATTATTATTATTATGATCATAGAGCTGAAGATTCAGCCTCTCTCTTCTCACCTGAACACGTCATTAATATTATTATTATTATTATGATCATAGAGCTGAGGATTCAGCCTCTCTCTGAACACCTGAACACGTCATTAATATTATTATTATTATTATTATGATCATAGAGCTGAGGATTCAGCCTCTCTCTTCTCACCTGAACACGTCATTAATATTATTATTATCATTATGATCATAGAGCTGAGGATTCAGCCTCTCTCTGAACACCTGAACACGTCATTAATATTATTATTATGATCCTAGAGCTGAGGATTCAGCCTCTCTCTGAACACCTGAACACATCATTAATATTATGATCATTATTATTATTATTATTATTATTATTATACATTGTCTGTCTGTCTCTCTCCCCCATACAATATTATTACAATAATAACTGATCTTCTCACCTGATCCAACAGACTGGCGTTGGTCTGGAGCGTGTTGAGAGCACACACTGCTTCCTGTGTGGAAAACATTATAATTATTACTATTAATACTAAACATATAAAACATTATAATTATTACTATTAATACTAAACATATAAAACATTATAATTATTACTATTAATACTAAGAATATGAAACATTATTCATATTACTTTTAGTATTAATACTAAGAAAAAAGTATTAATATTACTATTAGTATTAATACTAAGAATACAAAACATTATTCATATTACTTTTAGTATTAATACTAAGAAAACATTATTAATATTACTATTAGTATTAATACTAAGAATATAAAACATTATTAATATTAATATTAGTATTAATACTAAGAAAACATTATTAATATTACTTTTAGTATTAAAGGAGGAGTTCACCCAAAA
This sequence comes from Gymnoscopelus microlampas, assembly GCF_963454915.1. NCBI lineage: Eukaryota > Metazoa > Chordata > Actinopteri > Myctophiformes > Myctophidae > Gymnoscopelus > Gymnoscopelus microlampas. The sequence goes on along the minus strand of NC_139958.1, from coordinate 541,712 downwards.
AATGACTTATTTTCTATCAATTACACACCCCATGAAGCCTTGATTTCATGGATTTATTTTTGTTTTTGTGGCATTCCTAAGACAATAATTTGATGACCGGGTGTATTTCCGGTAGGAGACACAAATAATCTACTTTGTGTCTCCTACTGGATACATTAGCCGGTAGGAGACGGGAATGAAATTATGAGCTTAGTAATGCGACAAAAACAAACAAATAATCCATGGATTCAAGGCTTCATAGGGTGTGCAATTGATAGAAAATAAGTCATTTTTTTGGGTGAACTCCTCCTTTAATACTAAGCACAGAATATAAAAATATATTAATATTACTATTAGTATTAATACTAAGCACAGAATATGACATATTATTAATATTACTATTAGTATTAATACTAAGAAAACATTATTAATATTACTATTAGCATTAATACTAAGAAAACATTATTAATATTACTGTTAGCATTAATACTAAGAAAACATTATTAATATTACTGTTAGCATTAATACTAAGAAAACATTATTAATATTACTATTAGTATTAATACTAAGCACAAAATATGACATATTATTAATATTACTATTAGTATTAATACTAAGAAAACATTATTAATATTACTAAGAAAACATTATTAATATTACTATTAGTATTAATACTAAGAAAACAGTATTAATATTACTATTAGTATTAATACTAAGAAAACATTATTAATATTACTTTTATCATTAATACTAAGAAAACATTATTAATATTACTATTAGTATTAATACTAAGAAAACATTATTAATATTACTATTAGTATTAATACTAAGAAAACATTATTAATATTACTATTAGTATTAATACTAAGCACAAAATATGACATATTATTAATATTACTATTAGTATTAATACTAAGAAAACATTATTAATATTACTATTAGCATTAATACTAAGAAAACATTATTAATATTACTATTAGCATTAATACTAAGAAAACATTATTAATATTACTATTAGCATTAATACTAAGAAAACATTATTAATATTACTATTAGCATTAATACTAAGAAAACATTATTAATATTACTATTAGTATTAATACTAAGCACAGAATATGACATATTATTAATATTACTATTAGTATTAATACTAAGAAAACATTATTAATATTACTATTAGCATTAATACTAAGAAAACATTATTAATATTACTATTAGCATTAATACTTAGAAAACATGATTAATATTACTATTAGCATTAATACTAAGAAAACATTATTAATATTACTATTAGCATTAATACTAAGAAAACATTATTAATATTACTATTAGCATTAATACTAAGAAAACATTATTAATATTACTATTAGTATTAATACTAAGAAAACATTATTAATATTACTATTCGTATTAATACTAAGCACAGAATACACTCATCTATTCTGACTTGTCCACATATTGTTTTGTTTTTGTTTTTTTTGCTAAGGGGTCGCTGCTTCATGTATATAATATATAAACTGTATATATGTATATACTATATAAACTGTATATATGTATATAATATATAAACTGTATATATGTATATAATATATAAACTTTTTATATGTATATAATATATAAACTGTATATAAAACATTTTTGAAAATTTGTACAAATCTTTGAATATATATATTTTCAAAGTGAACATTTTTAACTCAAGGTCTGGGGGTCCCTGGAACTAAATATTTTGAGATGAGGGTCCGCGTCCAAATACATATATTATGCAAATGATGTGAAAACTTTAGTTACTAGTTACTTTGTAAATTTGGATTATTATTAAAATAAACATTATACATTATACCCACTATAGTTAAACTAGCTATGTTGAGCTTGTAGATTGGTTATTTAACTTGTAGATCGGCTATTTAACTTTTTAACAGTGTTTCTACATCGCAGTATAGTTACTTTAACTTGAGTAAAAATACATACTTTCTCCACTGATAGAGAATATATGAATAATATAAACATACTGATGAGATACAAGAGAATATAGACGCTATCTTGATGAATTGATACCCAGGACCACAATGGAAACAACAAGTACTCTGTACTTGTCTGTCTGTCTGTCTGTCTGTCTGTCTGTCTGTCTGTCTGTCTGTCTGTCTGTCTGTCTGTCTGTCTGTCTGTCTGTCTGTCTGTCTGTCTGTCTGTCTGTCTGTCTGTCTGTCTGTCTGTCTGTCTGTCTGTCTGTCTGTCTGTCTGTCTGTCTGTGTGTGTGTGTGTGTGTGTGTGTGTGTGTGTGTGTGTGTGTGTGTGTGTGTGTGTGTGTGTGGTTAGCTGCTGATGCTAGCGTGTTGTTAATATGGTTAGTAACCAGTGGTGGAAAGTAACTGAGTACATTTACTCAAGTACTGTTAAGTACTGTAGTACTATACTTAACTATTGTCAACAGATTTTTATACATTTGAGAACTTGTGAATATGGAACCTTTCGCATAATGACTTCTTTCTACTGTTGGTACATTTTGAGGCTTTTATACTTTTATACTTTTTACTCAAGCACATTTTGATTACCGGACTTCCACTTGTAACAGAGTATTTCTACGTCGCAGTATTGATACTTTTCAGTAAAACATGTGAGAGTACTTTTCCTTTAGTTTAGTAACTCTGCCTCTATGGAGAGGAGAGGAGAGACATCATTAAACATGATTATAAGTGTTTTCCTCTCATATTATCTATAAAGTAAAGCTCGTCCTCTCTGCTCTCACATGTTTTACCTCTTAAAGGTATAATATATATATAAATAAAGTTTAATAAACGGGTTAAAATAAGCTTTAAATGTGATGTATTCAGCCTGTGGCCAGTCAACCCCAGTCCGCATGCGCAGAACTGCTCCCGTCAGATAGCATTGTGAACACATGGCCACAGGCTGAAATAAATCACAGATTTAAAGCTCGTTTCAACCCGTCTGTTAGATCTAATTTACCGCTAAGAGATAAAACATGTGAGAGCAGAGAGGACGAGCTTTACTTTATGGATACGATGAGAGGAAAACACTTAGAATCATGTTTAATGATGTCTCTCCTTCCTACAGGCACTGAGCTGTGTGGAACCTCCTGTCTGAGCTGTTAGATCTGTGTTAGATCTATGTTAGATCTATGTTAGATCTATGTTAGATCTATGTTAGATCTGTGTTAGATCTGTTAGATCTATTAGAACAGAGAGAGCTCCATAATGGAGAGTTCTATCCAGTGGTGTAAAGTAACTAAGTACATTTACTCAAGTAACTAAGTACATTTACTCAAGTACTGTACTTAAGTACAACTTTGAGTACCTTTTCCGACACTGAGGGAGAGTTTCATAATGGAGAGAGTTTTATCTTACCTGGTAATCCATGTTCTTATTATTATTATCCATGTTGTTATTCTCCTCCTTATTCTCCTTCTGCTGGAGCTGAGCTGAGACTGTGTGATCAGTGTGTAGTTCAGTGTGTGTAGTGTGTCCAGTGTGTAGTCCAGTGTGTGTAGTGTGTGTCATGGTGTGTGTAGTGTGTAGTTCAGTGTGTGTAGTGTGTCCAGTGTGTGTGGGACAGGGTCTCACGGATCCGCGCCACAAGCAGCGCGCGAACAGCTGGCGGGAGAAGCGCGCCATCATGTGGGCGGGGCGGAGCGGCGCACGACCGGGAGGGAGGGACCGGAAACACGTGTGTGTGTGTGTGTGTGTGTGTGTGTGTGTGTGTGTGTGTGTGTGTGTGTGTGTGTGTGTGTGTGTGTGTGTGTGTGTGTGTGTGTGTGTGTGTGTGTGTGTGTGTGTGTGTGTGCGCGCGCGCGTCTGTCTGTCTGTCTGTCTGTCTGTCTGTCTGTCTGTCTGTCTGTCTGTCTGTCTGTCTGTCTGTCTGCCTGCCTGCCTGCCTGCCTGCCTGCCTGCCTGCCTGCCTGCCTGCCTGCCTGCCTGCCTGCCTGCCTGTCTGTCTGTCTGTCTGTCTGTCTGTCTGCCTGCCTGCCTGCCTGCCTGTCTGTCTGTCTGTCTGTCTGTCTGTCTCTAATGCTCATTATAATATTATAGTATATATATCTTCATATAATTGGTCCTCACTAATGCCTCACTTATTAAGAGGTTTGTTTTTAATGTCTTATTTGTGTAAAAACGTGAATAAACCAGGTTGGGTTTTGATAAGAATAAATATGAGCAGAATCACATGAATATTCCTCTGAAATGTGCAGAAAGTTTGCTGTTTGTTTCTAAAACTATAATAATGAATTATAACAATATGAGGGGGAAAAGAGTGGCCCAAGTACAGAACCAACGTAAGTGTTTAGGGTTTAAGTGATTAAATGACACATGTAAATACACATTAACATGAATGCAACATTTTAATAGAAAAGATTAAATATAGAAGTTATTAAAATGTTTTAAACCAGATGCTGTAGTTTATATAATGCAAATGAAGATGACAGTTCATTCATGGTTTGTATAAATATTTAATTCATTCATTTCAAATATTTATTTTACAAGCTTGTGGGCTTGTAGATCTGATATTGTTTTCATCATAGGTTTCTCTTGTCACTCAGAAAGGATAACGGTTCAGTGTCGCCCTCCTGTGGTTCATCATTGCCACCACACTCTGAGCTCTGAGATGCATTGTGATACAAAATGTATTAAAAAAAAGTTGATAATAACGCCATCTGGTGGTTGATCTAAGTCTGTGGTTCTCAAACTTTTTCGTGCCAAGGACCCCCAAATAGACACTTATTAGACCGTGGACCCCCATTTGAAAAGATAAGCCAGGGACCCTCATAAAAGAAGATTTTTACAGCTCTCTAGCAGTGATTTCAACCATTTTAATTTCAAGGACCCCCAGTTTGACATGCATTAGGCTACGGACCCCCATTTAATGGCATGTATGTCTCTGGGACCCCACTTTATATTGTAAAATCAATGTTAATTTAACTCTGAGAGTGTACAAATGGAACCAAATGGACCCGTTACTCTCAGAGTTACAGACCTATAAGGGTCCATTTGGTCCCTGTCCATCATTTAGCTGGGGACCCCCTGGAACCCCCTCAAGTACCCCTGGGGGTCCTCGGACCCCACTTTGAGAACCAATGATCTAAGTATAGCGCAGCCACAGTACTTAGTCACAGAATTTAGCCGTACGACGGTGACGCGCGCCGAAAAGAGCCGATGTTGAGGGCTCGTAGATCGGCTTTTTTCGGCGACCCCGCAGCCGCAGTAACCAGTCACTAGGTCACCAATTTCAACCTAACACACCGGAAATGTCTATCTTAAAATGTGACTGTGTTTACATCCGCTAGTCGACTAGCTAACCACTAGCCGACTAGCTTCCCAAGTGTTTTAACTAAAACCCTGTCCTGTATTTGTTGTAAAACGTTCTTCATGTCAATCGAAAATTGTGTTAAATAACCTTCTATCTTTTAATACAACAATAAAACATGTAAAACACCTAATAATAGCATGAAGATAAAATAAAGCTAACATGGCTAAAGCTAGCGCAAACTGCGCATGCTCAGTCCTCACAATGGTCCGCTTATACTTTAACCGTACAACGGTGGCACGCGCCGAAAAGAGCCGATGTTGAGGGCTCGTAGTTCGGCTTTTTTCGGCGACCGCGCAGCCGCAGTAACCAGTCACTAGGTCACCAACACACCGGAAATGTCTATCTTAAAATGTGACTGTGTTTACATCCGCTAGCCGGTTAGCCAGCTAGCCAGTTAGCTAGCCGACTAGCTTCTCAAGTGATAGAACTAAAAACAAGTCCTGTATTTGTTGTAAAACTTTCTTTATTTCAATTGTCAGTTGTGTTAAATAATCTGCTATCTTTTAATACAACAATAAAACATGTAAAACACCTAATAACAACATGAAGATAAAATAAAGCTAACATGGCTAAAGCTAGCGCAAACTGCGCATGCTCAGTCCTCAGAAAGGTCGGTTTATATTTTAGCCGTACGACGGTAACGCGCGCCGAAAAGAGCCGAAGTTGAGGGCTCGTAGATCGGCTTTTTTCGGCGACCGCGCAAGCCGCAGTAACTAGTCACTAAATTCCACTATAGGTCACCAATTTCAACTTAACACACAGAAAATCTCTATCTTAAAATGTGACTGTGTTTACGTCATAGAGTTATAATATATCGGTTTACATCCGCTAGCCCAGTGGTTCTCAAACTTTTTCATGTCAAGGACCCCCAAATGTACACTTATTACCCCGAGGACCCCCATTTGAAAAGATATGCCAGGGACCCCCATAAGAGAAGGTTTTTTACGGCTCTCTAGCAGTGATTCTCAACCATTTTAATTTCAAGGACATGCATTAGGGCTACGGACCCCCATTTAATGGCATTTATACCGCTGGGACCCCAATTTATATTGTAAAATCAATGTAAATTTAACTCTGAGAGTGTACAAATGGAACCAAATGGACCCTAACGGGTCCATTTGGTTCCATTTGTACACTCTCAGAGTTACAGACCCATAAGGGTCCATTTGGTTCCTGTCCATCAATTAGCTGGGGACCCCCTGGAACCCCCTCAAGTACCCCTGGGGATCCCCGGACCCCACTTTGAGAACCAATGCGCTAGCCGACTAGCTTCTCAAGTGATTTAACTAAAAACAATGTATTTGTTGTAAAACTTTCTTTATTTCAATCGACAGTTGTGTTAAATAATCTGCTATCTTTTAATACAACAATAAAACATGTAAAACACCTAATAATAGCATGAAGATAAAATAAAGCTGACATACATTCATAAATTTACCTACACTTGGTAGATCACCCACCAGAGGGCGCTATTACCCACTTTTAACACATTTTGCATCACAATGCTACTCAAAGCACAGTGTGGACTGTGGAGACAACGATGAACCACAGGAGGGCGACACTGAGCCGTTGTTCTTTCTGAGTGTCGAATAACGTTCATTAGAAGGACAATATCAGTCACTAGAAGCAGAGACGTGTGTTTTAATGAGTCTAACGTTCATTAGAAGGACAATATCAGTCACTAGAAGCAGAGACGTGTGTTTTAATGAGTCTAACATTCATTAGAAGGACAATATCAGTCACTAGAAGCAGAGACGTGTGTTTTAATGGGTTTGTATAGGAAGGGGGCGTGTCTGATAAAATGTATAGGCCTATCAAACATCTAAAAACTGAATCAAGAAACTTAAAAACAGCAATCTGAGTGAATGGTTCACCACTGTGATGGTTGCTGTGGTGAGGTCTGTGTGTGTGTGTGTGTGTGTGTGTGTGTGTGTATATATATATATATATATATATATTATTATATTATTATATATTATTATATATATAATTGATCTCTGCCATCCACTGAGTTAGAATGTTTTTTAAAATAACACATTTGATATAATTGCCAGACCCAAAGGGTATGGCAATTATATATTATTATAAAAGTCTGTCCCCCTTTTGTCCATAGGCATGTGTTGTACCTGTTTTCTCCATACATGGGCAAAAAAAAAGGTTTTGTCCCCTTTGTTTTTTAGGCCCCAGCCATAAAAGTCTGTCCCCCTTCCGTCCATACATGGGCATGTTTTGTACCTGTTTTCTTCTCAACATCTGCACACACTCTGCACACACGTCAAGCGAAGTCCGGCCATTCAGATTAAGCTCAGGCACTGGCATAAGTAAATAGGCATAGGGAACTATTCAGGTGAATGTAATCAGACTGTAAGGTTTGCTGGTCTAGCCTATACACAAACAACTCCACACCAAATGCCTAAAATGATTTATGCTTTTCAGTTATAAAGTGGTTTGTAGGTGTGTTACATACTAGGACTTCATTCTGGGTCTGGCAGAACCAGGTCTGCTGGTCTTGTTATCTTCACATTGGTCACAGGTCTTGACTTTATAGTTTTATAGACAAATGTTGAAACAACACAGTTTTATAGTTCATCCTTATATTCATTTCAGACACATTAGACATAGAAATATCGCATCATACATACAGCAAATATACATACACACAGTATATTCTACACATTCTGAGACATGCTAAATAAGAGCACTTGAAAGGGTTAAATACTGTAGGGTGACAAAGTGGTTTCATGTTCATATACATATCATTTGCATATATAATGAGGTCTGGGGTTCACATGCATATCATATGCATATATAATGAGATCTAGGGTTCATATGCATATCATATGCATATATAATGTGGTCTGGTGTTCATATGAATATCTTTGCTGTCAGGCAGAAACCAGCTACCTCAATTTTCCAACTTTTTAATTGTCTTTAATAAATCAGTGTTATTGAACAGCCTTTATGTGTGTGTGGGTTTATAAATCAGTGCTATTGAATAATAATATTAATAATATAGAATAATATTAATATAATGTATTTAATATAATAATAATATAATATAATGTATTTAATATAATAATAATATATCATGTATTTAATATAATCATAATATAATATAATGTATTTAATATAATAATGATATCATGTATTTAATATAATCATAATATAATGTATTTAATATAATAATAATATAATATAATGTATTTAATATAATAATAATATAATATCATGTATTTAATATAATCATAATATAATATAATGTATTTAATATAATAATGATATCATGTATTTAATATAATCATAATATAATGTATTTAATATAATAATAATATAATATCATGTATTTAATATATAATCATAATATAATATAATGTATTTAATATAATGATGATATCATGTATTTAATATAATCATAATATAATGTATTTAATATAATAATAATATCATGTATTTAATATAATCATAATATAATATAATGTATTTTTGGTATCTGTATAAAGTCACCAACTTTGATGCGCCAGTGTTTTTTTATTTCCTTAAGTTAATATTTTGGACATAGCTGGTTTCTGCTCGACAACAGAGATATAATATGACCAAAACATGCTCCTTCAGATAGATTACAAGGGGGTGTAAAGTGATCATCTTGTGAAAACAAGGGGGTGTAAAGTGATCATCTTGTTAAAGTGTTATCTTGTGACAGTAATCATTGCTATACAGTTTTCAAGCTCTTTAGTAAACAGAAAACACATTTTCAGGTCAGGATACAAATTGTATCCAATAAGATGAGAGAACTCATACATACACAACATAATGTCAATGTCAAATTGAAGCTGATATTATGTGAATGTGTTCTTTCTCTCTGGATTGGATAAAACCAGTATCCTGACCTGAAAATGTTTCTTTTCTGTTTTACTAAAGAGCTGGAGAGACAAACACTCTATAGCAATGATTACTATTGACTTTTTAACTAAATACTCCAACAAAGATCTCTTACAGCAATTTTAATGACAGATTTATAAAGCTACAGAAGTAGAATATCTAGGCAGACATCTTGTATACAAACAAACTGATATGGACAATAATATGAGACAATATTCATGTACAAACCGGCCAGTATAGTTATAGTGGTTCTCCAACTGACCCCCAAATTATGTATTTGTCCACAGAAACCCCCCCCCCCCCCCCCCATGGGAAAATATGTCATGCCAGGGACCCCCCCCCCCCCCCCCCCCCACCCAAGATGTGTGTAGTTGAAATGTTCCAAAAAAATATTCCAAATGTTTCACTTTTTTCCTCAAGATTTTCTAGAAAATAGCTGATCTACAAGCTCACAACGCGTGTTGCGTCACAACTTTGTAGTGAGATCTTGCAGATCTGCTATTTCCAGTGTGCGATCAAGGATATTACAGTTTCCTAAAAATAAAGGAATAATAAAAACTAGAAAAAAGAAAAAACAAAGCATTTGCTTTATAAAACACACTATAAGTGAAATGTTAATATAATGTCTTTACAAAATGAACTAAAACAAACAGAAATCACAGAGAAAATGCCCTTATAGTTGTAATCTTAATTATTATATAAACCCAGCATTTTGGGCGAATATGAAATCTATATTCTCATTTTCTTTTGTAATTGTGAAAACATTCTTTTAAATTTAAAGTTTCAGACATTTTGGAATCTCGCTCAGCTGACAAATACCCATATAAACCCATATTACAATAAATAAAAAAGCCAACATTAAAACTAATAAAAAGTCAACAAAATAACACAAAATAAAAAGTTTATTAAACTAGCTAACCCACTTTAAACTGAAATGATGACGCCTAAACCAATGAAAAATTAAAGGAATGAAAGATGCAAAAACAATAAGAACCTTCATAAACCGTAGGGTTTATACTACGGTTTATAGGGCCTACGGTATAAACCCTACAAACCATACTACTACATGTAAAGAAGACCGAAAGGTTAAAGGTCAAGGTTAGCTGTTATGAGAGTGGTTGAGTTTAGTCACATATAATGAGGGTTAGGGTTCCCAAACCCCCCAAAATAATCATATTTCAACCGGGGACATTCATTTAGTTTGACTCGGTTCCACAGATACACATTGTGAAAATAGCCCCCCTGTGGGGACCCCCTGGGTTTGGGAAGCACTGCGTTAGGGACACACATGGGTTTAGTCACATTCATAAATATGTTTGACACACACACACATGCATGGCAGTACAAGGTTTAGAAAATGGACCAACAGTGTTTTCCAGAGAAAGGCACGACTCAACGTTTGCAGGAATACTAAGTTATAATAATATATACAACTATAGATGTTTGAACCAGGGACTCACTTCATTCTTTATGTATTATTAGATATTATGTCATGTGATATTATGGCCGTCATCATCACCAACATGTCAGCAGAGACGCATTTAAAATGGATCAACGCATTCATCCTTTTAGTTTCTCTCTTATGGTTCATTTTGGGCTTTCAGGGTCATGGTCTGTCCACAGACCCATGCAGACCCATGGTCTGTCCACAGACCCATGGCTCTGGTCTGTAGACAGACCATCAGGGATGTCCAGGGACCCTGGATAAGAAGGACCCTGGATAAGAAGGACCCTGGATAAGAAGGATCCTGGATAAGAAGGACCCTCGATAAGGGACGCGCTGGACGCCAGACATGTTGAGGCTCATGGGTGGCCAACCTCGCACCGGAAGTTCCATGAAATACATGGCAGTGAATGAGAGCCAGCTGGACCAGCTTGTGAACAAACACTATTTCTGAACGATTGCGACCGTTGTCAGATAATGGGTTCAGGAATATAAAAGAATACAAAATCTCTTTAGATAACTCTATAAAATGATACAGTGTACACATCTCTTTAGATACCTCTATAAAATGATACAGTGTACACATCTCTTTAGATACCTCTATAAATGATACAGTGTACACATCTCTTTAGATACCTCTATAAAATGATACAGTGTACACATCTCTTTAGATACCTCTATAAAATGATACAGTGTACACATCTCTTTAGATACCTCTATTGATGATACAGTGTACACAAGGAAAAGCAACACAGCAGAAAACCCTAACGCTGTGTGATATAATGTCTTCTTTTAATTTCCTGGACCGAGTATTTTATAAAGGTTTCAGTCATTCAGAAATAGTGATTATTTATAAGCTGGTCCACCTGGCTCTCATCGACTCCAATGTAGTCCAGTGAGACCTATCTGCTGGATAGAGAAAATGACGTCGGTGTCCTTTCCTTCATTTACCTTCCTTGGAGAAGTCTGGGAAATCTAACCGTAGATCGTAGGGCAGTGGAGGGATTGGTTGTTTTATTGGATGACATCATCACATGTGTCAGTCAGGTGATCAGCTCTCTCTACTGAACAAACTCTAGTGTTGGTAGAGATATATTCACTGGGATATGATACTGGTACTGAACACACTCTAGTTCTGGTAGAATGGTATTCACTGTGTAATGTGGGTACTAGTTCTGGTAGAATGGTATTCAATGTGTTATGTGGGTACTAGTTCTGGTAGAATGGTATTCACTGTGTTATGTGGGTACTAGTTCTGGTAGAATGGTATTCACTGTGTTATGTGGGTACTAGTTCTGGTAGAATGGTATTCAATGTGTTATGTGGGTACTAGTTCTGGTAGAATGGTATTCACTGTGTTATGTGGGTACTAGTTCTGGTAGAATGGTATTCACTGTGTTATGTGGGTACTAGTTCTGGTAGAATGGTATTCACTGTGTTATGTGGGTACTAGTTCTGGTAGAAAATTGGACATTAGTTCTCATAGTCGTATACGCTGCCTCTACGCAGAGGACAGTTCTGCAGCATATATTAGTTCTGATAAGAGTCGTATATTAGTTCTGATAGTCGTATTCACTGGGATATGTTGGTACTAGTTTTGGTAGAATCGTATATTAGTTCTGATAGAGTTGTATATGTTGGGATATGTTGGTTCTGATAGTCGTATGGGATTTAATTGATTAGTTCTGATAGAGTTGTATAGGATATAATTGATTAGTTCTGATAGTCTAATACGTTGCTCTATGCTGCCTCTATACAGAGGAGAGTTCTGATAGAGTCTATTAGTTCTGATAGAGTATAATAGTTCTGATAGAGTCTATTAGTTCTGATAGAGTATAATAGTTCTGATAGAGTATATTAGTTCTGATAGAGTATAATAGTTCTGATGGAGTCTATTAGTTCTGATATAGTATAATAGTTCTGATAGAGTCTATTAGTTCTGATATAGTATAATAGTTCTGATAGAGTCTATTAGTTCTGATAGAGTATAATAGTTCTGATAGAGTCTATTAGTTCTGATATAGTATAATAGTTCTGATGGAGTATATTAGTTCTGATATAGTATAATAGTTCTGATGGAGTATATTAGTTCTGATGGAGTATATTAGTTCTGATAGAGTATAATAGTTCTGATGGAGTATATTAGTTCTGATATAGTATAATAGTTCTGATGGAGTATATTAGTTCTGATAGAGTATAATAGTTCTGATGGAGTATATTAGTTCTGATAGAGTCTAACACGTTGCTCTATGCTGCCTCTGCACAGAGGACAGTTCTGCAGAGCATTGCTGCAAACCCGACAGCAGCAGACGTGCCCACATGGCAGGAAGATCACCTGAGCCTGCAACACAGAAAACACACCGTTACCACACATCTGGATACACCGGGGGCCATAGCTGAATGGTTAGTGAGCCCGCCTAGGGAACCAGAGGCCCTGGTTGCCCCAGGTTCGATTCCCGGCCAAATTTGTCCCTGAGCAAGACTCTTAACCCCTAATTGCTCACAGGTTCTCATTGGAAACAAGACCGCGAGGACTTTCATGAACGACCTGTTAAAAGGAATTATCCTTATCCGTTACCACACATCTGGATACACCGTTACCACACATCTGGATACACTGGCCCTCATTTATCAAAGCGGTGTAAACCAAATAATGGGCGTACGGTGAGATCACCGCAACTTTCTGCATTTATCAATATATCCTGACTTTGACTTCAGCGTAACGGCCCGCTCAGATCTCACGTCAGGTCTTTGTCTGAACCTGTTTGTTACATTGTAGACCTGAGGAGCAGCATGTCTGACCGTCTGACAGGCATCTGGACACATGTATCCACTCCTAAACGTATATCTAACACACTAATACATAATTTAAACAAACCGCTTTAAAAGTCATTCAGATAAGATTGCAGATCTGGCTGCATTGGCTATTTGAAAATAGCAGATCTACAAGCTCACAACGCTTGTAGATCTGCTATTTTCAAAATATACGAGCGTTTATGCGAGAGCATTTTCGGGAGTCGGGACAGGCTGTGGATTTATTCGGTGCACCGGGAGATCGGACATTTAACCCTTCCAACACACACCAGCCTTCATCCATTAATGTTTATGCATTCATTCATCAGTCACTCCATAAAAGCCTCTCCGGGCTTCTCTTATCTTCTCTTATCTCTTATTAACGTGGCAGCACGGGACTCACTGCAGCCCGAGTCTCACGGCCAATACACTGCTTTACTTTAGTGTAACTCTGCTCTGTAAGGGTTAAATCATTTTATATACTAACGTTGAGACTGGTGTCATAATCTGTCATTCATGTAGGCTACTAGATTGTACCGCTACAGAATACAGAAACTGTACTTTACTGTTTTACATCTCTGTCTAATATCAATACCATGTTAGAGATGTGTTTTACCACTGTCTCCATACACACCACACACACACACACACACACACACACACACACACACACACACACACACACACACACACACACACACACACTATACACACACACACACACACACACACTATACACACACACACACACACACACACACACACACACACACACACACACACACACACACACACACACACACACACACACACACACACACACACACACACACACACATGTTTGTATTACTATACTTGTGAGGACATCAACACTTTAGGACAGCCATGTTATGAATGCCATTTAAAAATAATAATTGCCATTTTTAACCGTAAGCCTAAAGCCGAAAAACAGCAGATCTACAAGCCCACAACGTGTCGCGCTGCGACGCGTTGTGAGCTTATAGATCAGCTATTTTTCGGTGCATGACACATGGCGCGCAACTAAGAATAAATCATGTTTAACTCTAATTTCAATCCCTAAACCTAACCTCTAAAACACCTAAATGTCTAATCCTGACCCTGAATGTTTTTCTAATTGTAAACGTATCTCTAAAAAAAAAATTTAAACCATAAAACAACCATTTGTCTTGTGAGGAACAGGAGAACGGTCCTCACAATGTATATTTCTTCTAATTCTACTGTATTTTGTCCTCGCAAGTATAGTAATACACACACACACACACACACACACACACACACACACACACACACACACACAATACGACGTCAGAGATGTGTTCTTACCACTGTCTCCATACACACCACACACTCAGACCCCCCCACACCCTCCACTGGGCTGGGGGCTGACGGGGTGACGGGGGTCCCCGGGGTGACAGGGGTCCCGGGGGTCCCGGGGGTCAGCGGAGGGCTGGGGGTTTGGACGAGGGGAGCAGCAGGGGGCAAAGCTGCTGCTGCTGCCTCTGGTGTTTCCTCTGTCTCCTCTTCAACCTCTGATGGAGCAAACACAGTCACATGACCAGTCACATGATCAAACACAGTCACATGACCAGTCACATGATCAAACACAGTCACGCAAGTAAGACGCGCAGCTCGAAAATAACAATAAGAAGAATAGAAAGGAATGAGCAAGTGTAGAGAAGTGGGTGGTACAGTGAAATGAGTGAGAACAGGGCCGCCACAAGAAGGCTCCATACCGCTAAGCCCCATTTGTTTTTTTGTCTTTTTTAAATTGTTATGTTTGTTTGTTGTGTTTTTTTGTCCTCAAACTAAGGCGTTTTCAACTTGCCATCCAGCCTGAAATATGCAGAAATGACATGGAATTCTTAGATATCCCAATAGATGAACTTGTGTAGATGCTTTTAGATTAGATAGTTATTTTTGACTGTAGCTGCAGCTATATTTCTCTCAGAGGAGTGTAATTAGTCACCCAGGGGCAGGCGGATTTCAGCCACAGTGGGTCAATCCACACATCTCCGTTTACGACCGTACGGCGTCCGTTTCCGTTCGCCGGAAGTCCCATCCACTCCCATGTGAGTGGATGGGACTTCCGGCGAACAGAAACGGTATGAAACGGACGCGAAACGGTCGCGAATGGACATGTGTGGATTGACCCAGTGCAGTGCACTCTGAGATCTGTCAGCAGCCAATGAGAGTGTGAGTCACATGGGGGCGTGGCTGCACACAGACACACACACACAACCCCAGCACGGTTTCATAGTAAGCTCACTTAAATGGCCTCCTTCCGCTGCGTTCGCAATGACCACTCATACATGATCAGCGGGCTGTCCCATTAACTGTTGCTGAAATAATTGTGTTTCCGTGGCTGAACATTATTGCAACATTTTGAATAGAAAAAGTACATTCTGTTTGGCTTTTAGGGTTGGTAAACAAAAGGTGCAGATATGACTAAAGTGATTTATGAGCCTGTCTGGTCTCTCATTGGCCTGTTGGCTGCTGATGTCATCAGTGATGATGATCAGTCACTGCCCAACCATTTAAGTCAATTAGAGAAAGTATGAGTACCGTTAGGAGTAGAAATGAAAGTATTTTTACCGTTAGGAGTAGAAATGAAAGTATTTTTACCGTTAGGAGTAGAAATGAAAGTATGAGTACCGTTAGGATTAGAAATTAAAGTATGAGTACCTTTAGGAGACGAAATGAAAGTATTTTTACCTTTAGGAGTAGAAAGGTGTTCCTGCTGCTTGGCCCAGTCCAGAAGTGCTCTCTGCAAACCCACTTCACTGATACCAATCTGAGGATAAAACACTTATAATAAATACACTACAAAAACATTACACCGATAAAACACTACACTGATAAAACATTACACTGATAAAACATTACACTGATAAAACATTACACTGATAAAACATTACACTGATAAAACATTACACTGATAAACTGATAAAACATTACACTGATAAAACACTACACTGATAAACTGATAAAACACTACACTGATAAAACATTACACTGATAAAACATTACACTGATAAAACATTACACTGATAAAACATTACACTGATAAAACACTACACTGATAAAACAGTACACTGATAAAACACTACACTGATAAACTGATAAAACATTACACTGAAAAAACATTACACTGATAAAACATTACACTGATAAACTGATAAAACATTACACTGATAAAACACTACACTGATAAACTGATAAAACACTACACTGATAAAACATTACACTGATAAAACATTACACTGATAAAACATTACACTGATAAAACACTACACTGATAAAACACTACACTGATAAAACATTACACTGATAAAACATTACACTGATAAAACACTACACTGATAAACTGATAAAACACTACACTGATAAAACATTACACTGATAAAACATTACACTGATAAAACATTACACTGATAAAACACTACACTGATAAAACATTACACTGATAAAACATTACACTGATAAAACACTACACTGATAAAACACTACACTGATAAAACATTACACTGATAAAACACTACACTGATAAACTGATAAAACACTACACTGATAAAACATTACACTGATAAAACATTACACTGATAAAACACTACACTGATAAACTGATAAAACACTACACTGATAAAACATTACACTGATAAAACATTACACTGATAAAACACTACACTGATAAAACATTACACTGATAAAACATTACACTGATAAAACATTACACTGATAAAACACTACACTGATAAACTGATAAAACATTACACTGATAAAACATTACACTGATAAAACATTACACTGATAAAACATTACACTGATAAAACACTACACTGATAAAACATTACACTGATAAAACATTACACTGATAAAACATTACACTGATAAAACATTACACTGATAAAACATTACACTGATAAAACACTACACTGATAAAACATTACACTGATAAAACACTACACTGATAAAACATTACACTGATAAAACATTACACTGATAAAACACTACACTGATAAAACATTACACTGATAAAACATTACACTGATAAAACACTACACTGATAAAACACTACACTGATAAAACACTTCACTGATAAAACACTACACTGATACGTGGCGACGTGCACGGATAGCGTGTGTTTACAAACGATCGGACATGCGATCATAAAGAATATAAAAGTTTTATGACCTGTTGAAAGGTAAAAACAAACACAGCCAGAAATAAACCTGACAGTGAATGAGTTAATCAATCAATCAATCAATCATAGGTGATCTTGTGGAGGTCAAAGGTTACCTTGTGGAGGTCCTGTGGGGTCATGTGTCTCAGGGCGTGGCTGGTCACATGGTGATGGGCGAGGACAGGAAGGTAGTGTTGAGCTGACAGCTTAGACAACAAGCTGACCAACGACTTCTCTACACCGGCCTCCTACAGGAGAGGAGAGATATGAGATAAACAAGAATAGATATGAATAAAGTGGTGGCAACATTTTTAGACACCAGACTTCTCGCCAAACACACGGGTCTTCCCAACAATAGCGAAGATTAAAGTCAGGGTGAACATGGCCAAATAATAACTTAATAGTCCAACTAGGTCTGATGAAGCACGCTAGCATTTAAGCTAACTCTGTAGTCCTCAACGTCTGAAGCTACGTTGTACTTGCAGAATACTGTTGTTGAAGAAACTAAGGAGCCTTGATTTCCTCAGGGAGGGGAGGGGAGGGGTTGTACTGCGGAGGACGGGCCGTCTCCCCATTGGCTTAAACGGGGAAGTGTCCCCATTGGCTTAAAGTAGTGAAGGACAGCCAGGACAGCCAATGACAAATAGGTGTCGCTTAGGTGTCGCGGATGATGATGTCTCTGTCTCTTTCTAGAGCAGCAGCTTTGCAGCTGCTAATAAAGAAGACATCTGACACTTAAACCATTATTTTATGCTTTGGCTATTCAATAATAGCAGATCTACAAGCTCGAGAGCTTGTAGATCTGCTATTTTTGGAAAATCTTGTAAAATGTGTGCAGTAGACAGTACCTGCATACGCAGTGACATAGACAGTATACAGTACCTACATACGCAGTGACATAGACAGTAGACAGTACCTACATATGCAGTGACATAGACAGTACCTGCATACGCAGTGACATAGACAGTAGACAGTACCTGCATACGCAGTGACATAGACAGTAGACAGTACCTGCATACGCAGTGACATAGACAGTACCTGCATACGCAGTGACATAGACAGTAGACAGTACCTGCATACACAGTGACATAGACAGTACCTGCATACGCAGTGACATAGACAGTAGACAGTACCTGCATACGCAGTGACATAGACAGTAGACAGTACCTGCATACGCAGTGACATAGACAGTACCTGCATACGCAGTGACATAGACAGTACCTGCATACGCAGTGACATAGACAGTACCTGCATACGCAGTGACATAGACAGTAGACAGTACCTGCATACGCAGTGACATAGACAGTATACAGTACCTGCATACGCAGTGACATAGACAGTATACAGTACCTGCATACACAGTGACATAGACAGTAGACAGTACCTGCATACGCAGTGACATAGACAGTATACAGTACCTGCATACGCAGTGACATAGACAGTAGACAGTACCTGCATACGCAGTGACATAGACAGTATACAGTACCTGCATACACAGTGACATAGACAGTAGACAGTACCTGCATACACAGTGACATAGACAGTAGACAGTACCTGCATACACAGTGACATAGACAGTAGACAGTACCTGCATACGCAG
>NC_139958.1:442500-517500 GCF_963454915.1 Gymnoscopelus microlampas | reverse complement strand
ACACACACACACACACACACACACACACACACACACACACACATGTAACATGTCACTGAGCGCCTCCCTCTGCTCCCCTAGCACCTCCTATAACACACACACACACACACACACACACACACACACACACACACACACACACACACACACACACACACACACATGTAACATGTCACTGAGCGCCTCCCTCTGCTCCCCTAGCACCTCCTATAACACACACACACACACACACACACACACACACACACACACACACACACACACACACACACACACACACACACACACATAACATGTCACTGAGCGCCTCCCTCTGCTCCCCTAGCACCTCCTATAACACACACACACACACACACACACACACACACACACACACACACACACACACACATGTAACATGTCACTGAGCGCCTCCCCCTGCTCCCCTAGCACCTCCTATAACACACACACACACACACACACACACACACACACACACACACACACACACACACACACACACACACACACACATAACATGTCACTGAGCGCCTCCCTCTGCTCCCCTAGCACCTCCTATAACACACACACACACACACACACACACACACACACACACACACACACACACACACACACACACACACACACATGTAACATGTCACTGAGCACCTCCCTCTGCTCCCCTAGCACCTCCTATAACACACACACACACACACACACACACACACACACACACACACACACACACACACACACACACACACACACACACACACACACATGTAACATGTCACTGAGCGCCTCCCTCTGCTCCCCTAGCACCTCCTATAACACACACACACACACACACACACACACACACACACACACACACATAACATGTCACTGAGCGCCTCCCTCTGCTCCCCTAGCACCTCCTATAACACACACACACACACACACACACACACACACACACACACACACACACACACACATGTAACATGTCACTGAGCGCCTCCCTCTGCTCCCCTAGCACCTCCTATAACACACACACACACACACACACACACATGTAACATGTCACTGAGCGCCTCCCTCTGCTCCCCTAGCACCTCCTATAACACACACACACACACACACACACACACACACACACACACACACACACACACACACACACACATGTAACATGTCACTGAGCACCTCCCTCTGCTCCCCTAGCACCTCCTATAACACACACACACACACACACACACACACACACACACACACACACACACACACACACACACACACACACACACACACACACACACACACACACACACACACACACACACACACACATGTAACATGTCACTGAGCACCTCCCTCTGCTCCCCTAGCACCTCCTATAACACACACACACACACACACACACACACACACACACACACACACACACACACATGTAACATGTCACTGAGCACCTCCCTCTGCTCCCCTAGCACCTCCTATAACACACACACACACACACACACACACACACACACACACACACACACACACACACACACACATGTAACATGTCACTGAGCGCCTCCCTCTGCTCCCCTAGCACCTCCTATAACACACACACACACACACACACACATGTAACATGTCACTGAGCGCCTCCCTCTGCTCCCCTAGCACCTCCTATAACACACACACACACACACACACACACACACACACACACACACACACACACACACACACACACACACACACACACACACACACATGTAACATGTCACTGAGCACCTCCCTCTGCTCCCCTAGCACCTCCTATAACACACACACACACACACACACACACACACACACACACACACACACACACACACACACACACACACACACACACACACACACATGTAACATGTCACTGAGCACCTCCCTCTGCTCCCCTAGCACCTCCTATAACACACACACACACACACACACACACACACACACACACACACACACACACACACACACATGTAACATGTCACTGAGCACCTCCCTCTGCTCCCCTAGCACCTCCACCTTCATTGGTTGCTTTTTGTTTTTAAATGTATTTACTTTAATTATCCTTCTTTTCTGAAAGATCTTTTACGTCCGTTCAGTTCAACATACCCATTAAGACATACACAACAACCTGTCGGTATAAACAAAGAAATTGGGAGACGTTCGTTTAAGTTTAAAGCACCTTCTGATTGGAACAATTTATCCACTTTACTTAGATCAATTATTTCATTTTATGTTTTCAAAATATCTCTGCTTGATTCCCTAAAATCTAACTGTTCTTGCTTTTGATTTATATTTTTCATAATTGATTGTTTTATTGTTATTTTATTTTATTTTTTAATTTGTATTATTATTATTTTGATTACTATTATTTTTATTATGGCGTAACAGATGTAGACTGGTCTGGGATGGTGTGAGAGCCCCTATGTGTATGTTTTGTTGTTGTTGAATGTTATGTGATCGTTTTGTATCAATGTTTGTGTGTTGTGCCTGAGGACCCCCTGGAAGACGAGATGCTGCATCTCAAGGGGTTTATCCTCCAATAAAATGTTCAAATCAAAACCTCCTATAGACACAGAGAGGTGGTTCCTGCTCCCTGTCAGGGAGGTGGTTCCTGCTCCCTGTCAGGGAGGTGGTGAGATGTTTAGTGAAGGTTAGGATGGCATGGAGAGCAGATAAGAACCAAAGGAAAGCCATTGCAATGAAACAAACAAACAAATAAATAAATAAACAAACAAACAAATAAACACAAAGAGCAAAGTGAGGTGAAATAAGTGTTGGTCAAACCGACCTGAAGGCTCTCAGCGTCCAGGGTTCGTCTCTTTACCTCCAGTTTGGTCAGCTGCATTAACTCAGCCTCTATGAGCTTGATCTGAGGACGATATGGAGATACAACTATATAAGAAGCTTGATCTGAGGACGATATGGAGATACAACTATATAAGAAGCTTGATCTGAGGACGATATGGAGATACAACTATATAAGAAGCTTGATCTGAGGACGATATGGAGATACAACTATATAAGAAGCTTGATCTGAGGACGATATGGAGATCTGGTCCATCGCGTTCTGGTCCGAGCTCTGGTCCCTAGCGTTAGAAGGAGTTCTCCTCCGCTAGGGGATTTCGAGCCTTTGCACCACAGGCTGCTCAACCTCTCGTCTTTAGTCAAAAAAATATATACACTTTTGCTACTCAGCAAAACAAAGAGGGTTTTAAGATGTTGAAAGTCTAATCTACTTAGTGGAAACACTCTGAGCCTCCACCTCACGTCTAAAATACACTTTATGACCAGAAAAGAAAATATTTCACCGGAAGGAAAAATCTGGTCAATAGAAGAGTTCCATTGACCAGATCTGTAGGGTGGAGCAAACCAAAATGTTTTTTTCCTTCTGGTGAAATATTTTCTTTTTCTGGCCAAAAAGAGTATTTTAGACGTGAGGTGGGGGCTCAAAGTGTTCCTTTCAACTCCATAAAACCCTCTTTGTTTTGGTGAGTAGCTAAAGTGTATGTTTTATTTTGACTAAAGACGAGAGGCTCTACCGGGGTGCAGAGTCCTGCAACGGGCCGGGTACCCGCGGATACCCGACGGGTACCCGCATTTGACGGGTGAAAACGGGTGAATTTTTTTCTTTGATTAGATCACGGGTACGGGGACGGGCCATACTGAACTAATCGCGGGCGGGTATCATTTTATTGTGAAAATCAGAGAGCACTGTTTCTGCCCAAACAACGTCACTTGTGTAACTTAACACAGCACAACAGCATGGAGCACGCTGGTCAGTTATCTTAACTCACAAAAACACATTGAACATCCTGT
Source organism: Gymnoscopelus microlampas (assembly GCF_963454915.1). Classification (NCBI taxonomy): domain Eukaryota; kingdom Metazoa; phylum Chordata; class Actinopteri; order Myctophiformes; family Myctophidae; genus Gymnoscopelus; species Gymnoscopelus microlampas. Next base: position 513,684 of record NC_139958.1, on the reverse strand, counting down.
TAAACCTTTAAATTAAAACCATCTGATGACGTAAACAACGACACATGTGTGCTGCGTAGATGCACGTTCGTCCGCGTGGCTTCTACGGATCTGAGTATTGACGGGCGGGCGGGGCGGGTTCTCAAAATCGTACTCGTTCAGGACTCTGCCGGGGTGTGAGGGTAAAGGATGGAAAGTCTCATAGCGTTAAGGAGAACTCATTCTAACGCTATGGACCAGAGCTGAGATACAACTATAATATGAAGCTTGATCTGAGGACGATATGGAGATAAAAACTAAATAAAATAAGAAGCTGCATGAAAGCGATCAATGAGATGATGACCCTGTGAAGCCCTGTTCACACTTCATCGTACCGCGCAGAACATAGTGGATCCACAAGATCACAGCGACACACTGTGAGCCTGTGGATCCACTATGTTCCAGCGTGCGACGCATCGTGTGAATTAAAGATATTATATATATTATTCATAAAGCCATTCTCCAGCCTAACCTGAAGCTAAACCCAAAGATAGAAAGATTCTGTTTTTTCTGAGGGGAAAATACAAGAATATTCAATACAAGAAATCACAATATCTAGAATGAGTTCAAAGTAGAGTTCATTCTGATTGGTTTAAATGTTTTATTTCTACTAGACGATATTAGCCGATATCGACCATATCTATCCCTGTTACAATGAGCTAGACCCCTGAGGATGGAATGCTGAAAACACTACTTACAACACCTACCATCAGCTCCTAGTACTTACAACACCTACCATCAGCTCCTAGTACTTACAACACCTACCATCAGCTCCTAGTACTTACAACACCTACCATCAGCTCCTAGTACTTACAACACCTACCATCAGCTCCTAGTACTTACAACACCTACCATCAAACACCTACCATCAGCTCCTAGTACTCAGAACACGACTTGCTGCCCCCCCCCCATCATTTGTACATGTATTATTTATATAGTCAGGCAGTTAGGGGTTAAAGGGATAGTTCACCCCATGGAGACGATAAGCCAATCATTTGATGACCAGCAGGGGTTCCGGTAGGAGACACAAAGGAGACTCTTTGTGTCTCCTACCGGAACCACTGCTGGTTTCAATACATGATTTATGGAATATGGAATATGATACGTACCTGGCTGCGTATGTATCCGTGCACGCTGTCCTTCTGCAGCTGTAGGGCTTCAAAGGCAGCTTTCTGCATCTCCTCCTACACAGGACAATTATTACTATTATTATAAATATGATGCTGATTATTAAGACACTGATTCTAGAGGGCAGTGATTCAGGAGTGTAGACCGCCACTCTCACATCACACTGCATTATTATAACACTATCTAATCCCCCCAAAACTATCATATTTGAACTGAGGGCCCCCCAAAACTATCATATTTGAACTGAGGGCCCCCCAAAACTATCATATTTGAACTGAGGGCCCCCCAAAACAATCATATTTGAACTGGGGACCCCCAAAACAATCATATTTGAACTGAGGGCCCCCCAAAACAATCATATTTGAACTGGGGACCCCCCAAAACAATCATATGTGAACTGAGGGCCCCCCAAAACAATCATATTTGAACTGGGGACCCCCCAAAACAATCATATTTGAACTGGGGACCTCCCCAACCCTGACAAGCACTTGGAATGTAGGAGTTGAGGCGTAAAGGGTGTAAACAATTTAATATAGGTATGGTTTTTCCCACTCTTTCGATAATCATTGCTCAATTTTGGGGCTCCAGACTGAAGGGGTTAATACAGAGATGATTATTTACTAATGAAACTGTAAGTCGCTCTGAGTTAAGAGTCTGATAAATGCCTACATTGTAAATTGCACTGTGTGTAGTGTGTGTAGTATATGTGTGTGTAGTGTGTGTAGTGTACATGCAGTACATGTGTGTGTAGTGTGTGTAGTATATGTGTGTAGTGTACATGCAGTACATATGTTTATGTTTATTCAGCTTTCAGCATGATCACAGAGGTTTAAAAAGACAGGTGCCATTAAAAACACTGAATTATTTTGCTGATTACAATACAAAACTTCAAATCTAAAAAATGTGAAGTTTTGATGACAAAACATGTGTGTGTAGTATGTGTGTAGTATGTGTGTGTAGTGTACATACCTCTTCTAAGATGTGTGCGATGGCTTTGGATTTGTCCAGTTGTTGTAGAGACAGAACCTGGTCAAACCTCCTGTCCAAACTCTGAGCACTGCAACACAGAAGACAATAGAGAAGACAATAGAGAAGACAATAGAGAAGACAAGACAATTCAGACGGTCTAGAAGACACATGATGATCTAGTGGTTTGTGATTTAAAGACGTAGATGTTTCCAGACCTCCTGAACGCCTCAGAGACCATGTTCTGCCTGCGGAAATCACTGGCCTCCTGAAGCACAGTCATAGAACAGCTGTCTGATAACATCTTCTGCATGGCAGCTGTAATATAATAGAACATAACATAACATATTAAACATAACATAACACAGTCATAGAACAGCTGTAATATAATAGAACATAACATAACATATTAAACATAACATAACACAGTCATAGAACAGCTGTAATATAATAGAACATAACATAACATATTAAACATAACATAACACAGTCATAGAACAGCTGTAATATAATAGAACATAACATAAAATATTAAACATAACATAACACAGTCATAGAACAGCTGTAATATAATAGAACATAACATAACATATTAAACATAACATAACACAGTCATAGAACAGCTGTCTGATTTTTTCTCCCATTCTGAATCCCCATAGACGTGTTTAATATCGCGTCAAATAAGAACTGTGTTCCAAAAATAAACAAATGACCCGGCGGTTTGACTCTTATGATATGAAGCATCAACTGACGGTGAGAAAACCATAATGTTACTTCTGTCGAATTAGTTAAATTGTCTCCAGAAACAGATCAAATATGAGTGACTGACTATCATAAACGATACAGAGGCTCCTCCCTGACAATATCGTCTTTGTTTATTGTTTATTTTTGGACCACAATTCTTATATGAGACGATTCTAAGATGACCCAATGTTATTCTCCATAGAGAAATGACTTTACGACCCAGGGGATGAACGAGTGACGTCAGGACTTCTGTACTCTATTGTTGTGTGAGTTTCGTGTCTTTGGCATAGCTCTCTGACATATTGTGTCGTAGGCGTTTATCTGACATATTGTGTCTTAGGCGTTTGGCATAGCCCTCTGACATATTGTGTCTTAGGCGTTTATCTGACATATTGTGTCTTAGGCGTTTATAGCCCTCTGACATATTGTGTCTTAGGCGTTTATCTGACATATTGTGTCTTAGGCGTTTATCTGACATAGTGGCCCTCATTTATCAACGCGGTGTAGACCAAATAATGGGCGTACGGCGAGATCACCGCAATTTTCGGCATTTATCAATATATCCTGACGTGGGCTTTATCCTACGGTACGCTGAGATCTCACGTCTGGTCGGGACCAGTTGTTGACGTTGGCTGCACCCGTTTATTCCATCCTAGACCTGCGGAGCAGCATTGTTTGACTGTCTGAGAGGCATTGGACACCTAATCCACTCATAAATCTGTATATCTACACTAATAAATAATCCCTGTGAAAATATAACATTTTATAAAGTAATTTAAACAAACTGCTTTAACAGTCATTCAGATAAGATTGTAGATCTGTCTGTATTGAAAATAGCAGATCTACAAGCTCACAAGCCAGCAACGCGTTGTGAGCTTGTAGATCTGCTATTTTCAAAATATACGGGCGCTTTCTGCGAGAGCACTCTTCTGCGCGAGCACCGGTCTAACAGGCGGCGCTGCTGTTATATTTTCATGGCCACCGGGAGATCAGACATTTAACCCATGGTCCAACACACACCAGCCTTCATTCATTAATGTTCTCTCCAGGCTATCTCTCATTAATGCGGAGCGGGACGGGACTCGCCCGTCCGACGGTCCGAGTCTCACTGGGAAATGGGAATAGCCTACATGAGGGCTTTATTTTAGTGTAACTCGAACGCGCACTGCTCGGTATGGGTTAAATACATTAATCTACAAAAGTATTCCATTCATGCCGATGTGATTGGTATCATAATATGTCATTCATGTAGGCTACAAGCCTACGTGACAATACGCTACGGGCGTGTGTGTGTGTGTGTGTGAGAGAGAGAGAGAGAGAGCGAGCGAGAGAGGCGTGTGCGTGTGCGTGTGCGGCGAGGCGGCTGTTTCTTATTGGCTTTTCATGTCTTTGGTCGTATTCTGGTTCGTCTTCATGTCGTAAAATCGGGGCGTTTTGAGAATATTTATGGGGCGTGTTATTTAAATGACGCTCGTTTCAGCCGTGACATTTATCAACGCTGGGACCAAGTGTAAGCTCGGATCAGCTGTGTAGGATGCGTTGATAAATGTGACTTCGACGTTGGTGTACGCCGAATATATGGAAAAATATACGGCGGTTTATACGCTGCGTTGATAAATGAGGGCCATTGTGTCTTAGGCGTTTATAGCCCTCTGACATATTGTGTCTTAGGCGTTTATAGCTCTCTGACATATTGTGTCTTAGGCGTTTATAGCTCTCTGACATATTGTGTCGTAGGCGTTTACCGTAAATCCTCTAATAGTAACCTCTATTCAATTAAAAGCCGTCTCTCTATTAATGACCGGGGGCGCTGTTGAAAAAAGCACGTAAAAGCCTCCTTTCCATTACAAGCCGAGCCTGAATTACAAGCCTTTTTTTTTTCAAGTCCTTAGAGGGCGCTGTTTACTAAAATACCCCGTGAACCGCCCGTGACCCCATACTTCCTTACCGGTATATGGGACGCGCGCATGCCGCGCACGACATCACAACAAAACACAACAGTAGAGAAAGCATGGCGACGACAGGTACTACGGCAAAAAAACACAGGCGCAAGTTTGATGTTAAGTTTAAAGAGGAAGTTTTGCGGTATGCAGTGGCTCATTCGGGAGAGAAAGCCGCCAAACACTTTAATATAGATTCCAAACAAATCAGATATTGGAAAAAACAAAAGAATGAGCTGATGGCAGCCGACAATAAAAGATCACGTCTAACTGGAGGAGGGAGAAAAAAAGTTAGCGAGGAGTTGGAGACACAACTTACAGAGTGGATTCATACAATGCGCGACAAACACAACAGAGTGTCAAGGAAAATGATACAAATCAAGGCTAAGGAAATCTACCCAACAGTGAGTGACGGAGGAAAGGCGTTTGTGGCCAGTAAGGGTTGGCTTGAAAAGTTTCTGCAGCGCAATGGCCTCTCACTGAGACGACGCACTACCATGGCACAGAAAGACCCAGATAAACTAATTGAGAAACTGGTTTCGTTTGTTGACTACGTTGGCAAGGCTGTCAGCTCTAAAGGGATTTTAGAGAAGGACATCATTGCAATGGATGAGACTGCCGTTTGGTTCGATATGGTGTCTCCCACTACTGTCGATGCCATAGGCACAAAGAGTGTGTCCCTGAAAACAACAGGACACGAAAAAAGCCACCTCACCGTTGTCCTTGCTGCCAAGGCTGACGGCACTAAACTCAAGCCGTATATCGTCTTCAAAGGGGCTATCCGTGAAGTGAAGGTAATGAGGGAACAGATCACCAGAGCAGTGGTCGCCACATCTAAGAATGGCTGGATGAATGATGATCTCACTAAAGATTGGCTCAAGTCAGTGGTGGGAAAATTTAGTTTCACCCCACGCCTCCTGGTGTGGGACGCATACCGCTGCCACATCAGTGTCGCTACCAAAGCTGAGCTAAAAGGCTACAAGATGACAACCACGGTGATTCCGGGAGGCTGCACAAAATATGTCCAAGCACCTGATGTGATGTGGAATCAGCCCTTCAAGGCGAGTCTACATGAGTCCTACGATCAGTGGATGGCTGGAGACGTAGACAAGCAATACACGACCGGAGGTAACCCGAAAGCCCCCGCTCGCCGCCTGCTTGTGGACTGGGTGCTCACTGCATGGGACAAGCTGGACAAAGATCTGATCATAAAGTCTTTCAAAGTTTGTGGACAGACCGTGAATCCTGACGGGAGTGAAGACGATCGCATCCTCTGCTTCAGGGAGGGACAGCCCTGCGCCGCAGGACGAGAGGCCCTGTCCCAACTCCGACAGCAAGAGGAAGAGAACAGGCTTGCAGCCGAGGAAGAGGAAGATGAAGACGAGCTGTTTAACAACGAACTTGTTGTATTGGATGACGTCGAGGATAAGGACAATACTGCTAGCGGGGAGGATAGTGATACCAGTAGTGAGTTTTTTGGATTTGAGTGACCTGTAAATGTTTTGTCTGTCCCCTTCCTTCCTCCCCCCTCCCCCCTTTCTTCATCTCTCTCTCCCTATGTCTGTCTTATTGTGAATGTACCCCTCAGTAGAAGTTAGAACTTGCAGTTAAATTGATCGCTGTTGCACTGTTTTGTTATTATAGGAAATACCATACGGTATCTTATTTTTATTTTTGTTATTTTATTATTTGCAGCTGAACCTGACTGTTATTACTTTACTACTGTAGTCTAGATAACAGGTATTTGAATGTGCAATACATAGGATGGACCACATTTTTTTTAAATATTTTTGCACAAGTTAATTTGACCACTGTTGCACTGTGTTGATGTTATTATGGTATTTACCATAGGCAATAAGGTATATTTTGTTTTTGTTATACAGTATTCTGGCTGTGCAGTAAATACCATATAAATGGTATGGTGTTAATGTTTACCAAGAGAGTGAGACTACCTCAGAATTGTTTATACCAGTTGTGATTGCACTATTTTACTCAGGTAAAGTTACTTGATTTAACTTTGAAAAAGTTTAAATGACCTGTAAATGCACTGTTTATTTCATACAGTACTTGGTTTCAATAAATGAACCCAGTACATTTTACTGGGTTCAAACTTACACAAAATGTTGATTTTTTCATTCTGGTCTGTTTGAAAAATGGAAATATAGGCCTCTCTCTTATACATGCCTCCTTTCAATAAAAGCCCGGTACCCACTACAGTTGAAGCAAATACAAGCCCGGGCTACTATAAGAGGATTTACGGTATCTGACATATTGTGTCTTAGGCGTTTGGCATAGCCCTCTGACATATTGTGTCTTAGGCGTTTGGCATAGCCCTCTCACATATTGTGTCTTAGGCGTTTGGCATAGCCCTCTGACATATTGTGTCTTAGGCGTTTGGCATAGCCCTCTCACATATTGTGTCTTAGGCGTTTGGCATAGCCCTCTGACATATTGTGTCTTAGGCGTTTATAGCCCTCTGACATATTGTGTCTTAGGCGTTTATAGCCCTCTGACATATTGTGTCTTAGGCGTTTATAGCCCTCTGACATATTGTGTCTTAGGCGTTTGGCATAGCCCTCTGACATATTGTGTCTTAGGCGTTTGGCATAGCCCTCTGACATATTGCAGAGTTGCCGACTGCACGGTTAAGCCTGAACTGCAAAAAGTGGTGGAAGAATAAAAGGTACAGTCGTTAAGCCGTACGGCCTTGGCCCCTTAATAACTATCATGACCTAATCCTACTACTTTAATTGAAATGACCTCCATAATATGTCAGGGGTTGCTCAACACACTATCACTCCATTTGCCCCAAAACTTGCCACAGACTGTTAATCAGAGCTCTGGCTATAATATAGGCTTCTTTCCCGCCTTCAATGTACTTACATATTGTATGGTTAATATAAAACTACATTTCCTACTACATCTTAACATTTTAGCAACAGCATCTTTCCTTCTTTCTGGCCGCAGTATCTCTTTATTCCATGATCAGTCATAACCATAACGCTACCACTGCCAAATATGGACTGTGATGGACTGTGACATGATCGGGCCTAGAAGTGAGCCTCTAGTAATAATAATTATAACTAGAAAAAGTGCTCCTCGGAGCACAACTCTCCGCCAGAAGACTTGTGTTGGTTCGAAGGTCGCGAAGGTCGCTATCCCTCTTGTATATGTAAGTGTCCTATCCATCCTGTCTGGGTAAGTGTCCTCTTCCGTCCTGTCTGTGTAAGTGTCCTATCCCTCCTGTCCTATCCGTCCTGTCTATGTAAGTGTCATATCCCTCCTGTCTATATAAGTGTCCTATCTGTCCTATCTGTCCAATAAGACAGATAGGAACAATTGGACCGCGACTACCTGACTACTTCCGGTTCGAAGGTCTGGGAGTGAGCTAGTGGCCGGATTTTCGGTATTGGAATCTGGCTTATCACAGTGACACATGTATTTATAGGTCGCTATCCCTCTTGTATATGTAAGTGTCCTATCCAACCTGTCTGGGTAAGTGTCCTCTTCCGTTCTGTCTGTGTGAGTGTCCTATCCCTCCTGTCTGTATAAGTGTCCTATGTCATATCCCTCCTGTCTATATAAATGTCTTGCAGCCATTTCATGGTTCCCGTCTTACCTCACTCTGACAGTGGCAGAGACACTGTCAGAGTGATGCCATGTATATATAGGCCCGGTGGCGTCACTAGCCAATCAGATCACAGTATTTCACGTGTCACGTGAGGCTTGACCAATCGGTGTGTCATGTTTAGAAAGTGAAAACGCAGTGATAACAATACTCTCCTGGCGGAGAGTAATAATATAATAATAAGTACAACTATAACTGACCTGCCACCTCTCTCTTCCTCAGTGAATTGGCTTCTTCCTGTGTGATGGCAGTCAGCTGTTCCATGTGGATCCTACAGGTGACACCACAGTTTAAATATCATCTAAATGACATCACAATGATTAAATATCATGTAAATGACATCACAATGATTAAATATCATGTAAATGACATCACAATGATTAAATATCATCTAAATGACACCACAATGATTAAATAACATCTAAATGACATCACAATGATTAAATAACATCTAAATGACATTATTAACCATGCTTTTCTTTTATATCACACTGACGTGGAGGAATGGGTCTCACATTTTTAGCGGCGCTTGAGCGGACCCCAATTTACATTAATATCTATTTGGCCTCAACGCCAAAAAACACAATTAAATTGTTAATCCTACTACTTTAATTGAAATGACCTCCATAATGTCAGGGGTTGCTCAACACACCATCACTCCATTTGCCCCGAAACTTGCCACAGACTGTTAATCAGAGCTCTGGCTATAATATAGGCTTCTTTCCCGCCTTCAATGTACTTACATATTGTCCGGTTCATACAAAACTACATTTCCTAATACATCTTAACGATGACGAGTTTGAGCGATGGTGTCTTGATTTTGAGCCAAGAAAACACCAGCCAGGTAAATAGAGAAGAACTTAGGATAAAGAATCTGTTAGACACACCACTAAAGGACAAATTGACGATTTAGAAGGGATGACAGAGGAAATGTTGGAGGACTATGCTGAATTAGAGCGCTGCAATAGTGTCTTGACTTTGAGCCACGCAAATCCAGCCAGGTAGAAAGAGAAGAATTGGAACAATACAAGGATAAAGATTATGCTAATCTTCCAACCTCTGTAAAGCACCTTGAGCTGCATTTCATGTCATGAAAGGTGCTGTACAAATAAAGTTTATAATTATTATTATTATTACGGGGCCAGAGCTCTGCTCTGGAATCGTATTGTTATTGGCAGTATTCTGTCACTTCTTCTGCCACTTTTCGCAGTTCTGGCTGAACCGTGCAGTCGCTTTTTACGAAACTCGGCCATATGGTAGATGGTCATGAAAAACGATCAAGAAATAATTCTCACACTCATTCGTCAAAAGGTGGCGCTATAGCACTCAATTGAAAAATGCCAACTTTGAACAGGTACAACTCATGCCCTGTTTGACCTACAGCCATGAAACTTGGATACACATATGCGTCTCCTCATGCTGAACAACTTTCACACTCTGACTTTTGACCTCTGACCTTTAGATCTCCCACCATTTTGAATTATATGAAAAACAGTCATTGGCTCCTAACTTCTGCATTTTTTCACTTATGGAAAATCCGTTGGAAATTTTTGTAGAAAGTGGTCCAAAGTTCAAGTGTGAAACGTTTCGTGCAGATTGCTCAAAAATCCCAGGAGGAGATAGATTTTAACTATTACAGTTTTATGAAAATTATTCATCTGTGCCTAAAACATACATGCAGACTCACATTTCTTTGAAACTTTGCAGAAATGTACAGGGTCATTCCAAATATCACTGAAACCAATCTTACTCCAATTGGCCAAAAGGGGGCGCTATAGCAATTTTTTGAAAAGGCAGACTTTAAACAGGCATAAGTCATGCCTCGTTTGGCCGAAAGTCGTGAAACTTGCTTACACATGTGCCTTGACTCATGAGGAACACACGTATCGATTTGACCATTAAGCTCCGCCCTTAGATTTTCCGCAATTTTGAGCAGTTTGAAAAATACTTGTTTTTGCCAGTTCTGGCTTAACCGTGCATACGCTTTTTACGAAACTCGGCCATATGGTAGATGCTCATGAAAAACTACCAAGAAATAATTCTCACACTCATTCGTCAAAGGGTGGCGCTATAGCACTCAATTGAAAGTGCCAACTTTGAACAGGTACAACTCATGCCCTGTTTGACCTACAACCATGAAACTTCGATACACACATGCGTCTCTTCATGCCCGACAACTTTCGTGGTCTGACTTTTGACCTCTGACCTTTAGATCGCCCACCATTTTGAATTATATGAAAAACAGTCATTGGCTCCTAACTTCTGCATTTTTTCACTTATGGAAAATCCGTTGGAAATTTTTGTAGGCAGTGGTCCAAAGTTCATGTGTAAAATGTTTCGTGCAGATTGCTCAAAAATCCCAGGAGGAGATAGATTTTAACTATTACAGTTTTATGAAAATTATTCATCTGTGCCTAAAACATACATGCAGACTCACATTTCTTTGAAACTTGGCAGAAATGTAGATGGTCATTCCAAATATCACTGAAACCAATCTCACTCCAATTGGCCAAAAGGGGGCGCTATAGCAATTTTTTGAAAAGGCAGATTTTAAACAGGCATAAGTCATGCCTCGTTTGGCCGAAAGTCGTGAAACTTGCTTACACATGTGCCTTGACTCATGAGGAACACATCTATCGCTTTGACCAGTAAGCTCCGCCCTTAGATTGTCCGCAATTTTGAGCAGTTTGAAAAACACTTAAACCCAGGATTTTTCAGCTATTTGCGTGAAACTGTATCATCTGTGTGATCTCCTTTTTCACAGTTACTTATCTGTTGGGCCAATGGCGTCTCCCTTAAATGAAGGCCTCACAATCTCAGGGTCGCCAGTTCAAGCCTCACTTGATGCAGACTTAATTTAAGTTGAATTGCAAACAACATGACTGTATCATTGAATACATGTGCAACTGTTAAAGGTAATGATGAAATGCTTCTTGGAGAGAGTATGTTTTTGCAATGTATGACAAACTTCATTGTGAAAATAACCGATCTACAATCTCAAAACTTTTCAGATAGCAACATGTTTCTGAGCTTGTAGATCGGCTGCTTTCACTGGTTCACTTTTATCTTCAACAGATGACCTCAGCCTGGACAAAGCTATAGCCCTATAGGTAGTGTCTCAGCCTGTGAATCCAAAGGTCGAGAGTTTGATTCCTGTCAATGGCAATAGGTTGAGATGTCAATGGGTGAGGTTTTTCACCTGGGATTGCCCCCCTGCGTCCTATATATGACCACCTCAGCTGGGTTGGGCTGAAAAGAATATTCGCCTGTTGGAATCATTTGCTTTGTCTCAATTTCAATCTATTCCCTTTCCATGTCTTATTGTGCTATTATTGCACTTTGCTTTTTGTCTGTCTGTCTGTGGGTGGGTCATTCCACTTTTCAATTGCATTGCACAAAACATAACTGCATCAAATAATGCATGTGCAATTGTTAAAGATAACATGAAATGCTAATTTGAGAGTATTTCATGTTAAAGATAACATGAAATGCTAATTCAAAAGTATTGTTGTCAAAACTCTCTCTCTCTTCAATCTATTCCGTTTCCATGTCTCTCTCTCTCTCTATTCACTGGCCCCGTATTATCGCTGCTTGCAGCTATATTTATTATTATTATTGAAGGATGAGGAGGAAATTGACTATTTAGAAGGGATGACAGCTGAACTGTTTTGGGACGATGACGAGTTTGAGCGATGGTACGATGGTAATGATGTGTTGACTTTGAGCCACGAAAACGGCAACCAGGTAGACAGAGAAGTAGAACAATACAAGGTGGGCACCGGAAAAAAACGATGATGTCAATATTTTAGGAACACCATTAAAGGACGAGAAGGAAATTGACTATTTAGAAGGGACAACTGTCAAAATGTTTGGGGACAATCACGAGTTTGGACGATGGTGCAATAGCGATGGTGTCTTGACTTTGAGCCAAGAAAACACCAGCCAGGTAATTAGAGAAGAACTTGAACAATACAAGGTGGGCAAGGACGAGAAGGAAATTGACTATTTAGAAGGGATGACAAGGGAAATGTTTGGGGACGATGACAAGTTTGGACTCTGAAGTCTGGACTGTGATGTCTAACCTCAATGTGTCATCGTAGCATCGGGCCCTAACAAATCAGTCGTCATATATGGCCATATACTGTTTTGTCCGGGATTGGTCAACACACAAACACTCCACTTGCCTCCAAATATGGAGCCTCTAAATATGGACTGTGATGTCTAACCTCAATGTGTCATCGTAGCATCGAGCCTTAACAAATCAGTCGTCATATAGCCATACACTTTTTACCACAACTACAACTTCCATCATTATCTACGAAGACATGCCACAGAAAATAAAAACATCCCTGGACGTTCGGACGCAAAATGCCAAAAGCAAACGCTTGGTTAGAGGACATCTATACGCAACACGCTGTAAAAGGATCACAAAACATTTTAATTGTGACAGACAGACAGACAGACAGACAGACAGACAGACAGACAGACAGACAGACAAGACAGACAGACAACTACCTGTCTTCCTCCAGCGCTGCCAGGAACGCTGCACTCTTCTTCTGTCTGGAATGGAACCAACAACCTTTTAATACCATGAAATATACCTCCATTTAAAGGGGCTGTACGTGATATAATAAGTGTTAAATACCGTAGATCTATATTGTGATAGTAATCATTACTATAGAGTGTTTGTTCAGTAACAGTGTTAAATAGCTCTATATTGTGATAGTAATCATTACTATAGAGTGTGTGTTCAGTAACAGTGTTAAATAGATCTATATTGTGATAGTAATCATTACTATAGAGTGTTTGTTCAGTAACAGTGTTAAATAGCTCTATATTGTGATAGTAATCATTACTATAGAGTGTGTGTTCAGTAACAGTGTTAAATAGATCTATATTGTGATAGTAATCATTACTATAGAGTGTGTGTTCAGTAACAGTGTTAAATAGCTCTATATTGTGATAGTAATCATTACTATAGAGTGTTTGTTCAGTAACAGTGTTAAATAGCTCTATATTGTGATAGTAATCATTGCTATAGAGTGTTTGTTCAGTAACAGTTTTAAATAGATCTATATTGTGATAGTAATCATTACTATAGAGTGTGTGTTCAGTAACAGTGTTAAATAGATCTATATTGTGATAGTAATCATTACTATAGAGTGTGTGTTCAGTAACAGTGTTAAATAGATCTATATTGTGATAGTAATCATTACTATAGAGTGTGATCAGTAACAGGGGTCTCCCTGTCTCTCCAGCTCTTTAACTCTTTCATTGCCAGACTTATTTCAGACTGTGTCGTCCCAGTGCCACGAAAAGGGTGCATTTTTCCTACGTTTGATTTTTAACATTGAAGTGAATGGAGCAGCAATGTTTTGGATAGCGTTATCTCCTAGTTGCTTTGAGATAAACAAAATAAAACAAGACCAAAAAAAAAATATATATATATAAAAAAAAATAAAAAAAATGTTTTAATTAAAGGAGTGACATTGTAAGAGACGACGCTAAAGAAATGAGCAGAACAAACAGGAAGTGGAACACTGAAGGTGATAATGCATGATCTTTGTGGGCGGTGCTTTCTCCTGATTGGATGTGAGTTGTATCCGACCCCCCCCCCCCACTGTGTGATACCTGTTAGCGTCCATCAGCAGGTTGACGATGCGGGCGCTGATGTGGTGCTCGGCCGTGCGGACCCTCCCCAGCAGACACAGTCTCTCCACCTCTACAGCTCTCTGCTGTCTGCAGAGACCCTGTTCCACACGCTCCTGTTCCTGTTAATCAATGAGACAAGAGACTCTGTTCCTGTTAACCAATGAGACAAGAGACTCTGTTCCTGTTAACCAATGAGACATGAGACTCTGTTCCTGTTAACCAATGAGACAAGAGACCCTGTTCCTGTTAACCAATGAGACAAGAGAAGAGACTCTGTTCCTGTTAACCAATGAGACATGAGACTCTGTTCCTGTTAACCAATGAGACAAGAGAAGAGACTCTGTTCCTGTTAACCAATGAGACATGAGACTCTGTTCCTGTTAACCAATGAGACATGAGACTCTGTTCCTGTTAACCAATGAGACAAGAGACCCTGTTCCTGTTAACCAATGAGACAAGAGACCCTTTTCCTGTTAACCAATGAGACAAGAGACTCTGTTCCTGTTAACCAATGAGACAAGAGACTCTGTTCCTGTTAACCAATGAGACATGAGACTCTGTTCCTGTTAACCAATGAGACATGAGACTCTGTTCCTGTTAACCAATGAGACATGAGACTCTGTTCCTGTTAACCAATGAGACAAGAGACCCTGTTCCTGTTAACCAATGAGACATGAGACCCTGTTCCTGTTAACCAATGAGACTATGAGACTCTGTTCCTGTTAACCAATGAGACATGAGACTCTGTTCCTGTTAACCAATGAGACTATGAGACTCTGTTCCTGTTAACCAATGAGACATGAGACCCTGTTCCTGTTAACCAATGAGACTATGAGACTCTGTTCCTGTTAACCAATGAGTCAAGAGACCCTGTTCCTGTTAACCAATGAGACAAGAGACCCTGTTCCTGTTAACCAATGAGACAAGAGACCCTGTTCCTGTTAACCAATGAGACAAGAGACCCTGTTCCTGTTAACCAATGAGACAAGAAACCCTGTTCCTGTTAACCAATGAGACTATGAGACCCTGTTCCTGTTAACCAATGAGACTATGAGACTCTGTTCCTGTTAACCAATGAGACAAGAGACTCTGTTCCTGTTAACCAATGAGACAAGAGACTCTGTTCCTGTTAACCAATGAGACATGAGACTCTGTTCCTGTTAACCAATGAGACAAGAGACCCTGTTCCTGTTAACCAATGAGACAAGAGAAGAGACTCTGTTCCTGTTAACCAATGAGACATGAGACTCTGTTCCTGTTAACCAATGAGACAAGAGAAGAGACTCTGTTCCTGTTAACCAATGAGACATGAGACTCTGTTCCTGTTAACCAATGAGACATGAGACTCTGTTCCTGTTAACCAATGAGACAAGAGACCCTGTTCCTGTTAACCAATGAGACAAGAGACCCTTTTCCTGTTAACCAATGAGACAAGAGACTCTGTTCCTGTTAACCAATGAGACAAGAGACTCTGTTCCTGTTAACCAATGAGACATGAGACTCTGTTCCTGTTAACCAATGAGACATGAGACTCTGTTCCTGTTAACCAATGAGACATGAGACTCTGTTCCTGTTAACCAATGAGACAAGAGACCCTGTTCCTGTTAACCAATGAGACATGAGACCCTGTTCCTGTTAACCAATGAGACTATGAGACTCTGTTCCTGTTAACCAATGAGACATGAGACTCTGTTCCTGTTAACCAATGAGACTATGAGACTCTGTTCCTGTTAACCAATGAGACATGAGACCCTGTTCCTGTTAACCAATGAGACTATGAGACTCTGTTCCTGTTAACCAATGAGTCAAGAGACCCTGTTCCTGTTAACCAATGAGACAAGAGACCCTGTTCCTGTTAACCAATGAGACAAGAGACCCTGTTCCTGTTAACCAATGAGACAAGAGACCCTGTTCCTGTTAACCAATGAGACAAGAAACCCTGTTCCTGTTAACCAATGAGACTATGAGACCCTGTTCCTGTTAACCAATGAGACTATGAGACTCTGTTCCTGTTAACCAATGAGACATGAGACTCTGTTCCTGTTAACCAATGAGACATGAGACTCTGTTCCTGTTAACCAATGAGACATGAGACTCTGTTCCTGTTAACCAATGAGACATGAGACACTGTTCCTAACCCTAAACCCTGAGGAATTAGAAGGAGTTAAAACTACCTGTCTGACTGAGTTGAGGATGTTCTCCTTGTGGGAGCTGTTCATGAGGAGGAGCTGAGCGTGCTCCTTCTGCGTCTCCTCCAGCTGACGCTCAAACGCCAGCGTCTCCTTCAGCTTCATCTCCTGAAAGACACCAGGACCAATCACAGGACAGAACAATGATGACATCACAGGACCAAACAATGATGACATCACAGGACCAAACAATGATGACATCACAGGACCAAACAATGATGACATCACAGGACCAAACAATGATGACATCACAGGACCAAACAATGATGACATCACAGGACCAAACAATGATGACATCACAGGACCAAACAATGATGACATCATGAGTTGCATTTAGGTTTCAGCCACTAGATAGAAATAGAATGTCCTGGATTGTGAGAGGAGTTGGAGTAGGAGTAGTAATAATAGTAGTAGCAGTAGTTGTATTAACACATTGAGGGCCATAAACATAATATTACATTTTTTCAGTGATATAATCCTCTTTAAATTGAACATAGTCATAACTTTGCTTTTTTTCAAAATGTCCACCCTCCATTGCTCCTGATGTAACATTGGCAATTTATGTTTGACCGTATTTATGTTACAATGAAGGTTGTTCATAAAATATACATTTAAATCAGAGAGTGAAAAGTGCCGTTTTGTGTCCTTCTTCATTTGATGTTCAAATCCATGAACGTACTTAAGCACACACTACAACCACACACACACACACACACACACACACACACACACACACACACACACACACACACACACACACACACACACACACACACACACACACACACACACACACACACACACTACAACCACACACACACACACACACACACACACACACACACACACACACACACACACACACACACACACAACCACTTCATTCTTCATTCAGTCATTCAGTCATAATGATTGACAGCTACAGTTACAGTCAGGGAGTTTAGATGGTGTCACGTACCTTCCTCTTCTCATACTCGTTAAATTTACTCTGTGAAGGAGAGAGAGTATTTATTAATAATTACATTTACTGTGTGAAGGAGAGAGTATTTATTAATAATTACATTTACTGTGTGAAGGAGAGAGAGTATTTATTAATAATTATATTTACTGTGTGAAGGAGAGAGAGTATTTATTAATAATTATATTTACTGTGTGAAGGAGAGAGAGTATTTATTAATAATTATATTTACTGTGTGAAGGAGAGGAGATATAAGAGTCTTTATTAATAATGTACTCATTGTGTCATTTATTCTGGGGGAGAATATTTTTTTCAAAATAGCAGATCAACAAGCTCACAACAAGTCTCTTTTAAAAGCCCTGCTGTGAGCTTGTAGATCGGTCGTGTTCTGTGAAGATATTAACGTAGAAGGGACAACAGGAGGGGGCCTACTGCAGAGCCATGGGGTACTCCGGTCATCTCAGGTTTAAAAAAAAACAAACATTGCCATTATGTGCTTAATGTGCTTAATGTGCTTAATGTGCTTAATGTGCTTAATGTGCAACAAGCTCTGAAGTGAGCAGATTAGACCTTCTGTTCCAGAGATAATGAACAAAACAATGTTTGAGTTTTGGCCATTTTCTATATATATGTTTCTATAGCTCTCTATGGTCCTACCCTCCATCCACATAGTATAGTACTATAGTATACTATAGTAGTATACTATAGTATTATAGTATAGTATTATAGTATAGTAGTATAGTATAGTAGTATAGTATACTATAAAGGATAATTCCTTTTAACAGGTCGTTCATGAAAGTCCTTGTGGTCTTGTTTCCAATGAGAACCTGTGAGCAATTAGGGGTTAAGAGTCTTGCTCAGGGACAAATTTCATTTCATCGACGCATATGCTGGGATGGCCTGGAATCGAACCTGGGGCAACCAGGGCCTCTGGTTCCCTAGGCGTGCTCACTAACCACCCAGCTATGGCCGCCCCATCATAATACTATAGTATTATACTATAGTAGTATAGTATAGTAGTATAGTATAGTAGTATAGTATAGTATAGTATAGTATAGTATAGTATAGTATAGTATAGTAGAGTAGAGTAGAGTAGAGTAGAGTATAGTATAGTCCTACCTGCCAGGCCTGCTCTCCATCCACATAGTCAGAGTGTAACTTGAAGCGGTCGCTCTCCAACACCGGCAGCAGATACTGAGATGGAGGACAATACTCCTCTCCTAGTTCTAGAACACATGAAGAAGAGACAATACTCCTCTCCTAGTTCTATAACACATGAAGAAGAGACAATACTCCTCTCCTAGTTCTATAACACATGAAGAAGAGACAATACTCCTCTCCTAGTTCTATAACACATGAAGAAGGGACAATACTCCTCTCCTAGTTCTATAACACATGAAGAAGAAGAGACAATACTCCTCTCCTAGTTCTATAACACATGAAGAAGAAGAGACAATACTCCTCTCCTAGTTCTATAACACATAAAGAAGGGACAATACTCCTCTCCTAGTTCTATAACACATGAAGAAGAAGAGACAATACTCCTCTCCTAGTTCTATAACACATAAAGAAGGGACAATACTCCTCTCCTAGTTCTATAACACATGAAGAAGAGACAATACTCCTCTCCTAGTTCTATAACACATGAAGAAGAAGAGACAATACTCCTCTCCTAGTTCTATAACACATAAAGAAGGGACAATACTCCTCTCCTAGTTCTATAACACATGAAGAAGAGACAATACTCCTCTCCTAGTTCTATAACACATGAAGAAGAAGAGACAATACTCCTCTCCTAGTTCTATAACACATGAAGAAGAAGAGACAATACTCCTCTCCTAGTTCTATAACACATGAAGAAGAGACAATACTCCTCTCCTAGTTCTATAACACATAAAGAAGGGACAATACTCCTCTCCTAGTTCTATAACACATGAAGAAGAGACAATACTCCTCTCCTAGTTCTATAACACATGAAGAAGAGACAATACTCCTCTCCTAGTTCTATAACACATGAAGAAGAGACAATACTCCTCTCCTAGTTCTATAACACATAAAGAAGAAGAGACAATACTATCCTAGTTCTATAACACATGAAGAAGAGACAATACTCCTCTCCTAGTTCTATAACACATAAAGAAGAAGAGACAATACTCCTCTCCTAGTTCTATAACACATGAAGAAGAAGAGACAATACTCCTCTCCTAGTTCTATAACACATAAAGAAGGGACAATACTCCTCTCCTAGTTCTATAACAGCAGATGGATGCTAGGAGGGAGCAGATGGATGCTAGGAGGGAGCAGATGGATGCTAGGAGGGGGCAGATGGATGCTAGGAGGGAGCAGATGGATGCTAGGAGGGGGCAGATGGATGCTAGGAGGGAGCAGATGGATGCTAGGAGGGGGCAGATGGATGCTAGGAGGGAGCAGATGGATGCTAGGAGGGGGCAGATGGATGCTAGGAGGGGGCAGATGGATGCTAGGAGGGAGCAGATGGATGCTAGGAGGGAGCAGATGGATGCTAGGAGGGAGCAGATGGATGCTAGGAGGGGGCAGATGGATGCTAGGAGGGAGCAGATGGATGCTAGGAGGGGGCAGATGGATGCTAGGAGGGAGCAGATGGATGCTAGGAGGGAGCAGATGGATGCTAGGAGGGAGCAGATGGATGCTAGGAGGGAGCAGATGGATGCTAGGAGGGAGCAGATGGATGCTAGGAGGGAGCAGATGGATGCTAGGAGGGAGCAGATGGATGCTAGGAGGGGGCAGATGGATGCTAGGAGGGAGCAGATGGATGCTAGGAGGGGGCAGATGGATGCTAGGAGGGAGCAGATGGAT
Organism: Gymnoscopelus microlampas; assembly: GCF_963454915.1. Lineage (NCBI taxonomy): Eukaryota > Metazoa > Chordata > Actinopteri > Myctophiformes > Myctophidae > Gymnoscopelus > Gymnoscopelus microlampas. The sequence continues at coordinate 493,626 of NC_139958.1, read as the reverse complement.
GCTAGGAGGGGGCAGATGGATGCTAGGAGGGAGCAGATGGATGCTAGGAGGGAGCAGATGGATGCTAGGAGGGAGCAGATGGATGCTAGGAGGGAGCAGATGGATGCTAGGAGGGAGCAGATGGATGCTAGGAGGGGGCAGATGGATGCTAGGAGGGAGCAGATGGATGCTAGGAGGGGGCAGATGGATGCTAGGAGGGGGCAGATGGATGCTAGGAGGGAGCAGATGGATGCTAGGAGGGGGCAGATGGATGCTAGGAGGGAGCAGATGGATGCTAGGAGGGAGCAGATGGATGCTAGGGGGGGGCAGATGGATGCTAGGAGGGGGCAGATGGATGCTAGGGGGGGGCAGATGGATGCTAGGAGGGGGCAGATGGATGCTAGGAGGGAGCAGATGGATGCTAGGAGGGGGCAGATGGATGCTAGGAGGGAGCAGATGGATGCTAGGAGGGGGCAGATGGATGCTAGGAGGGAGCAGATGGATGCTAGGAGCAGATGGATGCTAGGAGGGAGCAGATGGATGCTAGGAGGGAGCAGATGGATGCTAGGAGGGAGCAGATGGATGCTAGGAGGGGGCAGATGGATGCTAGGAGGGAGCAGATGGATGCTAGGAGGGAGCAGATGGATGCTAGGAGGGAGCAGATGGATGCTAGGAGGGAGCAGATGGATGCTAGGAGCAGATGGATGCTAGGAGGGAGCAGATGGATGCTAGGAGGGAGCAGATGGATGCTAGGAGCAGATGGATGCTAGGAGGGAGCAGATGGATGCTAGGAGGGGGCAGATGGATGCTAGGAGGGAGCAGATGGATGCTAGGAGGGAGCAGATGGATGCTAGGAGGGAGCAGATGGATGCTAGGAGGGGGCAGATGGATGCTAGGAGGGGGCAGATGGATGCTAGGAGGGAGCAGATGGATGCTAGGAGGGGGCAGATGGATGCTAGGAGGGGGCAGATGGATGCTAGGAGGGAGCAGATGGATGCTAGGAGGGAGCAGATGGATGCTAGGAGGGAGCAGATGGATGCTAGGAGGGGGCAGATGGATGCTAGGAGGGGGCAGATGGATGCTAGGAGGGAGCAGATGGATGCTAGGAGGGGGCAGATGGATGCTAGGAGGGAGCAGATGGATGCTAGGAGGGAGCAGATGGATGCTAGGAGGGAGCAGATGGATGCTAGGAGGGGGCAGATGGATGCTAGGAGCAGATGGATGCTAGGAGGGAGCAGATGGATGCTAGGAGGGAGCAGATGGATGCTAGGAGGGAGCAGATGGATGCTAGGAGCAGATGGATGCTAGGAGCAGATGGATGCTAGGAGCAGAGGTCTTACCAGCACAGAGGAAGCGTTGGATCTCTGCTGTACCTCCTGAACACACACTGGCTGGTGGATAGGACATGTCCCCTGCATCTAGAGTGAAGCTCTGAGCCAATGAGAGACAGACAGACAGACAGACAGACAGACAGACAGACAGACAGACAGACAGATTCATTCAGATTTGTAGATATATTAATTTTTGATTTGTAGATATATTATTTATAAAAAACAGACTTCTCAATTACTCAATGATCGAGAAAATGTAATTAATTGCAAAATCAACTTCTCCACCACACCCACAGCTCCACCCACCACACCCACAGCTCCACCCACCACTCCACAGCTCCACCCACCACTCCACAGCTCCACCCACCACTCCACAGCTCCACCCACCACTCCACAGCTCCACCCACCACTCCACAGCTCCACCCACCACTCCACAGCTCCACCCACCACTCCACAGCTCCACCCACCACACCACACCCACAGCTCCACCCACCACTCCACAGCTCCACCCACCACACCCACAGCTCCACCCACCACTCCACAGCTCCACCCACCACACCCACAGCTCCACCCACCACTCCACAGCTCCACCCACAGCTCCACAGCTCCACCCACCACTCCACAGCTCCACCCACCACACCCACAGCTCCACCCACCACTCCACAGCTCCACCCACAGCTCCACAGCTCCACCCACCACTCCACCCACCACTCCACAGCTCCACCCACCACTCCACAGCTCCACCCACCACACCACAGCTCCACCCACCACACCCACAGCTCCACCCACCACTCCACAGCTCCACCCACCACTCCACAGCTCCACCCACCACTCCACAGCTCCACCCACCACAGCTCCACCCACCACTCCATAGCTCCACCCACCACACCACAGCTCCACCCACCACTCCACAGCTCCACCCACCACTCCACAGCTCCACCCACCACACCACAGCTCCACCCACCACTCCACAGCTCCACCCACCACTCCACAGCTCCACCCACCACACCACAGCTCCACCCACCACACCACAGCTCCACCCACCACACCACAGCTCCACCCACCACTCCACAGCTCCACCCACCACACCCAGACACACCTCCAGAGTGCGGATGTAGGCCACAGATTTAGGAAGCTCCCGAATGTTGTTGTGACTCAAATCCAGGGTCCTCAGACTGCTCAGCGAGCCCACCGAGGACGGCACTTCACTGAGACAGTTACCTGTGGAACACACTGCATTAGAACTACAATACCCACAACACACTGCATTAGAACTACAATACCCACAACACACTGCATTAGAACTACAATACCCATAACACACTGCATTAGAACTACAACACCCACAACACACTGCATTAAAACTACAATACCCACAACACACTGCATTAGAACTACAATACCCATAACACACTGCATTAAAACTACGATACCCACAACACACTGCATTAAAACTACAATACCCACAACACACTGCATTAGAACTACAATACCCATAACACGCCACATTAGAACTACAATACCCATAACACACTGCATTAAAACTACAATACCCATAACACACTGCATTAAAACTACAATACCCATAACACGCCACATTAGAACTACAATATCCACAACACACTGCATTAGAACTGCAATACCCAGAACACACAGCATTAGAACTACAATACCCAAAACACACTGCATTAGAACTACAACACCCACAACACACTGCATTAGAACTGCACTAGAGCACACTACATTAGAACTACATTACCCAGTCTCATGTCTCATGAGTCTAGTACATGAACCCCCAGTGTGATTATTCTGGGCTTGTCATAATGAGCAAACATTTGGCAAAATTAAATGTGGTGTAGATGTGTAAAAGAGGGGTCCAAGTACAAAGCCCTGGGTAACATGGGTCATCATAGTAAATATACTTTAGGTGGCTTAGTCTCATGTCTACACAGGGGTCATTAAAGTAAATACATTGAATTGGTTCATAAACACATCCTCTCACCTTTCACATTGAGCGTCTGCAGAAGCTGTAGGTTACCAATAGAGTCTGGTAGGGATTTGATCTGGTTCTTCTCCACATTCAGAACCTGTGAGAACATTCACAACCAATAAGAACTTCCTCTGGTTCTTCTCTAACTTCACAACCAATAAGAACTTCCTCTGGTTCTTCTCTAACTTCACAACCAATAAGGTATTTGGCTTATTGGTTGTGGCTTCAGGAATTTACTTCCTGAAGCCACACTCACACAATCACGCTAAAGCACGCGTCGCCTCGCCCCCATACACACACAGCCATTAGGCGGAGGGGGAGGGGACGCATGCTGCACGTGATTGTGTGAGTGTGGCCTCCAATCCTGACACAGTCAGTGGCACGCAGCACGCTGCTGGCTGTGTTACAGGCACTCGTCACCGAGGATGAACGCACCGTGATGGGGCAAAATATGCCGTGAACGTCCCAATCTGGCGGATAAAATCAGCGGAGAACAGGGCACCAACCTTTGGGGGGGCACCAAACGGGTTTAGAAGCAGGGCGCTACAACATTGAACCCATACCTCTTACCCCTTACCTGCAGTAACACCAATCTCCCAATGTCCTCAGGCAGAGATGTGAGCCTGTTCTCATGTAGATCTAATACCTGAGGAGAAACAGAACAGACATCTGCATATTTCAGTTGTTCTGCACACTGCAGTCACTTCATTAAAACATCTGTTTAAACTTCTACAATGAAGCCAGGTTTCTACCCAGAGGCAGCAGAAGGAACATGCTGATGTCACTGTTTTATGTACAATGTTGAAAACTGAGAACTAAATATCACAACAGCTTTTCTATCATTTAAGTCTGCTTCTATAGGATCATAGAATACAGAGAGACAGTGTAGTGTCTCAGTAAACTATAGGATCATAGAATACAGAGACAGTGTCTCAGTAAACTATAGGATCATAGAATACAGATAGAATACAGAGAGACAGTGTAGTGTCTCAGTAAACTAGGATCACAGGTAAATAATGAACCTAGCATCAGTAACTGGGGGTCAATGGAGGGAGCGTAGAAAGGGTTTAGCTGACCTTTATAGTGGCCAGAGAGATGACGTCACATGTTTTTGGCAACAGGGACTTGAGCTCGTTGCCGTGGAGAATAAGAACCTGAAACCAAACAAATGAACAAGGCCGCATTAAGACCCCTCAGGGCCGTGGAACACCACAAAATCAAAGGCCCCCCCCAGTGGCGTAATTTCGCGCGCGTGCATGTGCACAACCTGCTTTTTCGGGTCCAATTCGGTTCTATTTGACCAATATAAATCAACATTTTTTCTTTAAATACACAAAAATGAAATACACAATTCTCACAGGGCCCTGCAGGCTGCGGGCCGTGGAACACAAGTTCCACTAAGTTCCACGGTTAATGCGGCCCTGCAAATGAAACGTCTGTTAGAGAGCTGCTGCTTATTTCAATAAGAACACTTTATTGTTTTATAGCAAGTATGTTCTTTGAACATATTAGATTCAACGACCTCTTGTCTTTGAAGAATTTACTGAACCCTCACATCCTTCTGCTTTTCTTACTGAACCCTCATACCCTTCTGCTTTTCTTACTGAACCCTCACACCCTTCTGCTTTCCTTACTGAACCCTCATACCCTTCTGCTTTCCTTACTGAACCCTCATACCCTTCTGCTTTTCATACTGAACCCTCACATCCTTCTGCTTTTCATACTGAACCCTCATACCCTTCTGCTTTTCTTACTGAACCCTCATACCCTTCTGCTTTTCTTACTGAACCCTCATACCCTTCTGATTTTCTTACTGAACCCTCACACCCTTCTGCTTTCCTTACTGAACCCTCATATCCTTCTGCTTTTCATACTGAACCCTCATACCCTTCTGCTTTTCATACTGAACCGTCACACCCTTCTGCTTTTCTTACTGAACCCTCACACCCTTCTGCTTTTCATACTGAACCCTCATACCCTTCTGCTTTTCTTACTGAACCCTCATACCCTTCTTCTTTTCTTAGTGAACCCTCATACCCTTCTTCTTTTCTTACTGAACCCTCATACCCTTCTTCTTTTCTTAGTGAACCCTCATACCCTTCTTCTTTTCTTACTGAACCCTCATACCCTTCTTCTTTTCTTACTGAACCCTCATACCCTTCTTCTTTTCTTACTGAACCCTCATATCCTTCTGCTTTTCTTACTTAGTGTTTCATCCAGAGTTTTTAAGTTGCTTGATTCAGTATTTAGATATTTGATATTCATTTTATCAGACACGCCCCCTTCCTATATAAAACCATTGTAACGTCTAACTCCATTTTAACCAGGTTAGGGTTAAACATCCGTCCTTAGAGAGATAAAACACTTAATGCTTCAAATCATTCTCTTACCTTCTTCTGAAGCACTTTGCAGATAGAAAGAGCACTGGATGGGACCTGGAAATACACAGATATATTATAATTATTATTATTATAAGAGTCATAATGACATATACACAGTAACATGTTAATGTAATATATTATAATTATTATTGTTATAAGAGTCATAATGACATATACACAGTAACATGTTAATGTAGATATATTATATATAATTATTATTATTGTAAATGTCATAAATACACAGTAACATGTTAATGTAGATATATTATAATAATATTAATTATTATATTATATTATAATTATAATAATATATAATATTAAAAAAAGAGTCAGGAGGCTGGTGGCAAAGTGTGAGGACAATGACTTGATCTTGAATCCAAAAAAGACCAAGGAGATGATCATAGACGTCCGGAAAGGACAGCCATGTCACAGAGGTCTGTGTATTGGAGAGGAGGAGGTGGAGAGGGTCTCGAGTTTTAAATTCCTCGGAGTCACCATCACAGAGGACCTGACCTGGAGCCTCAATACCACAAGTTTGGTCAAGAGGGCCCAGAAGCGCCTCTTTTTTCTGAGGACACTAAAACGCAACGGACTTGCACAGAACCTGCTCATTAACTTCTATCGCTCCACTATCGAGAGCATCCTGACCTACGGCTGCACAGTGTGGTATTCAAGCTGCACCGATGTAGAGAGGAAAGATCTGCAGCGTGTGGTTAAGACTGCACAGCGGATTATAGGTGCAGAACTGCCTCATCTGGCTGACGTTCACTCACGCCGTCTCCACAAGCGGGCCTCGAGAATTCTCGAGGACCCCACACACCCCAGCCACCACTTGTTCGAGACCCTGCCCTCGGGCAGACTGAGGGTGGTTAGAACCAGGACAAACAGGCTGTCCAACAGCTTTTTTCCAAGGGCTGTAAAAAGTCTGCTGGATTCTGACCCTCAATCATGCACGCGTACTCGCCAAATATGAACTAAATATGAAATATGAACTAAATATGAACACACCATGGATTTTGTTTCCCCGATCATGATGATGATGACAGTGCGTTGGTGTAGACTACTGAGCAAGTGCAATAATGTATATGTGTGATATGTTAATGCCAATAATGTTGCTTAGGCTACTGGGAAATGCAATATGTGCACACATGATATGTTTTTCGTTTATGGGGGCCTCCTTATTCTATTTTTTTTTTTTTCCTTAATTATTTTATCCTTGTTTTTATTTATTTATCTTAAAATGACTGTGGGACTGACTGACCTGACTTTGACCACGTTTTTTTATTGTTCCTTCAATGTTCAGTGCTCTTCTTTTAATACTGTTGTTGTCTGCAGAGGTACCAAACTATGTTTCGTTGTGTATGCAATGACAATAAAGCTCTTATCTATTAATATTATATTATTATAATAATAATCTGAGGGAATGTTTGGTCCCAAAGAGAATGGATTCAGTTTTCCCACAGTTTAGTGACACTTTGTTATCGCTAAGCCAAGTACGCAAGGCAACAAGCCTTGTAGTGACTCTTTACACCCCTTAGAGGTCCCGGACCCCCTGTAGTGACTCTGAGGACCCCCTGTAGTGACTCTGAGGACCCCCTGTATTCACTTACCTCTGATAGTTCACATGCTGAGATGTCCAGAATGTCATCAGCCCCCGCCTCCTTAGACTGAACACACACACACACACACACACACACACACACACACACACACACACACACACACACACACACACACACACACACACACACACACACACACACACACACACACACACACATTTAATCATTTATTTATGTCCACATAAGAGATACAATGAAAGGACACAAATATTACAAGGTGCTGTCAAAAATGTACAGTCAGCAAATCATGGACAAATACTCCCACACCTTGCGTCTCCTTAAATCAAGGAACAGGGAAGATCTGGCCAGTTCCCTCACATCCCTGTCATCAATATTCAACATGCTCAGTAGATGGGATATGCGCATGCTAGTATAAATCCATGACACATTGGGTACACCCAGCCCTCCCCCCCACTGAGGGTGGAAAACTAGATCACGGGTGCTATGTGTGTTCAGGGCAAACCACTTACGTACCAAGCTCACACACACACACACACACACACACACACAGACACACACAGACACACACAGTGAATATTATGTACACACGGTAAACACACACTAGAGACGGGACCAGAACGTTATTATCGTTTATGGTGATTAAAAACAAACGTTCACAATAATCATATCACACATATTTTAATGTCTGGTGAAACTGTCCTCCGTCGTTCACCAGGATGAATGATCTTCTCTAAACATGTAAACATGACCCGCTTTAATTACTTCACTCTATATTAGTAGCTTAATGACTTGTATTACAATTCTATTGTCTTTTTTATGTCCAATGTATTTGTATTTAAGTTCATAAAGTTAACATAAGTATAACTAAATGTATTTGAAATTAAATAAAAATGTTACTTTTCAGGATTCCAATTCAAAACGTGTCACAGTGTGATAAAGACAACACAATGACTTGTTTTCTATGTGGTGGAACTGATAGAAAATAAGTCATTTTGGGTGAACTACGCCTTTAAAGGTGAACGCAAATAGATGTTAAGTGTTTGTGTGACGCGCGCGCGTGCGTGTGTGTGTGTGTGTGTGTGCTCACCAGACACAGCTGATATTCAAGTCTTTTCTTGGCGTCTTCACTGGGTTTCCTCTTTCTGAAGAACAGAGGCATCCTGTCTGTCTGTCTGTCTGTCTGTCTGTCTGTCTGTCTGTCTGTCTGTCTGTCTGTCTGTCTGCCCGTCTGTCTGTCTGTCTGCCCGTCTGTCTGTCTGTCTGTCTGTCTGTCTGTCTGTCTGTCTGTCTGTCTGTCTGCCCGTCTGTCTGTCTGTCTGTTTGTCTGTCTGTCTGCCCGTCTGTCTGTCTGTCCGTCCGTCTGTCTGTCTGTCTGTCTGTCTGTCTGTCCGTCTGTCTGTCTGCCTGTCTGTCTGTCTGCCCGTCTGTCTGTCTGCCTGTCTGTCTGCCTGTCTAGATGACCTCTGTAAAGGATGGTGACCTAAAGAAAGATGAAACAGGACAGTTGTTTATGTTTGATAACAGAGCTATAGAACATCTACACACATTGTTTATGTTTTGATAACAGAGCTATAGAACATCTACACACATTGTTTATGTTTGATAACAGAGCTATAGAACATCTACACACATTGTTTATGTTTTGATAACAGAGCTATAGAACATCTACACACATTGTTTATGTTTGATAACAGAGCTATAGAACATCTACACACATTGTTTATGTTTGATAACAGAGCTATAGAACATCTACACACATTGTTTATGTTTGATAACAGAGCTATAGAACATCTACAGTGTAGATGAAACAATGTGTGTAGATTCTACACACATTGTTTTAAGGCAGGGGTATGGTGCATGTTATAAGTCGGATATTAAAAAATAGCAGATCTACAAGCTCACAGCGCGGTTATTTTTCATTTTTATATCAAACGTTTGTAAATGTGGAATCATTTTACTGCTAGCTAAGCTACAGCACATCTAGCCCTGACGTCATGAAACCACTTGTTCCTGATGTTTGAATGTTTTACATTTACATCCATCCGTTCATCTACATAAAGGTTCATATTTCACATACAAAGTGCTGACGTCATGGTCATGGATGTAACAAGTGAAAACGCCCGGGTCTAAATATCAGTATCTACAGTATTATTAAATAAAAAAGCTTTTTAATCCAATATGTGGCCTTTTTCTTCAAATTTTCTCCATTAAGCTTTCAACCACGCGCCCCTATTGGTTTGGAGGTGTACTGCACTCTGACACATTATTAAAAATAGAAAATGGACACCGATCAGATTAAAATGTTTTTTATTGAACAATAACGAGGATAGTGGTATTTAGACCCAGGCGTTTTAACTTGTTACATCCATGACCATGAGGTCAGCACTTTAAATATGAAATATGAACCTTTATGTAGATGAACGGGTTGTAAATGTTAAACATTCAAACATCAGGAACGCGTAGCGTCATGACGCTGCAGCACATCGAGCTAATGCTAGCTGAGCTAGCATGTTTCAGTGAGTAAACATAAACAAACAAACCGTTGTCGTAGCAACAGCGCCGCGCTGAGGCCCTTATGTTCCGTTAGGTTGTTATTAGGTTAATATTAATGTTATTATTATGTACTTTTATATCATTATGATAGAATAATAACAGCTGATCTGATCACAACAACACGACGTCGGGTGGGCGTGTCCCTGTTCTTTATGCTTCCGCTTCCGGCGGACGTACAGTACTCAAATGTTTTACTCAAGTAAAAGTATCAATACTGCAATGTAGAATTACTCTGTTACAAGTAAAACTCTGGTGTTCAAAATTTACTCGAGTAAAAGTGCAAAAGCATCGGTATCAAAATGTACTTAATGTATGTTTTATAACGTAATAATGTATATCTGCAAAGTAAATAAAGTTTTCAAATAATTGTAGTGAAGTAAAAGTATAAAAGTAAACATAAAAGTACCCCCCCCATGCAGTTTGTAATTGGCAATGGTTTCCCAAAATATGAAAAAGTAAAAAAAAAAAAAAAAAAAAAAAAAAAATATATATATATATATATATATATATATATATATATATATATATATATATATATATATATATATATATATATGTGTGTGTGTGTGTGTGTGTGTGTGTGTGTGTGTGTGTGTGTGTGTGTGTGTGTGTGTGTGTGTGTGTGTGTGTGTGTGTGTGTGTGTGTGTGTGTGTGTGTGTGTGTGTGTGTGTGTGTGTGTATGTGTGTGTGTGTGTGATTTGAAGCAGTTAGATTTACCCTTCAATGTATTGTTTATGACATCCACAAGTGTTATTGTACTACTACTAGTTGAAATTAGGCCTTAAATGTAAAATGTTCACGCTCACGCATGTTCAAATCATGCATACTTCACCTTATTTCAGACCATTTCCCACTCCCACTGTTCTGGTTACCCAGGAGCCCACTGTTCTGGTTTTTCATATTTGCAAACTACTAGACCAGGGGTCTTCAACATTTTCAGGCCAAGGACCCCCTAGCTGAGAGAGAGATGAAGCCCCCTCTATATTGTATACAATTGTGTTTCAGATACACTTTTGCACCTATTTTTTCCCCCTCTACACACCTATAACTCTTTGCCAAAAATAGCCGATCTACAAGCTCACAACGCCTCGCAGCGCGAGGCGTTGTGAGCTTGTAGATCTGCTATTTTTGGCTAAAGTACTCCTCAGAAAAGGGATACTAGGGTTCAAGTGGTTAATGTAAAAAACAATAATCATATCACACAAAGAGTTGGGGGACCCCCTGTAGTAACTCTGAGGACCCCCTGCTGAAGACCCCTGCACTAGACTAAGTAAAACAACCACAACATGCTTTGATATAATTGACATGATGTCAGACAGTCTAGGCTTGCTGTGTCCATATCTTTGTACAGTCTATGGTTTGCCTCTTCACACTCACCTCTTCACCTCTGAACTCTTGGAGGCGTTTCCTCTCTCGAGGACTGTCGGCTGTAGACTAGACACGTTTCATTGTATTTGTAGATGATAGAAAACATTTGTTTTATATTCTATTTATAACTTTATATTCAAGTCACACTGTTTAAGCTGGAAGTGAGATTCCCCGTTCAGGCAGCCTAGAGCCAGGGTTCCCACCCACATAAATAATCATATTTGAACTGGGGACCACCCACATAAATAATCATATTTGAACTGGGGACCACCCACAATAATCATATTTGAACTGGGGACCACCCACAATAATCATATTTGAACTGGGGACCACCCACAATAATCATATTTGAACTGGGGACCCTGACAAGCAGTTGGAATTGTAGGCTTTAGATTTAGTTTGACTCGGTTCCACAGATAAATATTGTGAGCTTGTAGATCTGCTACTTTCACAATTTGTTAGGTAATATTTGACAATTATTAAAAAGGTCTTTAAAGTCCTTAAATGGTAACTTTATAAATGTACAGATATACCCATGTATACACTTATACTGTATGCTGGTTTGTTTACTGTTGAGTGAGAAAACAATGTTGCACATTAAGATAATCATCTGGGACCCAACTGTGAATGTGTGAATGTAATGCACAATCTATGTAAAGCGCCTTGGATAAAGGCGCTATATAAATGCACCATTTATATAGTTTGGGGTATCAGTGGCCACTTTGGACACAAGTAACATGGCAGCCATCGTCTTTGACTTCATTACCCAAGAGTCTCTGCGAGCATGTCCGGCGAGGACGAGCTGCTCTGAGTCTATACATAGTAATACAGTCAAGCCCCTAGCAGGGACCCCCTGAGTCTATACATAGTAATACAGTCAAGCCCCTAGCAGGGACCCCCTGAGTCTATACATAGTAATACAGTCAAGCCCCTAGCAGGGACCCCCTGAGTCTATACATAGTAATACAGTCAAGCCCCTAGCAGGGACCCCCTGAGTCTATACATAGTAATACAGTCAAGCCCCTAGCAGGGACCCCCTGAGTCTATACATAGTAATACAGTCAAGCCCCTAGCAGGGACCCCCTGAGTCTATACATAGTAATACAGTCAAGCCCCTAGCAGGGACCCCCTGAGTCTATACATAGTAATACAGTCAAGCCCCTAGCAGGGACCCCCTGAGTCTATACATAGTAATACAGTCAAGCCCCTAGCAGGGACCCCCTGAGTCTATACATAGTAATACAGTCAAGCCCCTAGCAGGGACCCCTGAGTCTATACATAGTAATACAGTCAAGCCCCTAGCAGGGACCCCCTGAGTCTATACATCTATGGAAGGATGATTGTTATTGCTGTAACTTTATCATTTTGTGGGACATCATATATAGTTGTTAAAATGGACATAGAGCTGCTTTAAGATGTTGTCAAATAGAATTAAAGGAGAACTTGAAGAGCTGTGGACACTGCACAAACCTGCCTACCAATGACATCATCGAAGGGGAATTCTTTAATTCATTATGTTTATTTTATTTTAAACAGGTATGAATTGGAGGCTTAATTCATATCAAACTGGGCTCCTTGAATAAAAAAAAACAACAACTCACTGTTCTACTGCATTGGTTCACAAAGTGGGATCCGGGGACCCCCAGGGGTCCTTCGGGGGGGATTCCAGGGGTCCCCGGTAAAACAAGTTCATGTAGCATCACAATCATCTTAACAACGCTATCCATTGATATGTTGGCTATTCCAAAATAGCAGATCTACAAGCTTGTACATTATGTTATTTTTGAAAAATATCAAAAATGTTTCGGCCAAATGATGCGGCTAAATTCATATCATTGTGGGGGTCCTTGACATGAAACAGTTTGAAAACTACTCAATCATATCAAACTACTGATTCATATCAAACTACTGATTCATATCAAACTACTCATTCATATCAAACTACTCATTCATATCAAACTACTCATTCATATCAAACTACTGATTCATACAAACTACTGATTCATATCAAACTACTCATTCATATCAAACTACTCATTCATATCAAACTACTGATTCATACAAACTACTCATTCATATCAAACTACTCATTCATATCAAACTACTCATTGAATTCATATCAAATCCTTGAATTTAAAAAGTCTGGTGATTACATCAACATCTGAGTTGACCTCTGACCCTCCATCCATCCATATCTGAGGGCCAGTATGTGGACTTGTAGATCTTCTATCTCAGTGCCAGAGAGAGTGGCCCTCATTTATCAACGCGGTGCAGCCCGAATAATGAGCGTACGGCGTAATCACCGCACTTTTTGGCATTTATCAATATATCCTGACGTGGGCTTCATCCTACCGTAGGCTGAAATCTCACGTCTGGTCGAGACCAGTTGTTGACGTTAGCTGCACCCGTTTATTCCATTCTAGACCTGCTGAGCAGCATTGTCTGACTGTCTGACAAGCATCTGGACACATAATCCACTCCTAAATGTGTATATCTACACTAATCAATAATCGCTGTGAAAATATATCATTTTATAAAGTAATTTAAACAAACTGCTTTAACAGTCATTCAGATAAGATTGTAGATCTGTCTGTATTGAAAATAAGAGATCTACAAGCTCACAAGCCAGCGTTGCATCGCGACGCGTTGTGAGCTTGTAGATCTGCTATTTTCAAAAATATACGAGCGCTTTTCCGCCGGGAGTCCCGCTCCGGCCACCTTTTCATGGACAGTGAGGTCTACAAACTTACAGTAGCTTGTCCTATGTTATGGAGTTATGTCATAGAGAGTTATGTAGGCTACACAACCTGGCTGTGTTAAGGAGATAAACCCGACGCTCCAATATTAACGTGGCGGCACGGAATCACTGCATTCCGCCCGAGTCTCATGTACCGATACGCTACGGAAAGACGAAGTTGGGCGGGCGCATGTGTGTGTGTGTGTGTGTGTGTGTGTGTGTGTGTGAGAGAGAGAGAGAGAGAGAGAGCGAGAGAGAGGCGTGTGCGTGGCGAACGGGGCAAACTGTTTCTTATTGGCTTTTCATGTCTTTGGTCGTATTCTGGTTCGTCTTCATGTCGTAAAATCGGGGCGTTTTGAGAATATTTAAGGGCGTGTTATTTAAATGACGCTCGTTTCAGCCGTGACATTTATCAACGCTGGGACCAAGTGTAAGCTCGGATCAGCTGTGTAGGATGCGTTGATAAATGTGACTTCGACGTTGGTGTACGGCCGAATATATGGAAAAATATACGCCGGTTTATACGCTGCGTTGATAAATGAGGGCCACTGTGTGTGTGTGTGTGTGTGTGTGTTTGTGTTTGTGTTTGTGTTCTCTTGTAGATCTAGCAGTATACGATCTTGTTGATCTTGTAGATCTATCTCAGAGCCAGGGTGTGGACCTGGTAGATCTATCTCAGAGCCAGGGTGAGGACGTGTAGATCTATCTCAGAGCCAGGGTGTGTGATCTTGTAGATCTATCTCAGAGCCAGGGTGTGGACCTGGTAGATCTCCTTGGGGAAGTCTCTCTGCTGCTCCTCGTGGACGATGCGTAGCCCCGCCCGCTGCACCAGGGACCGCACGATGTCCAGGTCTCGACACACGCTGCTGTCCGTGTCGTCGGGGACCACGCCCTCGTACGCCACGTTGTCCTTGATCACCACCAGGCCGTTAGGACGCAGGGCGGAGCCGCAGCGCCGCAGGAAGTCCACCAGGTGGTCGTTGGTCAGGTGACCTGGGGAGGGGGCGGGGTTAGAGAGGCGGAGGAGGAGTCAACATAAAGAACAAACACAATGGACCCTTCGCTAAACCCCGCCCCAAAAGTCATTGTCCAATGCTAGCTTAGCAACCGTTGTTAAGCTGGCATTATGGTCTGACAAGCTTCTGTCATAGACTGTCAACACTCACGTGCACACATAGACATTAAAGCCCCATACACACACACTGTCAACACTCACGTGCACACATAGACATTAAAGCCCCATACACACACACTGTCAACACTCACGTGCACACATAGACATTAAAGCCCCATACACACACACTGTCAACACTCACGTGCACACATAGACATTAAAGCCCCATACACACACTCTGTCAACACTCACGTGCACACATAGACATAAAAGCCCCATACACACACACTGTCAACACTCACGTGCACACATAGACATTAAAGCCCCATACACACACACTGTCAACACTCACGTGCACACATAGACATTAAAGCCCCATACACACACACTGTCAACACTCACGTGCACACATAGACATTAAAGCCCCATACACACACACTGTCAACACTCACGTGCACACATAGACATTAAAGCCCCATACACACACACTGTCAACACTCACGTGCACACATAGACATTAAAGCCCCTTACACACACACACTGTCAACACTCACGTGCACACATAGACATTAAAGCCCCTTACACACACACTGTCAACACTCACGTGCACACATAGACATTAAAGCCCCATACACACAGACTGTCAACACTCACGTGCACACATAGACATTAAAGCCCCATACACACACACTGTCAACACTCACGTGCACACATAGACATTAAAGCCCCATACACACACACTGTCAACACTCACGTGCACACATAGACATTAAAGCCCCATACACACAGACTGTAAACACTCACGTGCACATAGACATAAAAGCCCCATACACACAGACTGTAAACACTCACGTGCACACACAGACATAAAGGGGCTTGAGCCCTATTACCCATTGGTAAAAAAGTGCAACATTTGATGTAGTTTTATTCATAGTCTTTTGAATAAAATTCCATTTAGTTTTAGTCATATTTTAGTAATCTGAAATGTTTTAGTCTAGTTTTAGTCGACTAAATATCATAAGATTATAGTCGACTAAATCTACAGTTGAATTAGTCGACTAAAATGTGTTTTGGCGGGGCCTTGATGGTGTCGTAATGGCTGATTTTACACTTGGTTGCGTGCTGAGAAAAGCCGATCTACAAACTCACAACGCGTCGCAGCACGACGCGTTGTGAGCTTGTAGATCTGTCATTTTCAGAGCGCAACACCCGAGCGCCACCAAACATAAAATGTCTTTTAGATCTACTGGATCTCTTCTCCACTAGACCCTCACTAACACTTTAGTCTAGTTTTTATTTGTTGACGAAATTGTCAATTTATTGAGTCTTGGTTTTAGTCATGATAGCTTAGATTTTTTTTTGTTTTTATTTTGTTTTCGCCAGTGAAAAAAGGTTGTCATAGTTTTAGTCGACGAAATCAACACTGCGCTGTTAACACACACACACACACACACACACACACACACACACACACACACACACACACACACACACACACACACACACACACACACACACACACACACACACACACACACACACACACACACACACACACACACACACACACACACACACACACACACACATTTGTAACATAATAGCAAGAATAGGAATACCACGATAACGCAATGACTATGAACCAGCAACAGATTCCACGCTCCCAGAATACGGTTGGAGGCTGCTTTTCCCAAGCTGAAATCTGTGCTTAAACTGCAAGGCTGCATGGCTGTGTTGTTCAACACATACACAGCTTCACATCATGAAAGTTACACGACTCACCCGCCCAGGTGGTGTCAATAATACTAATCACCGCAATCGTAACAAAATTCAGAATCACGCCGCTGTCTGTTTCGGATTCCACACGTTAAAGTATATTCATTAATTTGTTTGTCTATTTATTAACTGCTACTGTAGTCTTACCGCGCGGTACATGAAAACTCCTGTTACAGTCATGGATCAACTTCAACCTGGTGTTTGCACTTTCTCTATTTACGGTCCGTATATCTACATAAACGTTCAGATTTCAAATATAAAGTGTTTACCCCATGGCCACGGATGTGTCACAGTGAATGTGTGTGAATGTGTGTGAATGGGTGAATGTAATAGAGTACAGAAGTCCTGACGTCACTCGTTCATCCCCTGGGTCGTAAAGTCATTTCTCTATGGAGAATAACATTGGGTCATCTTAGAATCGTCTCATATAAAAATTGTGTTCCAAAAATAAACAAACTGTCTCTGCGATATTGTCAGGGAGGAGCCTCTGTATCATTTATGATAGTCAGTCACTCATATTTGATCTGTTTCTGGAGAAAATTTAACTAATTTGGCTGAAGTAACATTAGCGTTTTCTCACCGTCAGTTGATGCTTCATATCCATAAGAGATCAAATAAGAACACACACTATTAAACACGTCTATGGGGATTCAGAACGGGGGTGGAAAAACGTGACCCAGGTAGGAAGTGTAAATGACGTCAGACTTCGGTGCTCTATGCACAATCTATGTAAAGCGCTTTGGATAAAAGCACTACAGTGTATAAATGCACCATTTACAGAAATTCCTGGAGAATGCCACTTCTTAAAAAGGCCCTGCAGGGTTCATTAGTTGTTCTCCTTTACATTAGATTCTCTGTGAATCCTCTTTAAATTGAAAGTGAAAACAAACAAACAAACCAAAGCGTGAGGACGACTCACCGATGACCCACTGGACCCAGATGACGTCGTAGCGGCCGTCCTCGGGGACAAAGTCCTGCAGGCCCTGGCAGAAGTAGTGTCCCACCCGCCGGGCGTCCTCGTCGCCCAGGTAGGACGGAGCTTTGTCCAGGAACTCCTGCGTCACGTCCACCAGATCCACCGTGGAGAACAGAGGCAGGAGGAGACGCTTAGTGATGCGACCGATGCCCGCTCCACAGTCCAGAGCACAGCCGCTCCCTGTCTTACCCTCTCCTTCCTATAGACATAGAGGACAGTTAGAACCTGTCTTACCCTCTCCTTCCTATAGACATAGAGGACAGTTAGAACCTGTCTTACCCTCTCCTTCCTATAGACATAGAGGACAGTTAGACCTGTCTTACCCTCTCCTTCTTATAGACATAGAGGACAGTTAGAGCCTGTCTTACCCTCTCCTTCCTATAGACATAGACCCTTTAAAAAAGCAGACCAAGTAAAAAAAATGTTTTAATCTGAAACACAATTTTATATAATATAGAGAATACCACACCTTTCGCCCGGCCGGACGTTCGCCCAAAAAGTCAGAGATTTCATCCAGAGATTTCGCCCAAAAAGTCAGAGATTTCATCCAGAGATTTCGCCCATTTTGCAGAGATTTCGCCCGCTACAGTTAATAATAGATAGTGAAGCTAGCTGGCCGTTTGTGTGAGAGAATGAGAGAGGGTTAGGGTTAGATAAAAGCTCTCTCTCTGTGTGTGTGTGTGTGTGTGTGTGTGTGTGTGTGTGTGTGTGTGTGTGTGTGTGTGTGTGTGTGTGTGTGTGTGTGTGTGTGTGTGTGTGTGTGTGTGTGTGTGTGTGTGTGTGTGTGTGTGTGTGTGATAGCGAGCTTTGGGAATGCACTGCGGAATTGTACCGGACGTTGAGACTGGTTAAGTCCCGGGAAAGACGCACTGTGATTGGCCAGTAGTCACTTTGAGTGGCAGTTGGGGCAAACGCAGTCAGTGGGGCAAACGAAGTCAGTGGGGCAAACGCAGTCCCCACCAAAAATATTTACTATTCTGTCCCTATCGGTACGTAACTCGGACGGCGCTGATTCAACTAGCAGACCATCAGCTGGTCGTCGCGGGCACTCCTCAGCCTCAAGGTCTGCAAAAGTCTGGTGGTGGGTGAAAGCTCTGGGTGAAAAGTCTGGTGGTGGGTGAAAGCTCTGGGTGAAAAGTCTGGTGGTGGGGGAAAGCTCCGCTCAAAAACACGGGCGAAAGGGATTTGGGGCAAAAGGTGTGGTTACCAATATAGAGGGGGGTCCCTGCTTCATCTCTCTCTCAGCTAGGGGGTCCTTGGCCTGAAAACGTTGAAGACCCCTGATCTAGTATATATATATATATATATATATATATATATATATATATATATATATATATATATATATATATATATATTCAGAGATTTGCACAAATGTTCACAAAAAAAGAGCAGATCTACAAGCTAATATCCGTATACTATACAGTAACAGTATATATAACACGCTAGTAGCTTGTATATCTGCTCTTTTTGAATAGCCAAAGTGGTTACATGGATCTCAATGGCTTAATGTCTTAAAGCCTAACACAGTGACTTACTCCCTTAAAGCCTAACACAGTGACTTAATGGCTTAAAGCCTAACACAGTGACTTAATGTCTTAAAGCCTAACACAGTGACTTAATGTCTTAAAGCCTAACACAGTGACTTAATGTCTTAAAGCCTAACACAGTGACTTAATGGCTTAAAGCCTAACACAGTGACTTAATGTCTTAAAGCCTAACACAGTGACTTAATGTCTTAAAGCCTAACACAGTGACTTAATGTCTTAAAGCCTAACACAGTGACTTAATGTCTTAAAGCCTAACACAGTGACTTAAAGCCTAACACAGTGACTTAATGTCTTAAAGCCTAACACAGTGACTTAATGTCTTAAAGCCTAACACAGTGACTTAATGTCTTAAAGCCTAACACAGTGGCTTAAAGCCTAACACAGTGGCTTAAAGCCTAACACAGTGGCTTAAAGCCTAACACAGTGACTTAATGGCTTAAAGCCTAACACAGTGGCTTAAAGCCTAACACAGTGACTTAATGTCTAAAAGCCTAACACAGTGACTTAATGTCTAAAAGCCTAACACAGTGACTTAATGTCTAAAAGCCTAACACAGTGGCTTAAAGCCTAACACAGTGACTTAATGGCTTAAAGCCTAACACAGTGACTTAAAGCCTAACACAGTGACTTAAAGCCTAACACAGTGACTTAAAGCCTAACACAGTGGCTTAAAGCCTAACACAGTGGCTTAAAGCCTAACACAGTGACTTACTCCCAGGAACTTCTGCAGGAACAGCTTGGATCCGTTCAGGTCGATGTTGGAGATGCTGCCGTACCCGCCCAGCATGCCGTCCACCGTGGGGGCCACGTCCCTCCAGTAGTCCTCTGCCTGGGTGTAGAACCTCTGCTGGGTGGGGCTCTCCATCTCTGAACCACTCATCTGATTCAACAACAACACACTTTTTTTTCAGCACTGAGGGCTATATGATTATTAATTTAAGCTATTGTCTTGATTTGTAAAGAAAAACACATGTCTCTCATTAAGTCCCTTTTATTTGAATAATATCAAATGAGAATGAAAATAACAAAAAGGGTTTTATGCCCAAACAACAACTGACATGTTCAGATTCTTCTTTAAGAGATGAGTTAACAACAACATTCTTGTGAAGCTCTACAACTAAATAAAATCTAAATACAAAGTTGAACATGTAAGAAAAAAGGATACAAAGACACTGTTATTTGGCTACATGTTCTTAAACATCTTAAAGTATGTTCACATTGTTTGAACAGGTAAGAGCTTTAACAAACAAGAAATGTGAATAATAAGCTACGCCAGGGGTCTTCAACAGGGTTTTTTTTTTTTTACCTTAACCCCATCCCTTTTCTGAGGTGAACTTTAGCCAGAAATAGCCGATCTACAAGCACAACGCCTCGCGCTGCGAGGCGTTGTGCTTGTAGATCGGCTATTTTTGGCCGAGAGGTATAGGTGTAGAGGGAAAAAAGAGAAGACGGAGCAACTATCAATGTGGAGCATAATGGACAAACGGTAGCCGTTTTGTCAACAACGCGTCGGGTGCCTCATAATTCACTGGGAAGCCAAAATATTGCAAGACTTTTGACTTAAAGGAAGCGGGAGGGTTTTCCAATTCTTTCGTTTGTGTATCATCATTAACATCACTGGCTTCATCAGTGTCCATGGTGAAAAACACAACAGCGGCTCGAGCATGGCTTCACCCAGACGTGCAATCGGATGTGCGCATGCGCGGGGGTATTTTTTTTTCATTAACCCTTGAATCGCGATACGGCTTTTGATTTCGATACACTGTATCGAACGTCATTTTCGGTTCGATTTCGATACGTATCGAGTATCGTGACACCCTTACCCACTGCCAATTGCCTAAGCTTGTAATCCTGGGCGCTACTCTCCCTCTGCCAGCCTGGGGAGAGCCCCGAACTGAGCTCATGCCTCCTTCAATGCATGAGGAGCGAGCAGGCCGCTTCTTATCACCTGACAGGGGGGAGTTTCCCCTGTAGGACAGCGCGTGGAAGGACTGGTATTCCAACCAGTTCCTTTCCCCTCCATCAGAGGCCCCGGCTGACCAGGGGGAGGCAGTATAGAGACCAGGATTACTGCATGTTTTTGTGACGGTATCTACCCTAGGAGACACGGGAAGAACACGCAAACTCCACACAGAAAGGACCTTTCACCCACCCCACCTAAGGTATGGGCACTGATGATGCGGAATAGAGAACACACCCACAGCGCCCCCGGCGGGAATCAAACCCAGGACCTTCTAGCCGTGAGGCGACAGCACTACCGACTGCACCACCCCCCACAATTAAATCTCTGAACCACTCATCATAGCCAATCAGGATGGAATATGAAAAATCTAACAGACCAGGCCTTGATCACATGACTATAGAGATCTTGTCTACCGATTTGCTTGAAATGTGGATAAAATCTGAAGGAGTAATATCAAAAAATGTGATTTACATAAGTCGGCCTCCTGGTGGCGCTGTAAAAGGCAGATGTGAAAAATACAGGGCAAAGGTTTTTCCTTGACCTCTAGGGGAGTGCGCATCAAAGTTTTACACAGATCGGTGCAGTTATGGGTAAAAATACGAATCGGCCTGTTATAGCGCCACCAAGAGGCCGATTTGAAGTTTCAAATAGCATTTCTTCCTCGGCCTAGTGGGAATGTGTGTGCAAAATGTCACGGAAATCGCACGCTGTGTTCATGATTTGAGGAATTTTGTTCAAAACGGAGCACTCCTGTGAACTTTGGAAGCCATTCTTAGCCAATCAGGATGGAATATGAGAAATATGAAATATGAAAAAAGACTTGTTTGGTTTAATGACTATAGAGATACTGTGTACCGATTTGTGTGACGTTTGGACAAGATATGTAGGAGAACTGTCAAAAGATTTGTTGTGAAAAAATCGGCCTCCTGGTGGCGCTATAACAGGCCCATGTGAAAGATTTGGGGCAGAGGTTCTGCTCTGGCATCCAGGGACTGTGTGCACAGTTTCACTGTGATCAAGACAACGGTGCCTATGAGCTTGTAGATCTGCTAATTCCGGATCGTGAAACCCGAGCACAAACAAGCATAAAATGACTTAGTTCTACTGGATCTCTTCTCCACTAGTCTTAGTTCTAATTATTTGTTTACCAACATTGAGACTGGACGCACAGGTGATTGTTTCATGCAATCAATTCTAAGCCTGTTGTTTCGGGGTGCGCTGGTTTCAGCACACCCCAACCCCTCTAACCTCTAACCCCAACCCCCTCTAACCTCTAACCCCAACCCCCTCTAACCTCTAACCCCAACCCCCTCTTGTGTGTTGGCTAGTGCTGCGCGCCCTAGCGAGACCTAGCAGAATGGGTTTGACGCTTGTGCAGTATGACGCTTGCAACCAGCGTGACGTCGTCTGTTAAGGGGTCTATAGTACATAGTGTTAAGTTATTTATATATAACTATAGTAACACTTATAACAGTATATATAACTATAGCATATAGGGTTAGGTTATATATAACTATAGTAACACTTATAACAGTATATATAACTATAGTATATAGGGTTAGGTTATATATAACTATAGTAACACAGAGATGCTCGTAGGCCTGCGTCCTGCGTCGCTGACGCACCATATTGCGAAAGGACGCATTCATGACAACTCTAGTGCGTCCATGGGACGCAGCTCCGATTAGCTCCGATAATATATAATATTTGTCAGCTGTGATCTACATGGACTCTCTCGGTTAGGCACCGTTGGTGGAGAAGTATAACTCTCCGGTTAGACACCGTTGTACTGGAGAAGTATAACTCGGTTAAACAGCGTTGTGTGGCAGAAGCAGCAGCACAGCCCCTCGCTGTTAGTCTACGCTACACACACAGAGAGAGAGAGAGAGAGACGGCATGAGGACCTGCTCTTAAACGTGTTAAAACGTCTTGGATAGACCACTGTCTGGAATAATAACTGATCATCATACATACAGGTCTACTACTAATCTTTGTTGCTGTTGTCATCTTAAATTGACCAGCCAAAGTAAAATCCCCGATTTTAGAGTGTTCTCCCACTTGCTTGGAGATCAGAGTGATGGTGGATTAACGCATGTTGCCAATCAGCTGTGTAACATTAGCAGGTTAACGATGGCTCGTTGATCCTATGCATTTGACCCTGATTTGACCACAAAGGCAAACAAAAGCACTAATTAATGGCAGCTGTAAGTAACCGGTTGTCTATCGTCTGTGTCTTGTGTATGTTTAATAGGCAACTGGATGTTTTCTGTAGCTTAGAGATATCATAACAATTAATTCCCTGAAGAGGGTAGACCCTCTCCCTCATGCTAAACTTAAAGTGACTTATAAGGTTCCACTTCTCCTCAAAAAGACAACTT
This sequence comes from Gymnoscopelus microlampas, assembly GCF_963454915.1. Taxonomy (NCBI): domain Eukaryota; kingdom Metazoa; phylum Chordata; class Actinopteri; order Myctophiformes; family Myctophidae; genus Gymnoscopelus; species Gymnoscopelus microlampas. The sequence continues at coordinate 469,946 of NC_139958.1, read as the reverse complement.
TATTTTCCTTTCTCAATGACAAGCCTAATAGTATTATTGCATGTTGACTATGTGCAATAACTGCAAGCCAATGTTCATAGGCATTGTCAGTATTTGTCTTCATTATTTCTTGAATTCCTATTTCTTTATTTGCCAATACTTCCACTGTAAGCCAGTGTTTTCAGTCTACACAATAAATAGTAAAAATAAATTCTACATTCATAAATAATACAAAATAAAATAATAATAATGATTAAAAGGTTCTATGATTAAATGTATTATATTGGTCAAAGGTATGTTAAATCCACCTGTTGCCCACTACTAGTATTTCTTACCATAAGGTGTGCTAATACTACAGAATCATATACATTTGAAAAAATATATTTATGATTTTTTAATATATGTATATATATCGGTATCGGTCTTGAAAAGCAGGAACGGGTCGCACTGATCTAGATCTGCTATTTTCACAATATGTATCTGTGGAACTGAATCAAACTAAATTAAGTGCCTCAACTCCTAATTCCTCAGGGTGGGGGGTCCCCAGTTAAAATATGATTATTTTGGGGGGTCGCTGCCTGAAAAGGTTGAGATCCACTGCATCAGGATATAATGTACACAGTCACACACGCATAGAAGATATGGAGATTGGAGATCAAAGAAAACGATAGGGGGGGGGGACGTGTAATTGGGGACCCATAAAATGTCCCTGGGACCCATCTAAAAGACCACCCTTGCATCCCAGGACCCATTACATTGAAAACCTAGCAACATCACTGGTAACACTTATAACAGTATATATAACTATAGTATATAGGGTTAGGTTATATATAACTATAGTAACACCACAAGAGCCAAATGCGTCTCGTCTCCTCATGGCATGACGACACCTCTAGCTGTCAGCTGTCATGTCAATCACATCACTGGATGGATCCTAAATTAGCGCCCCACACACACACACACACACACACACACACACACACACACACACACACACACACACACACACACACACACACACACACACACACACACACACACACACACACACACACACACACACACACAGTTGGTCGACAACCTTTTTTTAACTGACGAAAACTGAATAAAAAGGAAATAAAAAAACTAAGCTATGATAATTAAAACTAGACTAGATATACAACAAATAAAAACTAGACTAAAATGTTAGTGAGGTACTAGAGGAGAAGAGATCCAGTAGAACTAAGACTAGAGGAGAAGAGATCCAGTAGAACTAAGACTAGAGGAGAAGAGATCCAGTAGAACTAAGACTAGAGGAGAAGAGATCCAGTAGAACTAAGACTAGTGGAGAAGAGATCCAGTAGAACTAAGACTAGAGGAGAAGAGATCCAGTAGAACTAAGACTAGAGAAGAGATCCAGTAGAACTAAGGCTCAGATTTGACCATGACCCCCCATGAGGACATCAGATTTGACCATGTTCAATACTTTTACTTCTACTCAATTACATCTCAGAGGCAATTATTATACTTATACTCCACTACAATTATTTGAAAACTTTAGTTACTATTTACTTTTGTAGATTTTGATTATTATTACTTTTAAACTTTGTCTATTTGAAAGAAATAGCTCACAAGTTGAGATCTATTTTATAATGGATACTTTTACTAAACGGTAATCAAACCAAGACAAGAGTGTTTCTACATTTACAGTATCCATACTTTTACTTTAGTAAAACATAAATGTGAGTACTTTCTTCCACCATTACAGCCTACCACAGACACGTGTGAGGAAAAAGACCCAGAACAGAACAGATCTACAAGCTCATCCACAACAACACTTTGTAGATCTTTATTTTATTATTCTACAGTAATAATACATAAAGGCTCTTCCTTTCTTCCATGATTTATTATGATAAACTTATTAATAACACTCACCTCCTGTCTCCTTGTCACAGACCCTCAGACCCTCTTACAGACGGTGGTAGTGTGTCAGACCCTCTTACAGACGGTGGTTGTGTGTCAGACCCTCTTACAGACGGTGGTTGTGTGTCAGACCCTCTTACAGACGGTGGTAGTGTGTCAGACCCTCTTACAGACGGTGGTTGTGTCTCAGACCCTCTTACAGACGGTGGTTGTGTGTGTCAGACCCTCTTACAGACGGTGGTTGTGTGTGTCAGACCCTCTTACAGACGGTGGTTGTGTGTCAGACCCTCTTATAGACGGTGGTTGTGTCTCAGACCCTCTTATAGACGGTGGTTGTGTCTCAGACCCTCTTACAGACAGCCGGCCATGGTGAGACTCACGTTTAAACAGATCTAATGACGTCATTTCCTTATTTGGATACTTCAGTCGGCAAGGGGGAGGAGCCTATGGGGAGGAGTCACCCGGTTATTTTTTTATGTTTGTTTTATCTTTATTGAAAACAGTCAAGAAGACAAACATAAAACACGAACAAAATAAGAAGTTTAACAGTACTTTTATATATATATATATATATATATATATATATATATATATATATATATATATATATATATATATATTTAACTATATACAGTATATATATTTTTAATAATGTTTTTTAAATTATGTTTTTAAGAGAACACTTTGATTGATTGATTGATTGATGTACTTTATTTAGTAAGACATGAGAACAGTACATGACAGTACATAACAGTACATGGAAGTACAAATTCGCAATACAAGGTCTACTAAACTGGATAGCTCAGTTAAGCACGTAGCTTGAACTAAAGAACAGTTCTTGCAGCTTTCTCAATTTTAAAATAGATATTAAATAGTTTTGAATAGTTCCGCTCTTGACTTCCATCTCTAACACTCACACAAACGATGGTTTTGAATGAACATTTGTATGTATTTCATCTAGAATAATGATCAAATGTAGTAGGCTATTATTATTATTATCATTATCATTATTATTATTATTACCCTTATTATTATTATTTACATTTTATGCAACACTATTACTATTTAATAGTTTAGATTTTATGCAACAATATCTTGTCATCGTGACACACGTTTTCATCCTGAAACAACAGAATAGAATAAAAACCAGAGGTTATGAAGCCTCTAATGTTATTCTACGGACTGTGTCGCCCTCTAGTGGACAAACTCCACTCTCGTCTCTATGTCTCGTCTACTCTAAGTATATTATTTATAACTATGACGCAGTGACTCAACAAACACTATTTATGGATATTTAGTCCATTTAATCATTTCATAAAGAGCGTCATCATAATAAGATGATGATTTGTATTGTTAATTCCTCCTCCACTCATTGGTTTGTTAGTTTGTTTTGAGCATAAAGCAGCTAGCTGCTAGCTAGCCGCTAGCTGCAGCAGAACAGTGGCCATAAGGACTACATTTAAGAACTACATGTTCCATCCACCATGGTGGCTAGAAAAACTACAATCAACTACTACATTTCCCATACTACACCACGGGTAGCGTAGCGATGAGGACTACATTCAAAGAACTACATTTTCCATCGACCATGGGTAGCTAGAAAAACTACAATCAACTACTACATTTCCCATACACCAACATGAGTAGCTGTATGGACTACATTTAATGAACTACATTTCCCAGCCACCATGGATGACTAGAAGAACTACACTAGAAAGGACTACATTTCCCGCTCACCTAACTGTCATGCTTCACATAGAATGCCACATGAACGCTTCCGTTTTCGCTTCAAAATAAAACACCTGCCGTGTGAAGCCTCACACAGAACACAACGCGAGTGCTTCCGCTCATTTTTTCAAAAAATCCAACCGCTTTAACGCTTACAAATACAAATACTACGACGGTGTCGCGCGCTGAAAATAGCCGATCTACAAGCTCACAATGAGTCTCATTGTGAGCTTATAGATTGTAACAGCTTCATGTAGAAACCAGCGCCATGTTGCGTCATCTCGTGTTTAATATTTTAATGATTTCACTTGTATTTACTCATTATGTCCACACGAGGGCGACAAGGGCCGTTGAATACAACCAGATGAACTGATCGTCAGATGTTTGTGAAGTGTTGTAAACATGAAAGCTGTTTGTACTGTTTGTTGGTATGAATAAATCCATAGAAAGCTGTTTGTACTGTTTGTTGGTATGAATAAATCCATAGAAAGCTGTTTGTACTGTTTGTTGGTATGAATAAATCCATAGAAAGCTGTTTGTACTGTTTGTTGGTATGAATAAATCCATAGAAAGCTGTTTGTACTGTTTGTTGGTATGAATAAATCCATAGAAAGCTGTTTGTACTGTTTGTTGGTATGAATAAATCCATAGAAAGCTGTTGTACTGTTTGTTGGTATGAATAAATCCATAGAAAGCTGTTTGTACTGTTTGTTGGTATGAATAAATCCATAGAAAGCTGTTTGTACTGTTTGTTGGTATGAATAAATCCATAGAAAGCTGTTTGTACTGTTTGTTGGTATGAATAAATCCATAGAAAGCTGTTTGTACTGTTTGTTGGTATGAATAAATCCATAGAAAGCTGTTTGTACTGTTTGTTGGTATGAATAAATCGGATGCAAGTAACCTGACTGACTGGAGTGCAGTGGTGGAAAAAGTACTCAAATGTTTTACTTAAGTAATAGTACCAATACTGCAATATAGAAATACTCTGTTACAAGTAAAAGTCCAGAATTCTAAATTGACTTGAGTAAAAGTACAAAAGTATTGGCATCAAAATGTACTTAAAGTACCAAAAGTAAAAGTACTAAAATATTTCAAAATAGCAGATCTACAAGCTCACAACGCTTCGCTTGTAGATCGGCTATTTTCAAATAGCCTATGTATAAAATAGGGCTAAAGTGGTTAATGTGTGTTTTATAATGGAATAATTTATATCTGCGAAGTCACTAGTAACTAAAGTTTCGAAATAATTGTAGTGGAGTAAAAGTACAATATCTGCCTCTGAAATGTAGTGGAGTATAAGTAAAAGTATTGGAAATTGGAATACTCAAGTAAAGTACAAATACCTCAAAATTGTAATTAAGTACAGTACTTAAGTAAATGTACTTAGTTACTTTACACCACTGCTGGAGTGACGCCTCAATCCATTCTTCCACCATTCATACACAACTCTGGAACATTTGACTAAATACAATATGGCGTTGTTGATATTTACCAAAATATAGTAAAGTCAGTGTTTCAGATACCACACCACCATTCTAAACCATGTTGTGATAGAAACCAGGAAGACACTCAGTCCTCTGTCCTGCTCACCACCATTGTTTTTGGGCTTAGTGAAAGTTACATGTATGGTGTGTATGATATGAAATGTGAGCTTATCATAATCACAGTCATTCTTAATCATATTCCATCATGTTTGAAGAGAAATGAGACTCCAGTCACTTTCAGCACTGCAGAGTGTGTGTCTGTGTTCAGCTGATGCTTGTTGACACTGGTTAATGCATCAAGGAAGGCAATTATGTTTTCACTGTTAAATAGATCCACATCTATGATAGCATCAAAGCCAAAGCTTTTACAAGCGACCCTCTCAGGCTTATAGATATTTTGCTTCGCGCCGCGTTTCCAGCTTGTAGATCTGCTACTTTTGAATGTTTTTTATTTGAATAATGAACAGTCTGAGTGTTGGACACATGAGGTTCTCTGTCAGACTGTGTATCTTATATGATAAACTGTGTATCGTATATACATAATAAACGGTATCTTATATAATAAACTGTGTATCTTATATAATAAACGGTTCATATTTATCATGGATTATTCTTCATATTCAAGCTAATGCTTAAGCTAAGAGAGACACAATAAAAAGTGAAACAAGACTCCATGTGGTTTCCAGTTGTAACCTGTAGGATTTATTTAAACACACTGCAGTTAAGAGGGATATTGCAACATTAATGGAATATCATTAGGTTATTAAATCCAGCAAAAAGCAGAACTAAAAACAGCTAAAACAATCACAGTTCATTTCAGACACGTCTATTATCATTATTATTATTAGGCCTTAATTAGAGAGAAGCACAAACTGAAGAGGACAGAACTAGATACATAAGAGATTATACTTTTGCACGTGTGAGTAGTGGTAGCTTCACAGACATGCAGTTTCAGCTGTGCACGTGTACGTTATATGTGTGTGTGTGTGTGTGTGTGTGTGTGTGTGTGTACGTTATGTGTCTGTGTGTGCACGCATACGTTATGTGTGTGTGTGTGTGTGTGTGTGTGTGTGTGTGTGTGTGGAATAAATGCATCCTGGTTGGTCCCTGGCAGGCGGAGTGAACACATCGTATCAGTTGACGAACAGCGAACGGGTGAATTCCACAAAGTCGAAGGCTGAAGGCATCTCCCGTCCCTTGGCGTCTAAGTAGGGCTTCATGTGTGAAATGCAGTAATCTGCCTGCTCCTTAGACAGGTTCTGAAAGAGGAGAGAAGAACACATTAGACTCTGCTTCTGGAGAGGACAAAAGTTTAGACTGTCATAATAATATGTAATAGAGTGTAGTGATGTCATAGGTCTTGTAGTGATGTCATAGGTCTTACCTGGTACAGTTCTTCTTTGGTGACGTAGGGCTTGTTCTCGGTGCTCAGAGCACGGAAGGCGCTCTCTATCTCCTCACTGGACTTCACGTTCTCTGTCTCACGACTGATCATGAAGGCCATGTACTCTTGAAGAGATACGTTACCATCCCTGAAAACACACCACAACGTGTTCATAATAATAATAATAATCTAAAGTATGAAGTGGAGATAATAATTAGGATTCATACTTGATGAAAGGTTCACTTTACACTTCACTTTACACTAAAATAAGACTAAGACTAAACCATGTCAGGAGACTAAAATAAGACTAAACCATGTCAGGAGACTAAAATAAGACTAAATAGTGTTTTATTCAAAAGACAAAATCATAATGTTAACACTGTGTGAAAGTCAACTAAAGTGTGTGTGTGTGTGTGTGTGTGTGTGTGTGTGTGTGTGTGTGTGTGTGTGTGTGTGTGTGTGTGTGTGTGTGTGTGTGTGTGTGTGTGTACCTGTTGGGATCCACCGTGTCCAGAATGGATTCAAACTCGGGGTCAGGCTCTCCCTCCTCCACCATAGGAAGGTCATAACCCAGAGAGCGAAGACACGACTTGAACTCCTGATGGTTCAGACGACCCGACTTCTCCTTATCAAAGTGTCTGAAACACAAAGAACGGCTTGGTTCTGAGTCACTGATATAAGACAGTTTAACTCATTCATCTCTGGCATTGTTAGATGTCTCTGAACATTTGTAACTCAAATCTTTGCTTCTGGAGGATTCTACAAATGTCTTCTAAAAAACATATTTTTTAAAACTCTAATATATCAGTAATAATATCAGTGGTTCTCAAAAATGATGTATTTGGCCGTGGACCCCCCATCTCAAAATATGTTGTTCCAGGGACCCCCAGGAGTTGTAACAGTTAAAAATGTTTGCTTTAAAAATATATATTCAAAGATTTGCACACATCTTCACGATTTTTCAAAAATAGCAGATCTACAAGTTCATAGCACGGCACTCGCCGCGCTATGAACTTGTAGATCTGCTATTTTTGAATAGCCAAAGTAATCTTAAAATGACACACAGATGCGATCCCGGTCTTAAATGGTTAAGAGCTTGGTTATGAAACATTGATATAAGACAGTTTTAAGGTCTTGGTTATGAAACAGGGATATAAGACTTTGATAAGACAGTTTTAAGGGTGTAACGTAGGCAGAGAACTTACTTGAACATCATGCTGAACTCCTTCAGTGCCTCCTCTGTCACTCCAGTGGTGTTCCTACACAAAACAACACAAAACACATTCATCATTAGACTGTCTGTGACTTCAACCTGATTTCAGCTAAATGGAACCAGATGGAACCAGATGGAACCAGATGGAGCCTTATACTGCGTTCACACTGGCAGATACAAAGCTCCAGGCTTTCAATAGACTCCAGACACATGAAGATAAACATTACAGTTCAAGTGTAGCTGGCTTCAACTGCAGCTACAAAGCAACAAAAACAACCAAGTGTTGTCTAATCATTTCCTCTCACTCTGTTCTGTTCACTAACGTCCTGCTTGTAATGGAGTGGAAACTAATCAGTTCATTTATACTTTACTAATTTATTATTCTAACCCTAGCCTTTATATTTGTATTATTCTAACCCTAGCCTTTATATTTGTATTATTCTAACCCTAGGCTTTATATTTGTATTATTCTAACCCTAGCCTTTATATTTGTATTATTCTAACCCTAGGCTTTATATTTGTATTATTCTAACCCTTGGCTTTATATTTGTATTATTCTAACCCTAGCCTTTATATTTGTATTATTCTAACCCTAGCCTTTATATTTTTCATTGGTTGGACAAATGCTTGACGTCAACAATATGTTGATCAACATGTGATGCTACAGATATGAAGCATTACTTTATATCTGTTGTAGCATCAGTGTGAACATTACAGGTCTGTGACTCTGAGAGGTCCCCCTAGAGGACCCCCTGCTCTATAGAGTAGTAACATAGGTACCTGGCTTGTATCTGCTGCTCCAGGTTGTGCTGCATCCTCATGCCCAGCTGGTCCAGCTGGTCCCACTGCTGAGCCAGCCCCACGGTGCTGTGTTCTGTGTATTTGTTGTCCAGGATCAGAGCCTCCTCCATGGCCGCGCCCAGGTCCTCAATCTTCTTCAGCTGGCTGCGCATCGCCCGGATCTCCTGGTGCTTACGCTGTAAGCAAAAGTGTGTGCGTGTATGGGTGTGTGTGTGTGTGTGTGTGTGTGTGTGTGTGTGTGTGTGTGTGTGTGTGTGTGTGTATGGGTGAATGTAATGCACATTGTAAAGAGCTTTGGATAAAGGCTCTGTATAAATGAACTTTTACCATTTAACAATACAGCCATAGAGACATTATTTATTATTATATTATATTATTTTACCTTAGTGGCTTCAAGCTGGGATTCTAACGTTCCAGATTCTTCCACCATGCAAGACCTGAACACACACATAAACACACACATATACATCAACACACACACACATATATACATCAACACACACATATACATAAACACACACATACATCAACACACACACATATACATCAACACACACACACACACACACACACACACACACACACACACACACACACACACACACACACACACACACACACACACACACACACTGACTTGTGTCAGGGTCATGTGACTTGTGTCAGGGTCATGTGACTTGTGTCAGTGTCGGGACGTTTCCCTGGTAGGACGTAGCTTCTTATCACCTGACGGGGGGGAGTTTCCCCGGGTATATAAATTGATCTATTGATCGTCATTCCTATTATCAAACATATGGAAAGTTCGTCCTTCATATTATTAAGGTCCGGTTTATCTTTCATATTCATTATAAACATGTCCATAGTCCGTTGAACATGTTACTTTCCTAACCAGAGAGGTTCAGTCATGTTTAGTAACATGTTACTAACCACACATGACTGTATGTAGAGGTTCAGTCATGTTTAGTAACATGTTACTAATCACACATGACTGTATGTAGAGGTTCAGTCATGTTTAGTAACATGTTACTAACCACACATGACTGTATGTAGAGGTTCAGTCATGTTTAGTAACATGTTACTAACCACACATGACTGTATGTAGAGGTTCAGTCATGTTTAGTAACATGTTACTAACCACACATGACTGTATGAAGAGGTTCAGTCATGTTTAGTAGCTCCAGGAGGGGCGGGGTTTTGACACAACCCTGACACAAGCGCGGCTGGATCTGAAAGCCCACACGGGGAGAATGGATCTGAAAGCCCACACGGGGAGAATGGATCTGAAAGCCCACATGGGGGAATGGATCTGAAAGCCCACACGGGGGGAATGGAGAGACTTTGACCTTCCAGAGAGATCATCATCATTGATACTGATAGACACAGATAACCCGTCGATACGCTATGCTATTCAGAGAGGAAGAGGAGGAGGAGGAGGAACCACAGTCAATATCCACCCAGGAAGAGACACACGTACAGCCTTTCTACCAGAACCTTTCACATGTTAAAGCTGCAATCCTAAACTTATTTAATCACTTCTTAACTCATTCCCTGCCTAGGACGTAAAAAACGTCATTTTTAAAAAGATTTTTTTAAAACAAGATCTCACGTTCCTTCATCTCTCGCCACGACACATTTCATTGTAGCACCCGGATATGGAAATATCCGTATCCGGAGATTTTCGTTCCCGTCCGCTTCCTGTTTAGGTCCCGCCTTCAAACGGTCTTTTCTCGGTTGTTGTTTTTCTCCTCGCTGACCGCTGTTTAGCGACGCTGTTTTGAAACTGCTACTACTGCGAAATGGAATGTCGCCGATTGAAAATGTCTTCTCTGGGCCACTCACACAACTACCCTGTGTGTCTACAAACAGTTGAACACGCGATCATAAGGGATTTAGCGAGGTCTGTGGCGAGGTGAAAAAAGTAAGTGAGTTTTCCGTTTACATATAAATATGGGGTTTTTGCACTGGGCTGGAGGAGAGAGACTCATCCCCGATTTTTTTAAAGTTATAAAAAACACTAAATCGCTGGCAGTGGGCAAACACAGCCAGAAATAGGTCTGGCAGGGAATGAGTTAAACCATATTACTTAGTTGAGTAAATTTATAATAATTATAATTATTATAATTAGTTATAATTTATAGTAAATTTGGTAAATTTCCACCACTGTATTACACCTATTGGTTGACATGTAGTACTGCCTGAAGCTCATAACTGGCCAAACAGAGCGGTTGGAATGTGGTTTCTCATGGTAGAGACATGGTTAGGACCCTGACAGGATATCAAAGTTGTGGATTGCAGCTTTAACAGTGAACAGAGTGTTTATAGATAACTTCTTTCTTTAACCATCACACACCTCTTACCTCCATAGTCTAACTTTCTTTCATACATTAATGCACGACTTCATCATTACTACAGGGTTATACAAAAGTTGCAAATAGCGCGCGCACACACACACACACACACACACACACACACACACACACACACACACACACACACACTCTTAATCCAACATTCATCAAGTCACAAAAAAGATAATAATGATATTAACCCGTCCAGAAGATATGTCCTGTTTGAGCAGAGACCAGCAGCACCAGCGAGGAGGCATGGAAGAGAGAGCATAGGAAACACAGAGAGAGAGAGAGAGAGACATACGTTAACATTAAGCATCATGATAAAAGTCCATGTGTATAATGCATTACAATCTGCTTCTTAACACTGTATAAGCACTCATAAACATTCATAATGCTTTATAAAAGCAATCATTTCACAAGAACTTTAAGGTCAATTATTATTACATTTCAAAGCTTTCAATTTAACACATTGTTTGTTTCCAGTTAGGGTCTACCATCCAGTATCATAACAGTTGGGGGTTGAACTCCATCCAGTATCATAACAGTTGGAGGTTGAACTCCATCCAGTATCATAACAGTTGGGGGTTGAACTCCATCCAGTATCATAACAGTCACACTGACCTGGTCTCCTGCAGCCATTGGTGGAAGGCGTTGGCGTGTTGAGCAAACTCCTGGCGCAGCTTGTCGTTCTCCTCTTGCCTCCTCTGTTCCTTCTGCAGCTCCAGCTCTCTCTCCTACAGGAGCAAGAGAGTTTAACACCTTCTACAAGCTCCTACAGAGAACACATTCTACAAGCTCCTACACCTTCTACAAGCTCTTACACCTTCTACAAGCTCCTACACCTTCTACAAGCTCCTACAGAGAACACATTCTACAAGCTCCTACACCTTCTACAAGCTCCTACACCTTCTACAAGCTCTTACACCTTCTACAAGCTCCTACACCTTCTACAAGCTCCTACAGAGAACACATTCTACAAGCTCTTACACCTTCTACAAGCTCCTACACCTTCTACAAGCTCCTACAAGCTCCTACAGAGAACACCTTCTTCTACAAGCTCCTAGAACGTACCTTGATGATCTTCTGCAGGTTCCTCCAGGTCTCCTCCAGGGCCTCCATGGTGAACCAGGTGTAAGGGTTGGACACCACCTGGTAGCTCTTGATCTGTCGGTCCAGCTCCGCCAGCTGGTTGAAGTCGGCCTGGGCGGAGCTCAGGGAGGAGCGGAAGGCCTCATGAGCCTCCCTCAGCGCCCGGATCTCCTCCAGGGAGTTGCATCGCACCGGGTCCGTCAGGTCCTCCTCTGCGTTCTCGAACCAGCTGTTGAAGGCCGACGCCTTCTTGGCAAACGTCAGGAACAAGTCCTCCACCTGGACAAGGACAAGGGTTTGATGCTCTTAACTCGTTCACTGCCAAGGTCTCCAAGCACTCCAAGATCACATTATCTCATCTCCCATGTTAAAGGATTTATAAAAGTCACATAAAAGTGTACAAACTGAGCTGGTTTAACATGTAAAAGGGTTGGAATCACAGTGAGGTACCATTCTGTAATGATTCTATAGAATCACTGTGAGGTACCTTTCTGTAATGCTTCTATAGCATCACTGTGAGGTACCTTTCTGAAATGCTTCTATAGCATCACTGTGAGGTACCTTTCTGAAGTGATCCTGAGCCTCCAGGAGCTTCTTCTTGCGTGCCGCCGAGTTGGAGAGCAGCTGGTTCCAGCGCTTCATGAGGGCAGCGTGACGAGCCTCGATGGCCTTGGACTGGACATGCTGGGCAGCCAGTAGCTGGTCCTTTAGAGCCGTGATGTTAGTGATGCCCTCCTGCTGGAAGGCCTGGAGACCAGCGTCAAACGTTTCCTACAGAGAACATAACAGAACAGAGACCAGCGTCAAACGTTTCCTACAGAGAAACATAACATAACAGAGACCAGCGTCAAACGTTTCCTACAGAGAACATAACATAACAGAGACCAGCGTCAAACGTTTCCTACAGAGAAACATAACAAACAAACAGAACAAACAAACAGAATGCTGCCGTTAGTCAACTGTAGAGTTGTAGATCTGTGGTCTGACCTGCTTGGTGAGCAGGGTCTGAACGGAGGACAGGTCTCTGCCGTAGTCATCCGTCTTCAAGCTGTTCTCCTTCTCACCTGATGAACGAACACACACACACACACACACACACACACACACACGGGGGGGGTTAAATCATCCTGTCGGGGGTTATTTCTCAACAGCGACCGGCGCGTTGTCAATCCTCCTTTGCTTATTATAATTTATATACATTATATATTAGATCTTACACCTATGGCCCCCACCTTCACTTATTGCGGCCCACAGGTTAATATCAGAATAGTGATTATATTACTGATTTCAGCTGTTATGATTCTAAACATGTAAACATGACCCGCTTTAATGACTTCACTCTATATTAGTAGCTTAATGACTAGTATTAACATTATTTTTTCTGTCCAATGTATTTGTATTTAAGTTCAAAAAGCACCAGCAAAAAAAACTAATCAGGATTCCAATTCAAAAATAGCAAAAAATAATTATATATATATATATATATATATATATAATTAGATGAACGTACCTATCCAGGACTCCACCACATCAGCCTTCCAGTTGAACTGCAGGAAGGCTGAGTTCTCGTCCAGCTTGGCTTTCCTCTGACCGGCCGCTCGCTCCAGCTCCGACACTTTGCCTCCGAGCGCCGCCATCTTAGCACTGATGTTATCCACATGATGGTTGTTCTGAGGAACACGGACATGTCATTATTTAACAGGGGGGTCCTGGACCCCCAGGGGGTCCTCAGAGTTACTACAGAGGGGGCACCACTGATCTTTTGCAACATATGTTTTTTTCATAAAACTGTTTTAGAGACAGTTTTTGTTTTTTCTTATGTTGCTATAATCAGTGGTTCAAGGACCCCCAAAATGATGTATTTGGCCACGGACCTCCATCTCAAAATATGTTGTTCCAGGGACCCCTCCTCAAGAAGCAAAGATTTGAGTTAAAATGTTCGCTTAAAAAAAATATATAATATATATATAATATATATATATATATAATATATATATTCAAAGATTTGCACAATTTGTTTTGAGCCCAGCGGTCACAGAGAATATTACATGAGTTTTCAAAGGTTCAATAAAATAACTGTTTTTACTGGCAAGGGAACGTTTTAACATCAATAAAGATCATTAAGGTGTTCAGGTACCATTCTGAATATAAAGCATAGAGATCATTAAGGTGTTCAGGTACCATTCTGAATATAAAGCATAGATCATTAAGGTGTTCAGGTACCATTCTGAATATAAAGCATAGATCATTAAGGTGTTCAGGTACCATTCTGAATATAAAGCATAGATCATTAAGGTGTTCAGGTACCATTCTGAATATAAAGCATAGAGATCATTAAGGTGTTGAGGTACCATTCTGAATATAAAGCATAGATCATTAAGGTGTTCAGGTACCATTCTGGATATAAAGCATAGAGATCATTAAGGTGTTCAGGTACCATTCTGAATATAAAGCATAGAGATCATTAAGGTGTTGAGGTACCATTCTGAATATAAAGCATAGAGATCATTAAGGTGTTCAGGTACCATTCTGAATATAAAGCATAGATCATTAAGGTGTTCAGGTACCATTCTGAATATAAAGCATAGATCATTAAGGTGTTCAGGTACCATTCTGAATATAAAGCATAGATCATTATGGTGTTCAGGTACCATTCTGAATATAAAGCATAGATCATTATGGTGTTCAGGTACCATTCTGGATATAAAGCATAGAGATCATTAAGGTGTTCAGGTACCATTCTGAATATAAAGCATAGATCATTAAGGTGTTCAGGTACCATTCTGAATATAAAGCATAGATCATTAAGGTGTTGAGGTACCATTCTGAATATAAAGCATAGATCATTAAGGTGTTCAGTTACCATTCTGGATATAAAGCATAGAGATCATTAAGGTGTTCAGGTACCATTCTGGATATAAAGCATAGAGATCATTAAGGTGTTCAGGTACCATTCTGAATATAAAGCATAGAGATCATTAAGGTGTTCAGGTACCATTCTCAATATAAAACATAGAGATCATTATGGTGTTCAGGTACCATTCTGGATATAAAGCATAGATCATTAAGGTGTTCAGGTACCATTCTGGATATAAAGCATAGATCATTAAGGTGTTCAGGTACCATTCTGGATATAAAGCATAGATCATTAAGGTGTTCAGGTACCATTCTGGATATAAAGCATAGATCATTAAGGTGTTCAGGTACCATTCTGGATATAAAGCATAGAGATCATTAAGGTGTTCAGGTACCATTCTGAATATAAAGCATAGAGATCATTAAGGTGTTCAGGTACCATTCTGAATATAAAGCATAGAGATCATTAAGGTGTTCAGGTACCATTCTGAATATAAAGCATAGATCATTAAGGTGTTCAGGTACCATTCTGAATATAAAGCATAGATCATTAAGGTGTTCAGGTACCATTCTGAATATAAAGCATAGAGATCATTAAGGTGTTCAGGTACCATTCTGGCTATAAAGCATAGATCATTAAGGTGTTCAGGTACCATTCTGGCTATAAAGCATAGATCATTAAGGTGTTCAGGTACCATTCTGGATATAAAGCATAGAGATCATTAAGGTGTTCAGGTACCATTCTGAATATAAAGCATAGAGATCATTAAGGTGTTCAGGTACCATTCTGAATATAAAACATAGAGATCATTAAGGTGTTCAGGTACCATTCTGAATATAAAGCATAGAGATCATTAAGGTGTTCAGGTACCATTCTGAATATAAAGCATAGATCATTATGGTGTTCAGGTACCATTCTGAATATAAAGCATAGATCATTATGGTGTTCAGGTACCATTCTGAATATAAAGCATAGAGATCATTATGGTGTTCAGGTACCATTCTGGATATAAAGGATAGATCTTTAAGGTGTTCAGGTACCATTCTGGATATAAAGGATAGATCATTAAAGTGTTCAGGTACCATTCTGAATATAAAGCATAGATCATTATGGTGTTCAGGTACCATTCTGGATATAAAGCATAGAGATCATTATGGTGTTCAGGTACCATTCTGAATATAAAGCATAGATCATTAAGGTGTTCAGGTACCATTCTGGATATAAAGGATAGATCATTAAGGTGTTCAGGTACCATTCTGGATATAAAGGATAGATCTTTAAGGTGTTCAGGTACCATTCTGGATATAAAGGATAGATCATTAAAGTGTTCAGGTACCTTCTTGATGAGCTCGTCTCCGTTGCTGCACACATCGTTGACTCTGTCCCTGTGCACCGTGAAGTCTGTCTCGAATGCTTCATGTTTCTTCAGTAAGCCCTGAAACACCAAACACATTTTAATACACTTTACCGTCACTTTACCATCAAACACATTCTAATACATTTACCATACTGAAACACATTTTAATACATTTACCATACTGAAACACATTTTAATACATTTACCATACTGAAACACATTTTAATACATTTACCATACTGAAACACATTTTAATACATTTACCATACTGAAACACATTTTAATACATTTACCATACTGAAACACATTTTAATACATTTACCATACTGAAACACATTTTAATACATTTACCATACTGAAACACATTTTAATACATTTACCATACTGAAACACATTTTAATACATTTACCATACTGAAACACATTTTAATACATTTACCATACTGAAACACATTTTAATACATTTACCATACTGAAACACATTTTAATACATTTACCATACTGAAACACATTTTAATACATTTACCATCACACTCTGAAGTCCCCATGATGAAGTGTAATGTGTTTTATGTGAGGGTAAACTCATAGCTTTGACCCTCTGTCTGCACCATCTCTACTCTATAGAGTCAGACTGTTGGGTTATTATTAATAAGTATAAGTATAAGTAATAATAAGCATAAGTATTAATAAGTATACGTATAAGTATAAGTAATAATAAGTATAAGTATTTCTCACCTGCACGGCAGCCAGTGTGTCACCATAGTCCTCACTTCCCACCAGATTCAACTTCTCATTAATCCATGCTTCTTCCTCTTCCACGTTCGCCACAAACTGCTGATACTCCAAAGACTCCTCCAGTCTCTGTCCCCTAAGAACACATAACATAACATTTAATCCAGTCTCTATCTGTCCCCTAAGAACACATAACATAACATTTAATCCAGTCTCTATATGTCTCCTATAAGAACACATAACATAACATTTAATCCAGTCTCTATCTGTCCCCTAAGAACACATAACATAACATTTAATCCAGTCTCTACCTGTCCCCTAAGAACACATAACATAACATTTAATCCAGTCTCTATATGTCTCCTATAAGAACACATAACATAACATTTAATCCAGTCTCTATATGTCTCCTATAAGAACACATAACATAACATTTAATCCAGTCTCTATCTGTCCCCTAAGAACACATAACATAACATTTAATCCAGTCTCTATATGTCTCCTATAAGAACACATAACATAACATTTAATCCAGTCTCTATCTGTCCCCTAAGAACACATAACATAACATTTAATCCAGTCTCTATCTGTCCCCTAAGAACACATAACATAACATTTAATCCAGTCTCTATCTGTCCCCTAAGAACACATAACATAACATTTAATCCAGTCTCTATCTGTCCCCTAAGAACACATAATATAACATTTAATCCAGTCTCTATCTGTCTCCTATAAGAACACATAATATAACATTTAATCCAGTCTCTATCTGTCCCCTGAGAACACATAATATAACATTTAATCCAGTCTCTATCTGTCCCCTAAGAACACATAAAATAACATTTAATCCAGTCTCTATCTGTCCCCTAAGAACACATAACATAACATTTAATCCAGTCTCTATCTGTCCCCTAAGAACACATAACATAACATTTAATCCAGTCTCTATATGTCCCCTAAGAACACATAATATAACATTTAATCCAGTCTCTATCTGTCCCCTAAGAACACATAACATAACATTTAATCCAGTCTCTATCTGTCCCCTAAGAACACATAACATAACATTTAATCCAGTCTCTGTCTGTCCCCTAAGAACACATAACATAACATTTAATCCAGTCTCTATCTGTCTCCTATAAGAACACATAATATAACATTTAATCCAGTCTCTATCTGTCCCCTAAGAACATATAACATAACATTTAATCCAGTCTCTATCTGTCTCCTATAAGAACACATAACATAACATTTAATCCAGTCTCTATCTGTCTCCTATAAGAACACATAATATAACATTTAATCCAGTCTCTATCTGTCCCCTAAGAACACATAACATAACATTTAATCCAGTCTCTGTCTGTCCCCTAAGAACACATAACATAACATTTAACTCACTGAGTGCCATTAACGTGTTTCACGTGTTTTTAGCGCTATGGCTCAACGTGCCATTAACGTGTTTGACGTGTTTTTGAAAAATTAGCATAAAAATGAAAAAAAAAAAGTTTTTTTTTTTTTTTTTGAAAAACATGTTCAGAACCCAAGATATCATCATCTGAAGGTGTGCAGCTCCATCCACTCCTTGTTTAACTTAGAACTGAAAAAGGCTGTATCTCGCTTCCTAAGCACTTTTTGTTTTTTGTGAAAAAAACTCTGGCACTGGGACAACATCATTTTTAAATATTTTTTGTTTATTCGTTTCTGTTCTTTTACATACTCATAGGTAGTAAAATTTAGTGCCAGAATTGTCAAGCGTTTAAAAAAAATAAAAAATTCTGGCACTCAATGAGTTAATCCAGTCTCTATCTGTCTCCTATAAGAACACATAACATAACATTTAATCCAGTCTCTATCTGTCTCCTATAAGAACACATAACATAACATTTAATCCAGTCTCTATCTGTCCCCTAAGAACACATAATATAGCATTTAATCCAGTCTCTATCTGTCCCCTAAGAACACATAACATAACATTTAATCCAGTCTCTATCTGTCCCCTAAGAACACATAACATAGTATTTAGTCCAGTCTCTATCTGTTCCCTAAGAACACATAACATAACATTTAATCCAGTCTCTATCTGTCCCCTAAGAACACATAACATAACATTTAATCCAGTCTCTGTCCCCTAAGAACACATAACATAACATTTAATCCAGTCTCTATATGTCTCCTATAAGAACACATAACATAACATTTAATCCAGTCTCTATATGTCTCCTATAAGAACATATAACATAGTATTTAGTCCAGTCTCTACCTGTCCCCTAAAAACACATAATATAACATTTAATCCAGTCTCTATCTGTCCCCTAAGAACACATAACATAACATTTAATCCAGTCTCTATCTGTCCCCTAAGAACACATAACATAACATTTAATCCAGTCTCTGTCTGTCCCCTAAGAACACATAACATAACATGTAATCCAGTCTCTGTCCCCTAAGAACACATAATATAACATTTAATCCAGTCTCTATATGTCTCCTATAAGAACACATAACATAACATTTAATCCAGTCTCTGTCCCCTAAGAACACATAATATAACATTTAATCCAGTCTCTATATGTCTCCTATAAGAACACATAACATAACATTTAATCCAGTCTCTATCTGTCTCCTATAAGAACACATAACATAACATTTAATCCCGTCTCTATATGTCTCCTATAAGAACACATAACATAACATTTAATCCAGTCTCTATCTGTCCCCTAAGAACACATAATATAACATTTAATCCAGTCTCTGTCCCCTAAGAACACATAATACAACATTTAATCCAGTCTCTATCTGTCCCCTAAAAACACATAATATAACATTTAATCCAGTCTCTGTCCCCTAAGAACACATAACATAACATTTAATCCAGTCTCTATATGTCCCCTAAGAACACATAATATAACATTTAATCCAGTCTCTATCTGTCCCCTAAGAACACATAATATAACATTTAATCCAGTCTCTATCTGTCCCCTAAGAACACATAACATAACATTTAATCCAGTCTCTATCTGTCCCCTAAGAACACATAACATAACATTTAATCCAGTCTCTATCTGTCCCCTAAGAACACATAACATAACATTTAATCCAGTCTCTATATGTCCCCTAAGAACACATAATATAACATTTAATCCAGTCTCTATCTGTCCCCTAAGAACACATAATATAACATTTAATCCAGTCTCTGTCTCCTATAAGAACACATAATATAACATTTAATCCAGTCTCTATATGTCTCCTATAAGAACACATAACATAACATTTAATCCAGTCTCTGTCCCCTAAGAACACATAACATAACATTCAATCCAGTCTCTGTCTCCTATAAGAACACATAATATAACATTTAATCCAGTCTCTATATGTCTCCTATAAGAACACATAACATAACATTTAATCCAGTCTCTGTCCCCTAAGAACACATAATATAACATTTAATCCAGTCTCTATATGTCTCCTATAAGAACACATAACATAACATTTAATCCAGTCTCTATCTGTCTCCTATAAGAACACATAACATAACATTTAATCCAGTCTCTATATGTCTCCTATAAGAACACATAACATAACATTTAATCCAGTCTCTATATGTCTCCTATAAGAACACATAACATAACATTTAATCCAGTCTCTATATGTCTCCTATAAGAACACATAACATAACATTTAATCCAGTCTCTATATGTCTCCTATAAGAACACATAACATAACATTTAATCCAGTCTCTATCTGTCTCCTATAAGAACACATAATATAACATTTAATCCAGTCTCTATCTGTCTCCTATAAGAACACATAATATAACATTTAATCCAGTCTCTATATGTCTCCTATAAGAACACATAACGAGAGTTATGCATATAACTAAGGTTCTACGAATTCCGGATGACCGCCAGAGGCAGTGTTTTCAACACCTGGATATTCATCGTGCGCTCGCGCATAGGTCGAATATTAATACCAACAAAGTCACTCGTGACCTGTGTACACGCACGCCACCTATATAGGTGCGGTGCACACAGCGATCATCCTCTTGAAATCCTTTCGTCGAGAATGAGATTCCGAGTGACAGTCAACTCTGGCGGTCATCCGGAATTCGTAGATGCTTAGTTATATGCATAACTCTCGTTCTACTTCATTCCTTCTGACCGCCAGAGGCAGTGTTTTCAACACCTGGATGACTAATACCAACATAGTCACGAGGAATCTGCGCTTACCGAGGTCGGTTTGCAGATAGAATGAACAGACAACAGCACAGCCGTCGCTGCGAGACGGCCAGGTTGACACTATATATATATATATACACATTATATATATATAGGAGCGGGCAAAAACCCATGATAGATGAAGCCCATTCGGCTGCATCTCCTGGCCTGCTCTAAGCCTGTATCACTGAGGGAGAGGCTCTGGCAACATCCCCGGTCAAAAAATGCCTTGGGGGAAACCTAGAGGCCCGCTGAAGACGTACATCTGCCTGAACGCAGCAATGAAAGTCTCCATTGAGCCAAGGCACAGCTGTGCCCTTCATCACAGACCAATACAACCAAACTCCAGCCATCACAGCTATGTCCTGCCACAGAGCCCGGACGGGACACAATAAGCAGGTACTAGAATGCAGTTGCTCCACCCCTGGTTGAGGAGCAAACTAACAAATCAATAGGCTAGCTGACGTGAAAGGCAGAAAGCCTCTGAGGACGTAAGGAGGGGTCGGCCATCCCACTTTAACAGTCTCTGGCAATGGCCAGGGCATGAAGCCCACCTACTCACTTTTGCATATGAAGCAGTGAGGACAAAGAGTACTAGCAGATAGTCATCTGAGAGCAGCCTGATGTACCGGCTGGGGACAAAGCTTCCAATACTACAGGCAAGCATCATGAAGGCACCCATGCAACCTGCGGGAGCCACACGCAGAGAGCATCTCAATGGTAGAGAGGCTGAACCCCTTCATTTAACATCATCCGCGGAAATCTAGAGCGGCATAAGCACAGAGCAAAGCTCCCACCTATACAGTGGCCCTTGTCCCAACTAGAGCACAATTCACACTCGCTGGCGTGCAACGCCCTGGTATATCAAAGCGGCAGGGCGAGAAACACCCTCAACGCTAATCCTTATTCTTCTATTTTTATTGTCGTCCAGCGACCAGCAGCAGCGGGGCGAGACACACCCCCAATGCTTGCGGTATATCAAAGCGGCAGGGCGAGAAACACCCTCAACGCTAATCCTCATTCCTTTGGTACGTTGTACGAAAATCCAGTAATGTTCGGACAATAGTTTTGAGTTTCAGTGGTCATTGACGCAGCCGAAGGTTAGGAGTGAGGATGCCACATGCACCTCCCCCCCAAACTGTGACAGGAGATCTTGTCTCCGTGGAGAGGCCAAGGCACTTCATTGAGAAGCTGCAGTAGGCCAGAGCATCTTGCCCTAACGGACTGGTCTGTCCCGGCAGGGAGACCTACAGTCAACAACGCGTTATGCCCTCAAGGCTAACGGTACTACCGCTCTGCCATACCTATGCACGTGATCCGAACTGCTATCGGATCCAAGAGGCTTCCAGTGGGAAACACGTCCGCAGCCTGGACTGTACACCCAACAAGCGCATTGCTATGAAATTTGCAAGATGAGGCAAGGCCCACGGAAGGAGCTTCCAAGCCTCCTGCAGAGACTGACTGGGTCAAGCGCCCCAGAAGACAGACTGTTGCAGGTCCAGTGCATCAACAACGCTGGCTGGAGGCCCTCACCATTCTGTTGCAGTCTTGGGGTTCGAGGCCCAAGCCACAAATATATATATGAGTAAATCAAGTAGATCAAGCAGAAACCTTCCAATTGAACTTAACTGCCTGTTCGCGGTGCACTATGCAACAAGGCCTGTTGGGTAGCAGGCCCAAACGTCTGGCCTGGAATGACAGGCAGAGTGTGAAGTGTCTCACTGACCCTCCATGAGAGTGGGGCCTGTTGGAATGGTCCACACTTTTCTTTTTCTCCACATTTGTACATACGTGAAATTCATCCGCTGTATTTATTTACCCATCCTAGAACTACTAGGAGCAGTGAACAGCCATTCAACGGCGCTCAGGGGGCAATTAGGGGCTCAGATAGGGACACACATCGACCCATTGCTGGCCTGGCATCGAACCCGGGACATCCAGAGGCTCTGGCTCCCCATGCGGGCCACTAACCACTCAGTTATGGCCACCCCTTAGAAAAGCCACACGTGGCACTGACATTATGCAAGTAGACAGTCTGCTGATTTTTTAATCATGCAAGCAAACGCCTAGAGTGATAGGCGCTGCATAGGCGCTGTACAGGCGCTGTGTCTGCGTATCAACACTCGCATGCCGGAGGGCCAGGGCGAGGTAGTTAAGGGAATGTCCAATACATCCCATTCCAGCTGCTGTGGCATGGCTCTAGGTAGCAGACCAGAGACTAACGCTGTGGCCATGAGCAACAGTCATCCAGCTCAACAGCTTCATCTAGTGACACCACCAGAGAAGCAATGTTTACAGTTTAGGCATTTAGCAGGCACTCTTAATCCGGATCGACTTACAGTAAGGTAAGTAAAGTAGGCAATGTTGGCATCAGCCACTAGCCTTAGGTCTAGGCCATATTGGGCTGTACTCCCCATGGTCGACCAATTAGCTAAACATTCACAGCCATAGCCTGTGTCAGGCACCATAGTCAGGACATGACTGGCACAAGTAATGGACCTTCTCTTCTGGGACCAGCAATTGTTGCAATAATCCATGGGCAACAGCAACCGAGTGAGACACTCAATACTACTGATGACGTAGCCGTAGCGAAAGCGAGAATCATTCAAGCTACAGTGTCAAGGACACAGTATGATAGTTAAGAAGTGGTGAAGCGAACACTTCAATCGTCATATAGAATTATTTAAGACTATTGCACTACCAAGCACATAGTATTATCTGGATAGCAGCAGAGCGACATACACTCAAGCTATGATATCAAGTATTCACAGTATACTGTTGAATAGCAGTAGTGAGTACCAGGTACACACAGTATTAGTGGGTAACAGCAGAAGAGCGAGATACACTCAGTGCTATTGATAACCTGGCCATAGCAAAAGAACGAGAATCGTTCAAGCTACAGCGTCAAGTACCTATGTACTTGTTAATGTATTCCGTTGCCTTAGACCCCAGGAAGAATAGCTGCTGGCTGTCCTTTCGCCGGAGCTAATGGGGATCCATTGCCAATAAACAAGTTTATTGATTATCAGTACACCGAGTTACTAATATGCAACGTCGTCGTAGCAAGGAGCGAGAACCACTCAAGCCACAGTGTCATGTCATGTGTCAAATACACACAGTATGATAACCAAGTGATGGCAAAGCGAGACACACTTGAACCATACTAGTATTATAATTCCATTTTACTGCCAAGCACAAAACAGTATAATCCGAATAGCAGCAGCTATGATACGCACTCAAACTGTGAGGTTAAGCACACACAGTGGCAGTATTGGCATATCCCTGTTATATCACAGGCAAAATATGCTGCTTAAGTCAGTACTGAGCAGCGTTTACTACTTAACATGTGTTTTGGCGCTCAGTGGAGTTGGGACCTGTATGCACACACCTGCCCGGTAGTGTGTTATTCTCTGGACATAGCACCAAGTACATGTAGTAATAGGTACACAGTATATCGTCCAATAACGACCGAGTGAAGCACACTCTGGATGCTCTTTATTAGCTGCAGCAATCAAGCTAACAAGCACCACATGTCTGGTAGATAGAATGTCTGCGTTAGAGTGAGAACCACTCTCAGCCAAAACATTCACAGAAGAGGGCTCATACAGTGGTGTAAAGTAACTAAGTACATGTACTCAGTACTGTAGTTAAGTACAATTTCGAGGTATTTGTACTTTAATGGAGTCCAGTTCTCCGCCACTGCGCCCATTAATGCTTTGGTCGTCCCTTCGAGGCGAAAGAACACCTCCTATGAGACACATTAACCAGTCAATCTGGCTCCACCGCTGTCATGTCGTCGAGGGGAGAGCACCTCCTATGAGACATTAATCAGGCAATCAGGTTCTGCCGCGGTCTCTCAAAGTGGGAGTCCAAGGCTGCAATAGACATAGCATCGTCCTCATGTTGATCAGCAACATTGACAGTATCATGGCCATAGTTCCCATCTCTGACCTGGAGTGGAGGCGCTGGGGCCACAGCATCGGTGCGGGGAGCACCAGGCTGCAGGTTGAGAAGGGCCTCAATCTGAGCAACTCAGAGGTCAATGTGTCCACTTTGCGGGACAACGGACTCCTGACGTCTCCTCTTGACGCCTGAGGTCCTAGTACATGGGCGCTAGAAAGACCCCTTACAGGGCTCAAGACTGGCATTCCTGAGGGAGGCAGTGTGTATATCTGCCTGTCTCTCACATATCATGATTTGTGTGCATGGGGATCCCACCTTAACAAGCTCAGTGCTCAGTTAGTAGACCTTGTATTGCGAATTTGTACTTCCATGTACTGATGTTCTCATGTCTTACTAAATAAAGTACATCAATCAATCAATCAATGCCCAACGCCAAGACAGTGTGGGCACAGGACATGGCCATCTTCTGATGCCAGAACAGCCGAGCACGTGTTGCAGGTGTCACAGTTGATCTCTTCCTTTTTTTCCCAGCGACAAGCAGCAGTGGATGGGAAACACTCACAACGCTGACGCCATGTTGCGGTGGTCCGCACGTGGTTGTAAAGCGGCAGAATGGGATACACTCTCAACGCTAATACTTTACACTCCTTTCGTCCAGCGACAAGCAGTAGCCGAGTGGGAAACACTCAAAATGCTGACGCCATGTTGCGGTGGTCCGCACGTGGTTGTAAAGCGGCAGAATGGGATACACTCTCAACGCTAATACTTTCCCCTTCTTTCGTCCAGCAACAAGCAGTAGCAGAATGGGAAAACACTCCTAATGCTGACGCTATGTTGCGGTGGTCCGCACATGGTTCCTCAAAGCGGCAGAATGGGATACACTCTCAGCGCTAATACTCTCCATTTCTTTCGTCCAGCGACAAGCAATAGTTCAGCGAGACACACTCAATGCTTACGCTATTTGGCGGTGGGCCGCCCGCCATGGCTTCCCAAAGCGGCAGAGGGAGATGCACATTCCATTATATATTTTCTCTTTCAGAAAAAAAATGTATCCATTCCTGTAAACACAGCCCAATACATGCACTCACCGTCGCCAATGTACAGCCATGGCTCCAAGCTATCCGTGTCAGGACAAACAACAACAGTGCAGCGGGCTGAAGCTCACGCTGCTATTGTTGTTAGCTTCAGTGCTAGCAAGCTAGCTCCATTCACCGCTGCAGGGCTGCTCCTACATGCGTCCTTTCTTTTCCTTTGCGGTTCTTTCCGATGCCCCTATGAATGGGGTAATCCAATGTATAAAGCAGACTACGCAGTCTCTGGAGGACGAACTAGTTCGTAGCCCCAACCGTATTGGTTGCGAGACTCCACGCGCAGCTGCAGTTGATCGACCTACGCCTCTTGGAGGCGAAAAGATGAAAAGAGGATGATCGCTGTGTGCACCGCACCTATATAGGTGGCGTGCGTGTACACAGGTCACGAGTGACTTTGTTGGTATTAATATTCGACCTATGCGCGAGCGCACGATGAATATCCAGGTGTTGAAAACACTGCCTCTGGCGGTCAGAAGGAATGAAGTAGAACATAACATTTAATCCAGTCTCTATCTGTCTCCTATAAGAACACATAACATAACATTTAATCCAGTCTCTATATGTCTCCTATAAGAACACATAATATAACATTTAATCCAGTCTCTATATGTCTCCTATAAGAACACATAATATAACATTTAATCCAGTCTCTATATGTCTCCTATAAGAACACATAATATAACATTTAATCCAGTCTCTATATGTCTCCTATAAGAACACATAATATAACATTTAATCCAGTCTCTATATGTCTCCTATAAGAACACATAATATAACATTTAATCCAGTCTCTATCTGTCTCCTATAAGAACACATAATATAACATTTAATCCAGTCTCTATCTGTCTCCTATAAGAACACATAATATAACATTTAATCCAGTCTCTATATGTCTCCTATAAGAACACATAATATAACATTTAATCCAGTCTCTATATGTCTCCTATAAGAACACATAATATAACATTTAATCCAGTCTCTATATGTCTCCTATAAGAACACATAATATAACATTTAATCCAGTCTCTATACGTCTCCTATAAGAACACATAATATAACATTTAATCCAGTCTCTATCTGTCTCCTATAAGAACACATAACATAACATTTAATCCAGTCTCTATCTGTCTCCTATAAGAACACATAATATAACATTTAATCCAGTCTCTATATGTCTCCTATAAGAACACATAATATAACATTTAATCCAGTCTCTATCTGTCTCCTATAAGAACACATAACATAACATTTAATCCAGTCTCTATCTGTCTCCTATAAGAACACATAATATAACATTTAATCCAGTCTCTATCTGTCTCCTATAAGAACACATAATATAACATTTAATCCAGTCTCTAT
>NC_139958.1:412500-440000 GCF_963454915.1 Gymnoscopelus microlampas | reverse complement strand
GGTCTGCCTTCAGCCTTTCACTTCCGGTGGTGCGACTATGTTTTCATTCCCACTAACAATATTTCTACACAGAACACTAACACCACTTCTCCCAGAGAACATGGATGGTGTTGGTTTATAAGCCCACTTGTTTCTATGATGAAAGAGCAAGTTAAAATGTTACTAACTTTCCGTGGTTTTGTCCGCTTCGAGGACGCTATTGTAACATTAGTTTCGGTTTGTTTCCAGTGGGGAACGAACGGCACACACGTAAATCCCGCCCACTACATTTGATTGAGTAAAACGCGGCCTGCTTCCTGATCTGATGGCACGCCCACTTGTAGCCAATATGCACTGTTGTCAACACGGCTACCGACAGATTCAAACGCAGCGATGGATCTGTTCTTGAGAGATTAGTATTGGGTTGATGGACACGGCTATTACAAAACAAAGGTGTTGCCGTATTTTTGCAATTGAACAGTTTGGCATTTCCTGAAAAAAACATTTCCTTCAGTCTTTGGTCCCGACATCACAACATATTATTTACTAGAAGTTTTCTGAATGTTGTGGCGGGCGGATTGAGCCTTTATTATTTTTGTTTTGCTTATGAGAATGCCAAATGAAAAGACATGTTTTTCCACATTATGTGAGTTTCCAGCGTTTAAAATGATGTCTTTACGTACGTAGTTCCTTTACAGAATGGGGTTTGTTGTCAGGATAAAATATATGAAGTGTGGGGAAAGAAAGTAAGTGAGAGATGATGTCAAACACATCGTTTTGTGTCATTATCCCATTAGAACCGGGAAAGCATCTGTGTCACTTTAGATTTTTAGACTTTGGCTATTCAAAAATATCAGATATATTATAAGCTTACAGCGCTTCACTTTGTGCCGCACTATGAGCTTGTACCGTAGATCTGCTATTTTCGAAACATTGTAAAAATGTGTGCAAATCTTTGAATATATATATTTTTTTAAATCACATTCTTTTATTCTTTATGATGGTGAGTTCAGCATGAACATGAAACACTGAAACATTGGTGTGTTTTGGTGAAGTGCTCCTTTACCTCATGAGCAGAGATGTCTGCTTCCAGAAGCTGGTGTTTCTTCAGCAGGTTGTTGACCGAGGCCAGATCTTTGCCATAATCTTCAGAGGCCAGAAGAGCTTCCACCTAGAAGAGGACAACCGTTATTACATGAACGTCTACTTCCACCATGTGAGCATGTGATGCCATGTATGGTTTTCTTACTTCAGAGAGCCAGAAGTCAAAGTCCTTGATGCCGGTGTTGAAGTTCTGCTGCTTGTTGGCCTCCTTCAGTTTCTGGCTCTTCTCTGCAGACTTGTTGACCAGGAAATGCCACTGTTCATCCAGGGCATTGAGACGAGCCTGCACAACACAACACAACACAACACAGTTCATCCAGGGCATTGAGTCGAGCCTGCACAACACAACACAACACTGTTCATCCAGGGCATTGAGACGAGCCTGCACAACACAACACAACACAACACAGTTCATCCAGGGCATTGAGTCGAGCCTGCACAACACAACACAACACAACACTGTTCATCCAGGGCATTGAGACGAGCCTGCACAACACAACACAACACAACACAGTTCATCCAGGGCATTGAGTCGAGCCTGCACAACACAACACAACACAACACAACACTGTTCATCCAGGGCATTGAGACGAGCCTGCACAACACAACACAACACAACACAACACAACACAACACAACACAACACTGTTCATCCAGGGCATTGAGACGAGCCTGCACAACACAACACAACACTGTTCATCCAGGGCATTGAGTCGAGCCTGCACAACACAACACAACACTGTTCATCCAGGGCATTGAGTCGAGCCTGCACAACACAACACAACACAACACAACACAACACTGTTCATCCAGGGCATTGAGACGAGCCTGCACAACACAAAGTTTGTGTAGAACTATTACCGTTTAATACTTTTATAATGTATGTAGGACATTGTTTCAGTACCTTGACAGCGTCTTCACTCCCGGCACAGGCTCCTCTCTGGATGAGGGCGTTGCCCGTGTCGATGACCCCGCGGATGCGGTCTGCGTTGGCATGCAGCTCGGCCTCAAAGGCCTGGTGCTTCTGGTGTTTGCTCTGTCACAGGAAGTCACAGGGAGACGGGGTGAGAAACACATGATGGAGAACCTGAATGTGTTCCTGTCAAGAGCCCTGGCCTGCTCCAATGGAAATGCTTTCTTTATTCATTTAAACAATGCTTTTTATATCGGCCAATGTTCAATGCAAAGATTACAGGAAACCTTTAAGTAGTCAAACTTTACCTTAAAGGAGTAGTTCACCCAAAACATGACTTACTTTCGATCAATTACACCCCATGACGCCTTTAATTCATAAAGATGTTTTAGTTTTTCTCACATTCCTGAGACAATAATGTGATGTCTTTGAGTCTTCGGTAGGAGAATCAAAGAGTGTCCTGTTGACTGATGACCGGGTCATCAAATGATTGTCTCAGGAATGTGACAAAAACTAAAACATCTCCATGAATGCAAGGTTTCATGGGGTGTGTAACTGATAGAATAATGTTTTGGTTGAACTACCCCTTTAAGTGTTCATGGGTGGAGCAGTGTTACTGCTTTAAGTATTCGTCTAAAACTCTATATATGGAGCATATACTCTATATATGGTGCATATACTGTAGGTATATATATATATGTAAAAAAAACATGAAAGACAAGCCGTCAGACATTTACAGATACGATTTAAACCACAACATGGAGGTGGAACGGAGGATATCCGCTAAAGATATGACTTTTCTACAGCACCTAGAGGAGGACAGGGTCACTTTAAAATGGTTTCACCCAACTCACATATAGAGGTATAGAGATGGATTTGATTATTATATACGATAGGCCTCGAGTCTGAGAGTCGCACGCTGAAAATAGTCATTTAGTAATAGTAATATAATTTCAGCGTGCGAAGGCATTACAAGGCACGCGCCTCTCTGCTGCCCCGCGTGGACCATTCAGCAAGGTCTCCAATTCACAGGAAAAGGTTCCAAACAATTTAGTTTGATTCAATATGTTCAATATGTTTAGTTTGGTTCAATATGCTCAATATGTTTAGTTTGGTTCAATATGTTTAGTTTGGTTCAATATGTTCAATATGTTTAGTTTGGTTCAATATGTTTAGTTTGGTTCAATATGTTCAATATGTTTAGTTTGGTTCAATATGTTCAATATGTTTAGTTTGGTTCAATATGTTTAGTTTGGTTCAATATGTTCAATATGTTTAGTTTGGTTCAATATGCTCAATATGTTTAGTTTGGTTCAATATGTTCAATATGTTTAGTTTGGTTCAATATGTTTAGTTTGGTTCAATATGTTCAATATGTTTAGTTTGGTTCAATATGTTTAGTTTGGTTCAATATGTTCAATATGTTTAGTTTGGTTCAATATGTTCAATATGTTTAGTTTTGTTCAATATGTTCAATATGTTTAGTTTGATTCAATATGTTCAATATGTTTAGTTTGGTTCAATATGTTTAGTTTGGTTCAATATGTTCAATATGTTTAGTTTGGTTCAATATGTTCAATATGTTTAGTTTGGTTCAATATGTTCAATATGTTTAGTTTGGTTCAATATGTTTAGTTTGATTCAATATGTTCAATATGTTTAGTTTGGTTCAATATGTTCAATATGTTTAGTTTGGTTCAATATGTTCAATATGTTTAGTTTGGTTCAATATGTTTAGTTTGATTCAATATGTTCAATATGTTTAGTTTGGTTCAATATGTTCAATATGTTTAGTTTGGTTCAATATGTTTAGTTTGATTCAATATGTTCAATATGTTTAGTTTGGTTCAATATGTTCAATATGTTTAGTTTGGTTCAATATGTTTAGTTTGGTTCAATATGTTCAATATGTTTAGTTTGGTTCAATATGTTTAGTTTGGTTCAATATGTTCAATATGTTTAGTTTGGTTCAATATGTTCAATATGTTTAGTTTGGTTCAATACGTTCAATATGTTTAGTTTGGTTCAATATGTTCAATATGTTTAGTTTGGTTCAATATGTTCAATATGTTTAGTTTGGTTCAATATGTTCAATATGTTCAACATGTTCAATATGTTCGATGAAGCCAGTTTAAATGTGACCAAACCTCAAGAAGAACAGCAACATAAAAACAACGTAAAAGGCCACAACCAGCAACTAGCTGCATTTGATGTGAAAACAGATGATAAATACAATGATAAAAAAAATAAAAACACGAAACAAGCACAGACTTGAACCAAAAGTTGGAAACAAATGAACTATATAAAAGCCCATAAAACAGAAGCTGGACACTGATGAGGGACAAACTGAGGATGGATGGGATGGTTGTTCTACCATGTGTCTAACACAAGAAGCCAAGACGCTGACGCACAGACACACACACACACAGACACACACACAGACACGTGTGTAACAGAAACACTTTGGGATGTTAGTTAGCTTAACACACTACTCCAACTTACCAGCAGCTTGGAAAGCTATAAAAGATAAAACAATAACAGAGAGGTTCAGTCTCACAGAGACAGAGGGAGGCCTACAGTACACTTAAATAAAGTCATTATTCATTTAATAACAGAGAGGTTCAGCCTCACAGAGACAGAGGGAGGCCTACAGTACACTTAAATAAAGTCAT
The DNA here is from genome assembly GCF_963454915.1 of Gymnoscopelus microlampas. Classification (NCBI taxonomy): domain Eukaryota; kingdom Metazoa; phylum Chordata; class Actinopteri; order Myctophiformes; family Myctophidae; genus Gymnoscopelus; species Gymnoscopelus microlampas. Next base: position 435,332 of record NC_139958.1, on the reverse strand, counting down.
TATTCATTTAATAACAGAGAGGTTCAGTCTCACAGAGACAGAGGGAGGCCTACAGTACACTTAAATAAAGTCATTATTCATTTTATTTCAATGTGTTTAACCCATTAAGACCTGAAGCCCATTCTGCAAATGTTCTTCTAAATCAACAGCATTCTGAAAAACCTGTTTCTATATCAGTGCTGCTCAAACTTCTTCATGTCAAACACCCCCAACATGATATGTTTATCTGAAAATATGGGGGGGGGGTACCTGGATGTTGGTGGGGTCTTTGTATGGGGGGGGGGGGGGTACCTGGATGTTGGTGGGGTCTTTGTATGGGGGGGGGGGGGGTACCTGGATGTTGGTGGGGTCTTTGTATGGGGGGGGGGTACCTGGATGTTGGTGGGGTCTTTGTATGGGGGGGGGGTACCTGGATGTTGGTGGGGTCTTTGTATGGGGGGGGGTACCTGGATGTTGGTGGGGTCTTTGTATGGGGGGGGTACCTGGATGTTGGTGGGGTCTTTGTATGGGGGGGGTACCTGGATGTTGGTGGGGTCTTTGTATGGGGGGGGTACCTGGATGTTGGTGGGGTCTTTGTATGGGGGGGGGTACCTGGATGTTGGTGGGTACTTTGTATGGGGGGGGTACCTGGATGTTGGTGGGGTCTTTGTATGGGGGGGGGGGTACCTGGATGTTGGTGGGGTCTTTGTATGGGGGGGGGGGTACCTGGATGTTGGTGGGTACTTTGTATGGGGGGGGTACCTGGATGTTGGTGGGGTCTTTGTATGGGGGGGGTACCTGGATGTTGGTGGGTACTTTGTATGGGGGGGGTACCTGGATGTTGGTGGGGTCTTTGTATGGGGGGGGTACCTGGATGTTGGTGGGTACTTTGTATGGGGGGGGTACCTGGATGTTGGTGGGGTCTTTGTATGGGGGGGGTACCTGGATGTTGGTGGGTACTTTGTATGGGGGGGGTACCTGGATGTTGGTGGGGTCTTTGTATGGGGGGGGGGTACCTGGATGTTGGTGGGTACTTTGTATGGGGGGGGTACCTGGATGTTGGTGGGGTCTTTGTATGGGGGGGGTACCTGGATGTTGGTGGGGTCTTTGTATGGGGGGGGGGTACCTGGATGTTGGTGGGTACTTTGTATGGGGGGGGTACCTGGATGTTGGTGGGGTCTTTGTATGGGGGGGGTACCTGGATGTTGGTGGGTACTTTGTATGGGGGGGGTACCTGGATGTTGGTGGGGTCTTTGTATGGGGGGGGGTACCTGGATGTTGGTGGGGTCTTTGTATGGGGGGGGTACCTGGATGTTGGTGGGGTCTTTGTATGGGGGGGGGGTACCTGGATGTTGGTGGGGTCTTTGTATGGGGGGGGTACCTGGATGTTGGTGGGGTCTTTGTATGGGGGGGGGGGTACCTGGATGTTGGTGGGTACTTTGTATGGGGGGGGTACCTGGATGTTGGTGGGGTCTTTGTATGACTCGTCGGTGGCTGTCTGCAGCTTCTCACTGATCCAAGCCTCGATCTCGTCCACGTCTCTGCTGAACTGCTGCAGAGTCTGAGACTCTCCCAGCTTGGAGCGTTTCTCGATCATCTGGGCCTTCAGTCGGCGCCACCTATGTGTGATAGAGAGAATAGCAGCTGAACTCACCTATGTGTGATAGAGAGAATAGCAGCTGAACTCACCTATGTGTGATAGAGAGAATAGCAGCTGAACTCACCTATATGTGATAGAGAGCATCACACATAGTTCACGTAGAGTACAGCAGTGAACTCAACACCACTTCCACTGAGCACTGACACATGCCTACTAACTCTATTTGAACGACCACATCAAACATGAGGCGGACGCGGGCAAATACTGCGGCATGGTCATGCTGGATCTCCAAAAGGCCGTAAACCACTCATACTGATTGATAAGCTGAAAGCAATGGGTTTTGATAGCACATCAGTGAACTGGATGTGATCATATGTGGAGGTTGATAGCACATCAGTGAACTGGATGTGATCATATGTGGAGGTTGATAGCACATCAGTGAACTGGATGTGATCCTATGTAGAGGTTGATAGCACATCAGTGAACTCGATGTGATCATATGTGGAGGTTGATAGCACATCAGTGAACTGGATGTGATCCTATGTAGAGGTTGATAGCACATCAGTGAACTGGATGTGATCATATGTGGAGGTTGATAGCACATCAGTGAACTGGATGTGATCCTATGTAGAGGTTGATAGCACATCAGTGAACTGGATGTGATCCTATGTGGAGGTTGATAGCACATCAGTGAACTGGATGTGATCATATGTGGAGGTTGATAGCACATCAGTGAACTGGATGTGATCCTATGTAGAGGGGAGAGAACAGGAGGTGGAGGTGAACAGAACCCTGTCCTCGCCCCTCCCAGTGAGCTGTGGCGTTCCTCAAGGAAGCATACTAGAGCCTTTACTGTTCCTAGTATATGTGAACGATATATCAGCTTGTGACTGCAATTTGTTCTTGTTCGCGGATGACTCGGCTCTGCTGTTCTCGGACAAGGACAAATTGCAGGTTGAAAAAGCCCTTAGCTCTGAACTCTGTCAAATCTGCACCTGTCTCACTGATAAAAAACTATCATTACACCTGTCTCACTGATAACAAACTATCATTACACCTGTCTCACTGATAACAAACTATCATTACACCTGTCTCACTGATAACAAACTATCATTACACCTGTCTCACTGATAACAAACCATCATTAAACCTGTCTCACTGATAACAAACTATCATTAAACCTGTCTCACTGATAACAAACTATCATTACACCTGTCTCACTGATAACAAACTATCATTACACCTGTCTCACTGAGTAGCCCTGGGCTACAGCTTGGCCTCACACCTACAACATTAACCCTGCTCACAGGCTCAAATATTTTCATTCACTTTATTTTGTCCAAAACGTACTTTGAAACAGTGTTTTTGAAAGATGTTAAATACATATTATTATCACATATAAATAAAACAGGGTTTATGCTAATGACCTCACCAGAGGTGTGTGAATATTAATATTAATAATATTTCATACCTGTCCAACACCTCATTACGACGGTTGTAAATGTCAGGCTTGGCGTAATGGTCAGCTCCAATCAGCTGGTCAGCAAAAGACTGCAGCGCTGCGATCTTTTCCTCCTGTAAAGACACATGATTATTATTATTATTATTATTATTATTATTATTATTATTATTATTATTATTATTATTATTATTAAAGAGTCATGTGTGTTCAGTATATTTTATATCAAATATAACAACCGTTACCAACTGATTGTTAATGGGTTAAAATCAGTTGGTTGTAGGCCCATTCTACAAAGTCTACAAATCAGTTTTCTGAGAAACCTGTTTCTATATCAGTGGTTCTCAAACTTTCATGTGAAGGACCTCTAAAATGACATGTATTTGAAATATTTGAAGTATTTGAAGTTAAAAATGTACGCTTTAAAAATATATATGTATTCAAAGCTTTGCACAAATTGTCATGATTTTTCAAAAATAGCAGATCTACAAGCTCGTATATCTGCTATTTTTTGAATAGCCAGAGTATAAAATAATGCATTTTATCTCAATTTAAAATGACACACATGATTTCCTGGTTCTAAACCAGGGGTGGGCAACTTTGTAGATGGTGAGGGCCACTAAATGTTCCACACTCACTCTGGGGGGCCGCATCGTTTATCGGCAGGGACCCCCCGTTGACAAGACGGACAATAATAGTCACAGATGTGATAAATAAGGGATATTAACTATTATTATTTGTTATAACTTTGTTTTTATTTAGCATTTAGTAATTCTTCTATCAACTTACTACGAATGCTGAAAAATGAACACTAGAATTATAGTTAATAAGGCTTCTATTAAAATAAACGAGAGCGCGCTCTACTGGTGGACTGTTGTAATTAAAATGGTTCATGGAAAGGTGCATGTTTGGAACAGCTTAAGGCAATAGTTCACCATTTATCATATGTTTAGATTACTTTGTTTTTCTTTGAGATTTTTGGGGGGGATTTTGGCCTGGGGCCGCATTGAGTGACGGTGATGGCCTTGAATATATCAATATAGAATAGAATAATATAGAATAGAATAATATAGAATAGAATAATATAGAATAGAATAATATAGAATGTATGGCTGACCTGTACGTTGATGGCCTTGAATATATTAATATAGAATAATATAGAATAGAATAATATAATATAGAATGTATGGCTGACCTGTACGTTGATGGCCTTGTCAAAGTCCTCGTGTTTCTTGATGAGCGCCTCCACGCTGTCCAGTGAGTCACCTTTATCATCACTGGCCAGGAAGGCTTCACGGGCGGCCATCCAGTTCTCTGCCTGCTCACAGTCTCTGTTAAACAGCTGAGACACACAGAGACATTATATCATCTATAACTCTGTTCAGTCTCTGTTAAACACCTGAGACACACAGAGACAGAGACAGAGACATTATATCATCTATAACTCTGTTCAGTCTCTGTTAAACAGCTGAGAGACACAGAGACATATTATATCATCTATAACTCTGTTCAGTCTCTGTTAAACAGCTGAGACACACAGAGACATTATATCATCTATAACTCTGTTCAGTCTCTGTTAAACAGCTGAGACACACAGAGACATTATATCATCTATAACTCTGTTCAGTCTCTGTTAAACAGCTGAGACACACAGAGACATTATATCATCTATAACTCTGTTCAGTCTCTGTTAAACAGCTGAGAGACACAGAGACATATTATATCATCTATAACTCTGTTCAGTCTCTGTTAAACAGCTGAGACACACAGAGACATTATATCATCTATAACTCTGTTCAGTCTCTGTTAAACAGCTGAGACACACAGATACATATTATATCATCTATAACCCTGTTCAGTCTCTGTTAAACACCTGAGACACACAGAGACATATTATATCATCTATAACTCTGTTCAGTCTCTGTTAAACACCTGAGACACACAGAGACATATTATATCATCTATAACTCTGTTCAGTCTCTGTTAAACAGCTGAGACACACAGAGACATTATATCATCTATAACTCTGTTCAGTCTCTGTTAAACAGCTGAGACACACAGAGACAGAGACATTATATCATCTATAACTCTGTTCAGTCTCTGTTAAACACCTGAGACACACAGAGACATATTATATCATCTATAACCCTGTTCAGTCTCTGTTAAACAGCTGAGACACACAGAGACATTATATCATCTATAACTCTGTTCAGTCTCTGTTAAACAGCTGAGACACACAGAGACATATTATATCATCTATAACTCTGTTCAGTCTCTGTTAAACAGCTGAGACACACAGAGACAGAGACATTATATCATCTATAACTCTGTTCAGTCTCTGTTAAACAGCTGAGACACACAGAGACATTATATCATCTATAACTCTGTTCAGTCTCTGTTAAACAGCTGAGACACACAGAGACATTATATCATCTATAACTCTGTTCAGTCTCTGTTAAACAGCTGAGACACACAGAGACATTATATCATCTATAACTCTGTTCAGTCTCTGTTAAACAGCTGAGACACACAGAGACATATTATATCATCTATAACCCTGTTCAGTCTCTGTTAAACACCTGAGACACACAGAGACAGAGACAGAGACATTATATCATCTATAACCATGTTCAGTCTCTGTTGATATCCCTCAAATGTAAATCAGAGCATGCTTTATACGTGTTGAATTTATACAACAGTGGGACAGCGTGGTAGCAAATGCCAATGATACCTGTTCACCTGTTCACCTGGTATAATTAATAATATATCATAATATATTATTAATTATACCTGTACCTGTTCACCTGGTGTAATTAATAATATATCATAATATATTATTAATTATACCTGTACCTGTTCACCTGGTGTAATTAATAATATATTATAATATCAGGATGTAATGAGTAAGGAGTTTGAATGAATGTAGATTTAAGTGCAGGATGTCATTATATATAGATGTGAGGGGACTTTCATTTGACTTCTTTTGAATATTTAATTTGAAAAGAAAAACCTCTCCCTCCCCTGTGCCAATGTGGCAACCCTGGACTTTAAGAGACCCAGGTCTGTGTCTATAGACACACCTGTAGCTCCAGACACTGGTCCAGCATCATGCGGCGTTGGACCCAGGCCTTCTCCAGGTCGGCGCGCTCCTGGTCCAGAGCCTCCAGCTTCTGCTGGATCTCTGGACTGGCGTAGTGGCCGCGGGCCAGCAGCTGCTGACCAAACTGCTCAAAGGCCTGGAAGGTTCCGGCGCGGGCGTCGATCTCTGTGCGATGCTCCTGTAAAAAGACACAGAAAGAGACGCGTGAGACACGGAACCCTATGGACATTCATGAGTTAAAGGACACAAAGAAGTCCTTCTTCTGTCCTTTGTTCAGTCGGGGGGGTTGACTGCAGGTGTGGTGGTCTCAAAAACATGAAGAAAACTGGCAGAAAAAGACTCAGTAGTCGCACTCCACAATCTAACCTAACCCTGTACAGTATGTCTTTTTCTGACAGTTTCCCTTTATGATTAAAGGACTAAAATGATGTGGAATGAGGGACCTACCTGATGTCTGTCTAGAAGACCTACCTGATGTCTCTTAAAGACCTACCTGGTGTCTCTCTTAAAGACCTACCTGGTGTCTCTCTTAAAGACCTACCTGGTGTCTCTCTAGAAGTGCCTCGGCTCCAGTAACGTCCTTTGCCAACTCTTCAGAGGAAACTAGTCCTCTAATGCCATTGATCCAGGACATCAGATCTCTATGGAATCATAAATAAAGAAACAATTTAACAGACACTCTTATCTAGAGAAATCACAGTAAATGACATGAACTCTAGTCAACAAGTGACTAAACGGTCACTGGAATACCAGGTAAACATCAAACCTAGCATCAGTCTAACCAACATGATAAACAGAGAGAGAAGAGAGAAGAGTCTAGGACGTGTGGAGCGTTGTCCAGAGTGTTTTAGAGAAGAGAGAAGAGTCTAGGACGTGTGGAGCGTTGTCCAGAGTGTTTTAGAGAAGAGAGAAGAGTCTAGGACGTGTGGAGCGTTGTCCAGGGTGTTTTAGAGAAGAGAGAAGAGTCTAAGACGTGTGGAGCGTTGTCCAGAGTGTTTTAGAGAAGAGAGAAGAGTCTAGGACGTGTGGAGCGTTGTCCAGAGTGTTTTAGAGAAGAGAGAAGAGTATAGGACGTGTGGAGCGTTGACCAGAGTGTTTTAGAGAAGAGAGAAGAGTCTAGGACGTGTGGAGCGTTGTCCAGAGTGTTTTAGAGAAGAGAGAAGAGTCTAGGACGTGTGGAGCGTTGTCCAGGGTGTTTTAGAGAAGAGATAAGAGTCTAGGACGTGTGGAGCGTTGTCCAGGGTGTTTTAGAGAAGAGAGAAGAGTCTAGGACGTGTGGAGCGTTGTCCAGAGTGTTTTAGAGAAGAGAGAAGAGTCTAGGACGTGTGGAGCGTTGTCCAGGGTGTTTTAAGGAAGGTTCAAACAGACTTATTCTGTTAGCTATAGGTATGATGATGCCAAACATTTACTTCGTTAACTTGTGCACCTTCTCTATATTTATATCTGCCGTTTCCCTGGTTTTCACAGAAACACTCAAAGAAAGAGTGTTTAGTGTCAGCAAACACCTCATTCCCTATAGAGTTGTTCACCTGCACAACATGCCACCTGATTAGAGCTGTATAACTCTCTGCTCTCTCTCTCTTTCTCTCACCTGATTAGAGCTGTATAACTCTCTGCTCTCTCTCTCTTTCCCTCACCTGATTAGAGCTGTATAACTCTCTGCTCTCTCTCTCTCTCTCTCACCTGATTAGAGCTGTATAACTCTCTGCTCTCTCTCTCTTTCTCTCACCTGATTAGAGCTGTATAACTCTCTGCTCTCTCTCTCTCTCTCTCACCTGATTAGAGCTGTATAACTCTCTGCTCTCTCTCTCTTTCTCTCACCTGATTAGAGCTGTATAACTCTCTGCTCTCTCTCTCTTTCCCTCACCTGATTAGAGCTGTATAACTCTCTGCTCTCTCTCTCTCTCTCTCTCTCTCTCTCTCTCTCACCTGATTAGAGCTGTATAACTCTCTGCTCTCTCTCTCTCTCTCTCTCACCTGATTAGAGCTGTATAACTCTCTGCTCTCTCTCTCTCTCTCACCTGAAGTCAGACAGGAAGCGCTGCAGGTCGTGAGAGTTGCCCAGCTTGTCCTTGCGCTGGTCGGCTCGTCCCACCAGGCTGCTCCAGGCTGTGTTGAGCTCAGTGCATTTCTCCTGGATGTCGTCTACGGCCTCCGGATGAGACTGGATCAGACGCTCTGCCGTCTCCCCCAGAGAGTTCACCTGGACACAACACAACACAGAGGTTACTATGGTTCACCTGTCCTGGACATAACATGACACAGTGTGAACTTGTAGATCAAACATTTTTATCCCACAATTTAACAACCCCATTTTTTTCACCCAGTGCCAATTGTCTAAGTAATCCTGGGCGCTACACTCCCTCTGCCAGCCTAGAGAGAGCCCAGAGCTGAGCCTTCAATGCATGAGAGCTAACACGCCTTCTTATCACCTGACAGGGGGGGGGGGGTTTCCCTGGTAGGACGTAGCGCATAGAAGGAACACATTATTCCAACCAGTTCCTTTCCTCTCCATCAGACGCCCCGGCTGACCAGGGGGAGGCAGTATAGAGACCAGGATTACAGCATGTTTTTGTGAGGGTACCTACCCTACAGGGCATCGCAGTTGCGGCCACTTCCTGGTGCCACTGAAAAATACTCAATGCATTTTTCCCATTGACTTTTACAAAAATATTTATATCAATTAATCTAAGCCTAGAATCAAGACATCCTGATGAATCATGACCATAAAACGTTTATTTCTGTGATTTTATTTTATTTTATATTTAATGGTATGATATACTATATTTAATAAATACCCTTTGTTTTGCCGTTTTCAAAAATGTTTTTTCACAGAATCAAACGTTTTATGGTCATGATTCACCAGGACCCTGGATGGCTTGATTCTAGGCTTAGATTAATTGATATAAATATTTTTGGAAATGTCAATGGGAAAAATGCATTGAGTATTTTGCTGATGGGTGTGTCTTTAACAGAATGATGGGTGTGTCTTTAACATAATGATGGGTGTGTCTTTAACAGAACGATGGGTGTGTCTTTAACAGAATGATGGGTGTGTCTTTAACAGAATGATGGGTGTGTCTTTAACAGAATGATGGGTGTGTCTTTAACAGAACGATGGGTGTGTCTTTAACATAAAGATGGGTGTGTCTTTAACAGAGTGGTGGGTGTGTCTTTAACAGAATGGTGGATGTGTCTTTAACAGAATGATGGGTGTGTCTTTAACAGAATGATGGGTGTGTCTTTAACAGAATGATGGGTGTGTCTTTAACAGAATGGTGGGTGTGTCTTTAACAGAGTGGTGGGTGTGTCTTTAACAGAATGATGGGTGTGTCTTTAACAGAATGGTGGGTGTGTCTTTAACAGAATGGTGGGTGTGTCTTTAACAGAATGGTGGGTGTGTCTTTAACAGAATGGTGGGTGTGTCTTTAACAGAATGGTGGGTGTGTCTTTAACAGAATGATGGGTGTGTCTTTAACATAATGATGGGTGTGTCTTTAACATAATGATGGGTGTGTCTTTAACAGAATGATGGGTGTGTCTTTAACAGAGTGGTGGGTGTGTCTTTAACAGAATGATGGATGTGTCTTTAACAGAATGATGGGTGTGTCTTTAACAGAATGATGGGTGTGTCTTTAACAGAGTGGTGGGTGTGTCTTTAACAGAATGGTGGATGTGTCTTTAACAGAACGATGGGTGTGTCTTTAACAGAATGGTGGGTGTGTCTTTAACAGAATGGTGGGTGTGTCTTTAACAGAATGATGGGTGTGTCTTTAACAGAATGATGGGTGTGTCTTTAACAGAATGGTGGGTGTGTCTTTAACATAAAGATGGGTGTGTCTTTAACAGAATGATGGGTGTGTCTTTAACAGAATGGTGGGTGTGTCTTTAACATAAAGATGGGTGTGTCTTTAACAGAATGATGGGTGTGTCTTTAACAGAGTGGTGGGTGTGTCTTTAACAGAATGATGGGTGTGTCTTTAACAGAATGGTGGGTGTGTCTTTAACAGAATGGTGGGTGTGTCTTTAACAGAATGGTGGGTGTGTCTTTAACAGAATGGTGGGTGTGTCTTTAACAGAATGGTGGGTGTGTCTTTAACATAATGATGGGTGTGTCTTTAACAGAATGATGGGTGTGTCTTTAACAGAATGGTGGGTGTGTCTTTAACAGAATGATGGGTGTGTCTTTAACAGAATGGTGGGTGTGTCTTTAACAGAATGGTGGGTGTGTCTTTAACAGAATGGTGGGTGTGTCTTTAACAGAATGGTGGGTGTGTCTTTAACAGAATGATGGGTGTGTCTTTAACAGAATGGTGGGTGTGTCTTTAACAGAATGATGGGTGTGTCTTTAACAGAATGGTGGGTGTGTCTTTAACAGAATGGTGGGTGTGTCTTTAACAGAATGATGGGTGTGTCTTTAACAGAATGATGGGTGTGTCTTTAACAGAATGGTGGGTGTGTCTTTAACAGAATGGTGGGTGTGTCTTTAACAGAATGGTGGGTGTGTCTTTAACAGAATGGTGGGTGTGTCTTTAACAGAATGATGGGTGTGTCTTTAACAGAATGATGGGTGTGTCTTACCTTGTCGCCCAGGGCAGCCAGGTCTCTCTCAAAGCCCTCATGTTTGCGCTGCAGAGCCTGAACAGAGGCCAGATCATGGCCGTAGTTATCAGTGTTCAGAGCCTGGTTCTTCTCCTCGATCCACTCCTTAGTCTCATCAGCATCCCTGAGGAGTACAGTCACATGATCAGTCACATGATCAGTCTTTAGTGTCATCAGTCACATGATCAGTCTTTAGTATATAGAGCATAGTGTATATCGATACAGCCATGCCCACCTATATACTATGCTTTATAAAAGAATGCATCATTATATCACTATACTACACCACCTCCCTGACTGTCTATATACACTATGCTTTATAAAAGAATGCATCATTCTATCACTATACTACACCACCTCCCTGACTGTCTATATACACTATGCTTTATAAAAGAATGCATCATTATAACACTATACTACACCACCTCCCTGACTGTCTATATACACTATGCTTTATAAAAGAATGCATCATTATAACACTATACTACACCACCTCCCTGACTGTCTATATATACTATGCTTTATAAAAGAATGCATCATTATAACACTATACTACACCACCTCCCTGACTGTCTATATACACTATGCTTTATAAAAGAATGCATCATTCTATCACTATACTACACCACCTCCCTGACTGTCTATATATACTATGCTTTATAAAAGAATGCATCATTCTATCACTATACTACACCACCTCCCTGACTGTCTATATATACTATGCTTTATAAAAGAATGCATCATTCTATCACTATACTACACCACCTCCCTGACTGTCTATATACACTATGCTTTATAAAAGAATGCATCATTATAACACTATACTACACCACCTCCCTGACTGTCTATATACACTATGCTTTATAAAAGAATGCATCATTCTATCACTATACTACACCACCTCCCTGACTGTCTATATACACTATGCTTTATAAAAGAATGCATCATTATAACACTATACTACACCACCTCCCTGACTGTCTATATACACTATGCTTTATAAAAGAATGCATCATTATATCACTATACTACACCACCTCCCTGACTGTCTATATACACTATGCTTTATAAAAGAATGCATCATTATATCACTATACTACACCACCTCCCTGACTGTCTATATATACTATGCTTTATAAAAGAATGCATCATTATATCACTATACTACACCACCTCCCTGACTGTCTATATACACTATGCTTTATAAAAGAATGCATCATTATATCACTATACTACACCACCTCCCTGACTGTCTATATATACTATGCTTTATAAAAGAATGCATCATTATAACACTATACTACACCACCTCCCTGACTGTCTATATACACTATGCTTTATAAAAGAATGCATCATTATAACACTATACTACACCACCTCCCTGACTGTCTATATACACTATGCTTTATAAAAGAATGCATCATTATATCACTATACTACACCACCTCCCTGACTGTCTATATACACTATGCTTTATAAAAGAATGCATCATTCTATCACTATACTACACCACCTCCCTGACTGTCTATATACACTATGCTTTATAAAAGAATGCATCATTCTATCACTATACTACACCACCTCCCTGACTGTCTATATACACTATGCTTTATAAAAGAATGCATCATTATATCACTATACTACACCACCTCCCTGACTGTCTATATATACTATGCTTTATAAAAGAATGCATCATTATATCACTATACTACACCACCTCCCTGACTGTCTATATACACTATGCTTTATAAAAGAATGCATCATTCTATCACTATACTACACCACCTCCCTGACTGTCTATATACACTATGCTTTATAAAAGAATGCATCATTCTATCACTATACTACACCACCTCCCTGACTGTCTATATACACTATGCTTTATAAAAGAATGCATCATTCTATCACTATACTACACCACCTCCCTGACTGTCTATATACACTATGCTTTATAAAAGAATGCATCATTATAACACTATACTACACCACCTCCCTGACTGTCTATATACACTATGCTTTATAAAAGAATGCATCATTCTATCACTATACTACACCACCTCCCTGACTGTCTATATACACTATGCTTTATAAAAGAATGCATCATTATATCACTATACTACACCACCTCCCTGACTGTCTATATACACTATGCTTTATAAAAGAATGCATCATTATAACACTATACTACACCACCTCCCTGACTGTCTATATACACTATGCTTTATAAAAGAATGCATCATTATAACACTATACTACACCACCTCCCTGACTGTCTATATACACTATGCTTTATAAAAGAATGCATCATTCTATCACTATACTACACCACCTCCCTGACTGTCTATATACACTATGCTTTATAAAAGAATGCATCATTATAACACTATACTACACCACCTCCCTGACTGTCTATATACACTATGCTTTATAAAAGAATGCATCATTCTATCACTATACTACACCACCTCCCTGACTGTCTATATACACTATGCTTTATAAAAGAATGCATCATTATATCACTATACTACACCACCTCCCTGACTGTCTATATATACTATGCTTTATAAAAGAATGCATCATTCTATCACTATACTACACCACCTCCCTGACTGTCTATATATACTATGCTTTATAAAAGAATGCATCATTCTATCACTATACTACACCACCTCCCTGACTGTCTATATACACTATGCTTTATAAAAGAATGCATCATTATATCACTATACTACACCACCTCCCTGACTGTCTATATACACTATGCTTTATAAAAGAATGCATCATTCTATCACTATACTACACCACCTCCCTGACTGTCTATATATACTATGCTTTATAAAAGAATGCATCATTATATCACTATACTACACCACCTCCCTGACTGTCTATATACACTATGCTTTATAAAAGAATGCATCATTATAACACTATACTACACCACCTCCCTGACTGTCTATATACACTATGCTTTATAAAAGAATGCATCATTATAACACTATACTACACCACCTCCCTGACTGTCTATATACACTATGCTTTATAAAAGAATGCATCATTATATCACTATACTACACCACCTCCCTGACTGTCTATATACACTATTCTTTATAAAAGAATGCATCATTATATCACTATACTACACCACCTCCCTGACTGTCTATATACACTATGCTTTATAAAAGAATGCATCATTATAACACTATACTACACCACCTCCCTGACTGTCTATATACACTATGCTTTATAAAAGAATGCATCATTCTATCACTATACTACACCACCTCCCTGACTGTCTATATACACTATGCTTTATAAAAGAATGCATCATTCTATCACTATACTACACCACCTCCCTGACTGTCTATATATACTATGCTTTATAAAAGAATGCATCATTATAACACTATACTACACCACCTCCCTGACTGTCTATATACACTATGCTTTATAAAAGAATGCATCATTATAACACTATACTACACCACCTCCCTGACTGTCTATATACACTATTCTTTATAAAAGAATGCATCATTATATCACTATACTACACCACCTCCCTGACTGTCTATATACACTATGCTTTATAAAAGAATGCATCATTATAACACTATACTACACCACCTCCCTGACTGTCTATATACACTATGCTTTATAAAAGAATGCATCATTCTATCACTATACTACACCACCTCCCTGACTGTCTATATACACTATGCTTTATAAAAGAATGCATCATTCTATCACTATACTACACCACCTCCCTGACTGTCTATATACACTATGCTTTATAAAAGAATGCATCATTATAACACTATACTACACCACCTCCCTGACTGTCTATATACACTATGCTTTATAAAAGAATGCATCATTATATCACTATACTACACCACCTCCCTGACTGTCTATATACACTATGCTTTATAAAAGAATGCATCATTCTATCACTATACTACACCACCTCCCTGACTGTCTATATACACTATGCTTTATAAAAGAATGCATCATTCTATCACTATACTACACCACCTCCCTGACTGTCACACTAACACATGCCTCATCACAACAATGAGATGAATAAGATGAATATGACACATAGTTTCAGTGTTAAAACAGTCTGTGGTTCTATATGGGCTGTGGATCATTTTGACAAATATTAGGTCACAGCAACGTATTGAAAAAAAAATGTTTGGAACCATGAACTTTAGTAACATTTTGAATGATGAACTGAACTAGTTCATATAGAAAGTGAACTTTGAACTAGTTCATATAGAAAGTGAACTTTGAACTAGTTCATATAGAAAGTGAACTTTGAACTAGTTCATATAGAAAGTGAACTTTGAACTAGTTCATATAGAAAGTGAACTAGTTCATATAGAAAGTGAACTAGTTCATATAGAAAGTGAACTAGTTCATATAGAAAGTGACCTTTGAACTAGTTCATATAGAAAGCGTACCTGTGGAACCTCTGCACCTCATGAGCGCTGCCCAGCATGTTGCTCCTCTCTTCAGCCAGCTGCTGCAGGGAACGCCAGCGGTTGTTCAGCTCCTAGAAATACACAACAAAACCCTTCATTAATCACTGTATGCTCAGCTTTAGAGACTTCATTAATCACTGTATGTATGCTCAGCTTTAGAGACTTCATTAATCACTGTATGTATGCTCAGCTTTAGAGACTTCATTAATCACTGTATGCTCAGCTTTAGAGACTTCATTAATCACTGTGTGCTCAGCTTTAGAGACTTCATTAATCACTGTATGCTCAGCTTTAGAGACTTCATTAATCACTGTGTGCTCAGCTTTAGAGACTTCATTAATCACTGTATGCTCAGCTTTAGAGACTTCATTAATCACTGTATGCTCAGCTTTAGAGACTTCATTAATCACTGTATGCTCAGCTTTAGAGACTTCATTAATCACTGTATGCTCAGCTTTAGAGACTTCATTAATCACTGTATGCTCAGCTTTAGAGACTTCATTAATCACTGTATGTATGCTCAGCTTTAGAGACTTCATTAATCACTGTATGTATGCTCAGCTTTAGAGACTTCATTAATCACTGTATGCTCAGCTTTAGAGACTTCTTTAATCACTGTATGTATGCTCAGCTTTAGAGACTTCATTAATCACTGTATGTATGCTCAGCTTTAGAGACTTCATTAATCACTGTATGTATGCTCAGCTTTAGAGACTTCATTAATCACTGTATGCTCAGCTTTAGAGACTTCATTAATCACTGTGTGCTCAGCTTTAGAGACTTCATTAATCACTGTATGCTCAGCTTTAGAGACTTCATTAATCACTGTATGCTCAGCTTTAGAGACTTCATTAATCACTGTATGTATGCTCAGCTTTAGAGACTTCATTAATCACTGTATGTATGCTCAGCTTTAGAGACTTCATTAATCACTGTATGCTCAGCTTTAGAGACTTCATTAATCACTGTATGCTCAGCTTTAGAGACTTCATTAATCACTGTGTGCTCAGCTTTAGAGACTTCATTAATCACTGTATGCTCAGCTTTAGAGACTTCATTAATCACTGTGTGCTCAGCTTTAGAGACTTCATTAATCACTGTATGTGTGCTCAGCTTTAGAGACTTCATTAATCACTGTATGCTCAGCTTTAGAGACTTCATTAATCACTGTATGCTCAGCTTTAGAGACTTCATTAATCACTGTATGCTCAGCTTTAGAGACTTCATTAATCACTGTATGTATGCTCAGCTTTAGAGACTTCATTAATCACTGTATGCTCAGCTTTAGAGAGTTCATTAATCACTGTCTGCTCAGCTTTACAGACTTCATTAATCACTGTATGTATGCTCAGCTTTACAGACTTCATTAATCACTGTATGTATGCTCAGCTTTACAGACTTCATTAATCACTGTATGCTCAGCTTTAGAGACTTCATTAATCACTGTATGTATGCTCAGCTTTACAGACTTCATTAATCACTGTATGCTCAGCTTTAGAGAGTTCATTAATCACTGTATGCTCAGCTTTAGAGACTTCATTAATCACTGTATGCTCAGCTTTAGAGACTTCATTAATCACTGTGTGCTCGGCTTTAGAGACTTCATTAATCACTGTCTGCTCAGCTTTAGAGACTTCATTAATCACTGTATGTATGCTCAGCTTTAGAGACTTCATTAATCACTGTATGCTCATCTTTAGAGACTTCATTAATCACTGTATGTGTGCTCAGCTTTAGAGACTTCATTAATCACTGTATGCTCAGCTTTAGAGACTTCATTAATCACTGTGTGCTCAGCTTTAGAGACTTCATTAATCACTGTATGTGTGCTCAGCTTTAGAGACTTTCATTAATCACTGTATGTATGCTCAGCTTTAGAGACTTCATTAATCACTGTGTGCTCAGCTTTAGAGACTTCATTAATCACTGTATGTGTGCTCAGCTTTAGAGACTTCATTAATCACTGTATGTATGCTCAGCTTTAGAGACTTCATTAATCACTGTGTGCTCAGCTTTAGAGACTTCATTAATCACTGTATGTGTGCTCAGCTTTAGAGACTTCATTAATCACTGTATGTATGCTCAGCTTTAGAGACTTCATTAATCACTGTATGCTCAGCTTTAGAGACTTCATTAATCACTGTATGTATGCTCAGCTTTAGAGACTTCATTAATCACTGTATGCTCAGCTTTAGAGACTTCATTAATCACTGTATGTATGCTCAGCTTTAGAGACTTCATTAATCACTGTATGCTCAGCTTTAGAGACTTCATTAATCACTGTATGCTCAGCTTTAGAGACTTCAATAATCACTGTATGCTCAGCTTTAGAGACTTCATTAATCACTGTATGCTCAGCTTTAGAGACTTCATTAATCACTGTATGTATGCTCAGCTTTAGAGACTTCATTAATCACTGTATGCTCAGCTTTAGAGACTTCATTAATCACTGTATGTATGCTCAGCTTTAGAGACTTCATTAATCACTGTGTGCTCAGCTTTAGAGACTTCATTAATCACTGTGTTTATGCTCAGCTTTAGAGACTTCATTAATCACTGTATGTATGCTCAGCTTTAGAGACTTCATTAATCACTGTATGCTCAGCTTTAGAGACTTCATTAATCACTGTCTGCTCAGCTTTAGAGACTTCATTAATCACTGTATGCTCAGCTTTAGAGACTTCATTAATCACTGTATGTGTGCTCAGCTTTAGAGACTTCATTAATCACTGTCTGCTCAGCTTTAGAGACTTCATTAATCACTGTATGCTCAGCTTTAGAGACTTCATTAATCACTGTATGTGTGCTCAGCTTTAGAGACTTCATTAATCACTGTATGTATGCTCAGCTTTAGAGACTTCATTAATCACTGTATGCTCAGCTTTAGAGACTTCATTAATCACTGTATGTATGCTCAGCTTTAGAGACTTCATTAATCACTGTATGTATGCTCAGCTTTAGAGACTTCATTAATCACTGTATGCTCAGCTTTAGAGACTTCATTAATCACTGTGTGCTCAGCTTTAGAGACTTCATTAATCACTGTATGCTCAGCTTTAGAGACTTCATTAATCACTGTATGTATGCTCAGCTTTAGAGACTTCATTAATCACTGTATGTATGCTCAGCTTTAGAGACTTCATTAATCACTGTATGTGTGCTCAGCTTTAGAGACTTCATTAATCACTGTCTGCTCAGCTTTAGAGACTTCATTAATCACTGTATGTATGCTCAGCTTTACAGACTTCATTAATCACTGTATGCTCAGCTTTAGAGACTTCATTAATCACTGTATGCTCAGCTTTAGAGACTTCATTAATCACTGTATGCTCAGATTTAGAGACTTCATTAATCACTGTATGCTCAGCTTTAGAGACTTCATTAATCACTGTATGTATGCTCAGCTTTAGAGACTTCATTAATCACTGTATGTATGCTCAGCTTTAGAGACTTCATTAATCACTGTATGCTCATTTTTAGAGACTTCATTAATCACTGTGTGCTCAGCTTTAGAGACTTCATTAATCACTGTATGTATGCTCAGCTTTAGAGACTTCATTAATCACTGTATGCTCAGCTTTAGAGACTTCATTAATCACTGTATGTATGCTCAGCTTTAGAGACTTCATTAATCACTGTATGTATGCTCAGCTTTAGAGACTTCATTAATCACTGTATGCTCAGCTTTAGAGACTTCATTAATCACTGTATGTATGCTCAGCTTTAGAGACTTCATTAATCACTGTATGTTCAGCTTTAGAGACTTCATTAATCACTGTGTGCTCAGCTTTAGAGACTTCATTAATCACTGTATGCTCAGCTTTAGAGACTTCATTAATCACTGTATGTATGCTCAGCTTTATAGACTTCATTAATCACTGTGTGCTCAGCTTTAGAGACTTCATTAATCACTGTATGCTCAGCTTTAGAGACTTCATTAATCACTGTATGCTCAGCTTTAGAGACTTCATTAATCACTGTATGCTCAGCTTTAGAGACTTCATTAATCACTGTATGCTCAGCTTTAGAGACTTCATTAATCAATGTATGCTCAGCTTTAGAGACTTCATTAATCACTGTGTGCTCAGCTTTAGAGACTTCATTAATCACTGTATGCTCAGCTTTAGAGACTTCATTAATCACTGTATGCTCAGCTTTAGAGACTTCATTAATCACTGTGTGCTCAGCTTTAGAGACTTCATTAATCACTGTATGCTCAGCTTTAGAGACTTCATTAATCACTGTATGTATGCTCAGCTTTAGAGACTTCATTAATCACTGTATGTATGCTCAGCTTTAGAGACTTCATTAATCACTGTATGCTCAGCTTTAGAGACTTCATTAATCACTGTATGTATGCTCAGCTTTACAGACTTCATTATTCACTGTATGCTCAGCTTTAGAGACTTCATTAATCACTGTATGCTCAGCTTTAGAGACTTCATTAATCACTGTGTGCTCAGCTTTAGAGACTTCATTAATCACTGTATGTATGCTCAGCTTTACAGACTTCATTAATCACTGTATGCTCAGCTTTAGAGACTTCATTAATCACTGTATGCTCAGCTTTAGAGACTTCATTAATCACTGTATGCTCAGCTTTAGAGACTTCATTAATCACTGTATGTATGCTCAGCTTTAGAGACTTCATTAATCACTGTATGTATGCTCAGCTTTAGAGACTTCATTAATCACTGTATGTATGCTCAGCTTTAGAGACTTCATTAATCACTGTATGTATGCTCAGCTTTAGAGACTTCATTAATCACTGTATGTATGCTCAGCTTTAGAGACTTCATTAATCACTGTATGCTCAGCTTTAGAGACTTCATTAATCACTGTATGCTCAGCTTTAGAGACTTCATTAATCACTGTATGTATGCTCAGCTTTAGAGACTTCATTAATCACTGTATGTATGCTCAGCTTTAGAGACTTCATTAATCACTGTGTGCTCAGCTTTAGAGACTTCATTAATCACTGTATGCTCAGCTTTAGAGACTTCATTAATCACTGTATGCTCAGCTTTAGAGACTTCATTAATCACTGTATGCTCAGCTTTAGAGACTTCATTAATCACTGTATGCTCAGCTTTAGAGACTTCATTAATCACTGTATGCTCAGCTTTAGAGACTTCATTAATCACTGTATGCTCAGCTTTAGAGACTTCATTAATCACTGTATGCTCAGCTTTAGAGACTTCATTAATCACTGTGTGCTCAGCTTTAGAGACTTCATTAATCACTGTATGCTCAGCTTTAGAGACTTCATTAATCACTGTATGCTCAGCTTTAGAGACTTCATTAATCACTGTATGCTCAGCTTTAGAGACTTCATTAATCACTGTATGTATGCTCAGCTTTAGAGACTTCATTAATCACTGTATGCTCAGCTTTAGAGACTTCATTAATCACTGTATGCTCAGCTTTAGAGACTTCATTAATCACTGTATGTATGCTCAGCTTTAGAGACTTCATTAATCACTGTATGTATGCTCAGCTTTAGAGACTTCATTAATCACTGTGTGCTCAGCTTTAGAGACTTCATTAATCACTGTATGCTCAGCTTTAGAGACTTCATTAATCACTGTATGCTCAGCTTTAGAGACTTCATTAATCACTGTATGCTCAGCTTTAGAGACTTCATTAATCACTGTATGCTCAGCTTTAGAGACTTCATTAATCACTGTATGCTCAGCTTTAGAGACTTCATTAATCACTGTATGCTCAGCTTTAGAGACTTCATTAATCACTGTATGCTCAGCTTTAGAGACTTCATTAATCACTGTGTGCTCAGCTTTAGAGACTTCATTAATCACTGTATGCTCAGCTTTAGAGACTTCATTAATCACTGTATGCTCAGCTTTAGAGACTTCATATCAATGCCTTCATCGTCTGGGATCAGTATTACTAATTAAAATCATAGGAGAAGTGTCTGACGTCATATTCACTTAAATTCAGGATCAGAGATTAATCTCTAAACTCAGACAATCTGAATGACATGGAAACTAGACGTCAAACTAAATACAGAATTACAGCGACACACTCTAAAGTGTTAGTATCACATTCAAATGACTTTCTACTATTTAACACATTCAAATGACTTTCTACTATTTAACACATTCAAATGACTTTCTACTATTTAACACATTCAAATGACTTTCTACTATTTAACACATTCAAATGACTTTCTACTATTTAACACATTCTTTCTGCTCTTTAATTTAGCCTGCATGACTCATTTCAGTGTTCACATTTCTTGATTACTTGTGTATTTCTGTGAAAAGTTCCAGGTCCCATGATGTGATTTGACTTGGTAGACATGTGAGGTGTTCCCCTAAAACATTTGTGGGAACGTATGTTCATCTCTGTGATGTGTTGGGGAGTATTTGACTTAAACATTTATTTTCATGTGGAATGATTTATTTCTCCATTACACTAATTAATTCAAAGACCACTTCATCCATTTTCGGCCTAATTGCTCCTCACTGACTCATTATAAGATGACATCATGTCTGTCTACTCACTGGACGGCTCAGAACCCTGCCTACCAGTGACATCACTGGTAGGCAGGTTTGATCATTTCAAACACCATTTCAAACTTTCTTTTATGTGTCTTATATTTCTTCTATTTCAGCATGCTGACTGTACAGGAAGGGTTAGATATCATCCCCATCGATGATGTCACTGGTAGGCAGGTTTCAGAAATGGTGTCATCTTATAATTATATAATATATCATATCAAACAATAACAAATGGTTGCTGTCAGGCAGGAGCCTCATATCTCCATAGTTTGTTCCTTTCGTTAATTATTGTCCTACTTCATCATACAAGAGTGTTGCACGGAAGTAGTTAAATGCTGACTACGGTACTTTATTTGTATTATTTTGTATTTTCTATAATAAGAAAGGAATGGTTTTGGACAAACAAGGTTTCCACCTCACAGCAAGGAATGCATCTTCTCTTACCTTGATGGTATTAAAGTTAGCCGTTGTTTGAACAGCCAAACGTACATTCTAGGGTCAAAGGTCACCAGAACACGGCAGAAGAGAGGAAAGAAGAAGAAAAAAACAGAAAACACCAAAACCAGTGAGAGACAGGACTTTCTGTAAAGACCACACCCATCTTTAAAGGAGCAATCCATAACTACAATGTTACAATGTATTCATTTATCAGACGCTCTGTATCCACAGTGACTTACAGTAAACAAAGTAAACTATGAACTATCTAAATAATAATCTATACATTTAAACTATAGGATCACTATGTAAACTATGAACTATCTAAATAATAATCTATTCATTTAAACTATAGGATCACAGTTAAACTATGAATCTAGTATTTTTACTTTCTTCAGTATTTACATTTGTCTGTCATTTTACTCTTACTCCACTACAAGTATTTGAAAACTTTAGTTACTAGTTACTTTGCAGATATAAATTATTATATTATAAAACATACATTAACCACTTTATCCCTATTTTATACATAGGCTATTTGAAAATAGCCGATCTACAAGCTCACAATGCGTTACTATTTATATATATATATAAATGTTGAATGCAGGACTTTTACTTGTTACAGAGTATTTCTACATTGCAGTATTGATACTTTATG
>NC_139958.1:202500-407500 GCF_963454915.1 Gymnoscopelus microlampas | reverse complement strand
TCCATGCGTGACCTTGGGATGTGAGGGTACTAATGTAATACCACTGGCAAACTGAAGATGGCAGTGACAGGGAGAACAGGCCACAGAATGATAAGAACAGGAGAGAGAGAGAGAGAGAGAGAGAGAGAGAGAGAGAGAGAGAGAGAAAGAGAGAGAATGAAAGAGTGTAAAGTAACTCTGGTTCTATGAATCTCCAGTGACTGCCAGAGTCACTGCTTTAAGCATCAACACTCCCCTGTACAAAACACCAAAGGCCAAGCAGTGTTGATTTAGTCTAAAACTATGACGAAAAATGTTTGTCAACTACCTTTTTACACTGACGAAAACTAATTAAAAACTAACTAACTATAAACTAAATAAAAACTAATTAAGAACTAACTATAAACTAAATAAAAACTAATTAAAAACTAACTAACTATAAACTAAATAAAAACTAATTAAAAACTAACTATAAACTAAATAAAAACTAATTAAAAACTAACTATAAATAAAAACTAACTATAAACTAAATAAAAACTAATTAAAAACTAACTCTAAAAAAAACTAACTATAAACTAAATAAAAACTAATTAAAAACTAACTCTAAATAAAAACTAACTATAAACTAAATAAAAACTAATTAAAAACTAACTAACTATAAACTAAATAAAAACGAATTAAGAACTAACTATAAACTAAATAAAAACTAATTAAAAACTAACTATAAACTAAATAAAAACTAATTAAAAACTAACTATAAACTAAATAAAAAACAATTAAAAACTAACTATAAACTAAATAAAAACTAATTAAAAACTAACTATAAACTAAATAAAAACTAATTAAAAACTAACTATAAACTAAATAAAAACGAATTAAAAACTAACTATAAACTAAATAAAAACTAATTAAAAACTAACTATAAACTAAATAAAAACTAATAAAAAACTAACTATAAACTAAATAAAAACTAATTAAAAACTAACTATAAACTAAATAAAAAATAAATAAAAACTAATTAAAAACTAACTATAAACCAAATAAAAACTCATTAAAAACTAACTATAAACTAAATAAAAACTAATTAAAAACTAACTATAAACTAAATAAAAACAAATTAAAAACTAACTATAAACTAAATAAAAACTAATTAAAAACTAACTATGAACTAAATAAAAGCTAATTAAAAACGAAATAAAAACTAAATAAAAACTAATTAAAAACTAATTAAAAACTAAGCTACGACGACTAAAACTAAGACTAAATATATGTCAACAAATACAAAGTAGAGTAAAGTGTTAGTGAGGGATCTAGTGGAGAAGAGATAAAGTGTTAGTGAGGGATCTAGTGGAGAAGAGATAAAGTGTTAGTGAGGGATCTAGTGGAGATCTAGTGGAGAAGAGATCCAATAGAACTTAAAGAAAAGTTATTTTATGTTTGGATGCGTGGGTGCTGTACTCTGAAAATAGCCGATCTATAAGCTCACAATGCGTCGCGCTGCGACACTTTGTGAGCTTGTAGATCTGCTATTTTCAGCATGCAACCAAGTGTAAGATCAGCCATTACGACGCCATCAAGGCATCAAGGCACCTCAATACACTTTAGTCACTTTAGTAAAACTAGACAAAGAACTAAAACATTTCAGAATGACTGAAATATGAATAAAACTAAATGGAATTTTATTTAAGAGACTAATGACTAAAACCACATCAAGTTGTCCCTAACACTATGACCCTAACATCACACAAACACACTGAGGCCTGATCACAGCTTAATGTCAGCCTCTGGCGGGCAGCGGGGGGGGGGGGGGGGGGGGGGGTGGCGTGAGGATGATGAAGATGAAGATGATGACATCAGGAGAACAACATGGAGGAGAGACAGAGACTCACAGCTCTTCAACCTGCTTCATGCGTACAGACACGCTGCACGCCTCCTTACTGAGCAGCCTGCACCACGGCAAGGCACAGAGAGAGAGAGGATAGATCACATGTTATATAGAGAGAGAGAGAGAGAGGATAGATCACATGTTATATAGAGAGAGAGAGGATAGATCACATGTTATATAGAGAGAGAGAGGATAGATCACATGTTATATAGAGAGAGAGAGAGAGAGGATAGATCACATGTTATATAGAGAGAGAGAGAGAGAGAGGATAGATCACATGTTATATAGAGAGAGAGAGAGGATAGATCACATGTTATATAGAGAGAGAGAGGATAGATCACATGTTATATAGAGAGAGAGAGAGAGAGGATAGATCACATGTTATATAGAGAGAGAGAGAGAGAGAGGATAGATCACATGTTATATAGAGAGAGAGAGAGAGAGAGGATAGATCACATGTTATATAGAGAGAGAGAGAGGATAGATCACATGTTATATAGAGAGAGAGAGAGAGGATAGATCACATGTTATATAGAGAGAGAGAGAGAGGATAGATCACATGTTATATAGAGAGAGAGAGAGAGAGAGGATAGATCACATGTTATATAGAGAGAGAGAGAGGATAGATCACATGTTATATAGAGAGAGAGAGGATAGATCACATGTTATATAGAGAGAGAGAGAGGATAGATCACATGTTATATATAGAGAGAGAGAGAGGATAGATCACATGTTATATATATAGAGAGAGAGAGGATAGATCACATGTTATATATAGAGAGAGAGAGGATAGATCACATGTTATATATAGAGAGAGAGAGGATAGATCACATAGATCACAGAGGGTTCTTACTGGTTCTCTATCTGGTCCTGCCGCAGGCCGATGCTTCCCTGCTCGTCCAGAAGGTTCTCTCTGGAAGACGACTGTGTGGGATCCAGCTTCTTCACGTAGGCCGCGGGAACAAAGCCCTGCCGGTCGTTCACCTCAACCTTCCACCAGTCCTACAGCACAGGAAACACTGTTTATTTAGTCCTACAGCACAGGAAACACTGTTTATTTAGTCCTACAGCACAGGAAACACTGTTTATTTAGTCCTACAGCACAGGAAACACTGTTTATTTAGTCCTACAGGAAGCATGTTTATATAGTCACTACAAAAAGATGATTTACTCTACTAAAGGAAAACAGGAGCTTAGAAAAGAAAGCAGGAGTCCCTTTATCCTGTATTAAAGCAGAGATGTGTTTATATTATCATGTATTAAAGCAGAGATGTGTTTATATTATCATGTATTAAAGCAGAGATGTGTTTATATTATCATGTATTAAAGCAGAGATGTGTTTATATTATCATGTATTAAAGCAGAGATGTGTTTATATTATCATGTATTAAAGTAGAGATGTGTTTATATTATCATGTATTAAAGCAGAGATGTGTTTATATTATCATGTATTAAAGCAGAGATGTGTTTATATTATCATGTATTAAAGTAGAGATGTGTTTATATTATCATGTATTAAAGTAGAGATGTGTTTATATTATCATGTATTAAAGCAGAGATGTGTTTATATTATCATGTATTAAAGCAGAGATGTGTTTATATTATCATGTATTAAAGCAGAGATGTGTTTATATTATCATGTATTAAAGCAGAGATGTGTTTATATTATCATGTATTAAAGCAGAGATGTGTTTATATTATCATGTATTAAAGCAGAGATGTGTTTATATTATCATGTATTAAAGCAGAGATGTGTTTATATTATCATGTATTAAAGTAGAGATGTGTTTATATTATCATGTATTAAAGTAGAGATGTGTTTATATTATCATGTATTAAAGTAGAGATGTGTTTATAGTATATGTATTAAAGTAGAGATGTGTTTATATTATATGTATTAAAGTAGAGATGTGTTTATAGTATATGTATTAAAGTAGAGATGTGTTTATATTATCATGTATTAAAGTAGAGATGTGTTTATATTAGATGTGATGTGTTAGACACCTTGTTGGTGCTGTTGAGCAGGGTGAGGATGTCTCCCTTCTTCATGGTGACCTCTCTAGGACTTTTCTCCTGGTAGTCGTACAGAGCCAGGACCAGCTCCTTACCCGTCTCATCGTCTGTAGGAGCCACTTGTTGCTGTGGAGCAGAACACACACACACACACACACACACACACACACACACACACACACACACACACACACACACACACACACACACACACACACACACACACACACACAGGTTTAAAGGTTAAAGTGTGTGTCTGTACTTGCTAAACCCTGGATATGTTTTACACCACAATGTCACAAACGCTGAGAGGAGGATGTTATGTCACATCTTAATAAGTCTCTCCTCATCCACACGTGTAATGTAATAGAGTATCTCACCCTGCAGGATGTAATGTAATGAGTATGTAATGAGAGTAGTGTAATAGAGTATCTCACCCTGCAGGACTGGGCCTGTTCCTTCAGAGAATGGATGTAATGTAATGTAAAGTAATGTAATCAGAGTAATGTAATAGATTACCCTGCAGGACTGGGCCTGTTCCTTCAGAGAATGGATGTAATGTAATGTAAAGTAATGTAATCAGAGTAATGTAATAGATTACCCTGCAGGACTGGGCCTGTTCCTTCAGAGAATGGATGCTGCTGCCGTAAGCGCTCAGGTCAGACATCAGAGCCTCATGCTTCTTCAGCAGAGCCTGAGGAACACACACACACACACACACACACACACACACACACACACACACACACACACACACACACACACACACACACACACACACACACACACACAGTATTAAGTATTGGTAAAGTAGCAATAGATCTACAAGCTTGTAGATCATGGAGACATGTTTAGTTTGTGTCTCACTCCTAAGACAATAGTGTGATGACCAGCAGTGGTTCCGATAGGAGACACAAAGAGTCTCCTTTGTGTCTCCTACCGGAACCACTGCCTACCGGTCCGCTGGTCATCATGTTATTGTCTTATAAAGGAGACAAACTAAACATGTCCATGAATTCACGTCTCCATGGGGTGAAAGGTCTTGTTAGTCCGTTCACCTCAGCAGAGTCTTCGTCTTTGCCGTAGTCCTGGCTCCCCACGATGGGCTCCTTCTCTCTCATCCACGACTCGGCCTCGTTGGCGTCGGCGAAGTACTGCTGGGCCTGCAGAGAGTCCTCCAGGTCCTGTCTGCGCTGAGACGCCTTGGCCTTCAGCGTGTCCCAACGGCCGTTCAGCTCGCCCAGCTTGGCCTTCACGTCTTCAGCTGCAAAGTGACCTGAAGACCATAAGAAAAAGAATATAAAGAATATAAAGAGGTGCTCGTTGCTCTGGAAGAATATAAAGTATGTATGATGATGATGATGATGATGATGATGACGTACCTTCCTCCACCATGGCGTCTCCTTTCTGGCTGACAGCCTTGATGCGAGGTTCATGTCCAGAGATCTCAGCCTGCAGAGCCTGGTGTTTCTTCAGGAGGTTCTGAACACCAATCAGATCTTTGCCTGAAAGACACCAAGAAACACAATGTAACCACTTTGTAGCACTGTATCCTACACAACCCTACAATGTAACACTGTACCCTACACAACCCTACAATGTAACACTGTATCCTACACATTAATACAATGTAACACTGTATCCTACACATTAATACAATGTAACACTGTATCCTACACATTAATACAATGTAACCATTATGTAACACTATAAATAATGTATGTATGTATAGATGTATGTATGGAGATCTAACCTCTACCCCTGGGTGTACATATGTATGTATGGAGCTCTAATCCTGGGTGTATATAAATAAATATATATATATATATATATATATATATATATATATATATATATATATATATATATATATATATATATATATATATATATATATATATATATATATATATATATATGTATGGAGCTCTAATCCTGGGTGTATATAAATAAATACATATATATATATATATATATATATATATATATATATATATATATATATATATATATATATATATGTATGTATGGAGCTCTAATCCTGGGTGTATATAAATAAATACATATATATATGTATGTATGGAGCTCTAATCCTGGGTGTATATAAATAAATACATATATATGTATGTATGGAGATCTAACCTCTGTTGGTGGAGGCAGCGATGGGCTCCTTCTCTCTGATCCAGGTCTCCTCGTCCTCCACGTCTCTGAAGAGCTGCTGCAGACGCAGCGAGTCGGACAGCTTCTGTTTGCGTGCGGCCATGGGCTCCCTGAGGGCCTCGTAGCGCAGAACCAGAGCCTCCTGCTTCTTCTTGATGTTGTCTGCGTCAAAGTGTCCCGCCTCCTGGAACTGACGCGCCTGAATGGTGATGCCGTCAATACGGTCCTGAGAGAGAGAGAGGTGTTTGTTCAGTAACAGTGTTAAATAGATCTATATTGTGATAGTAATCATTACTATAGAGTGTGTGTTCAGTAACAGTGTTAAATAGCTCTATATTGTGATAGTAATCATTACTATAGAGTGTTTGTTCAGTAACAGTGTTAAATAGATCTATATTGTGATAGTAATCATTACTATAGAGTGTTTGTTCAGTAACAGTGTTAAATAGATCTATATTGTGATAGTAATCATTACTATAATGTTTGGTGTAGTTAGGTGTAGTTAGGTGTAGTTAGGTGTGGTTAGGTGTGGTTAGGTGTAGTTAGGTGTGGTTAGGTGTGGTTAGGTGTGGTTAGGTGTAGTTAGGTGTGGTTAGGTGTAGTTAGGTGTAGTTAGGTGTGGTTAGGTGTAGTTAGGTGTAGTTAGGTGTAGTTAGGTGTGGTTAGGTGTAGTTAGGTGTAGTTAGGTGTGTGTGGTTAGGTGTAGTTAGGTGTGGTTAGGTGTAGTTAGGTGTAGTTAGGTGTAGTTAGGTGTAGTTAGGTGTGGTTAGGTGTAGTTAGGTGTAGTTAGGTGTAGTTAGGTGAAGTTAGGGTGTAGGTACCTGGTGGGCGGCTACGTCAGCCTCCAGCAGGGCGTGTTTCTTCTGCAGGTTCTGGACGCTGGTCAGGTCTTTACCGTAGTCGTCTGAGGCCAGGTGACCTTCGACCTCGTACAGCCACAGCTCAATGTCCTCCACGTTCCTGTTGAACTGTTGCTGCTGGTTGGCCTCACGCAGCTTAATGCCTACAGGTCACAGGTCATTCATATGTTAACATGCTTCTGGTTGGCCTCACGCAGCTTGATGCCTAAGAGTTAACACTGTGTTAAAATACTGTTGGTTATTATTACGGGGCCAGGCTCAGGCACTGAGCTAGACTCCGTTTAGATATTGGCATTATTCTTCCGATTCTTCTTCTGACGTTTTTCGCACTTCTGGCTGAACCGTGCATTCGCTTTTTACGAAACTCGGCCATATGGTAGATGGTCATGAAAAACTATCAAGAAATAAATCTCATCCTCATTCGTCAAAGCGCTATAGCACTCAATTGAAAATGCCAGCTTTGAACAGGTACAACTCATGCCCTGTTTGACCTACAGCCATGAAACTTCAATACACACATGTGTCTACTCATGATAAACAACTTTCACACTCTGACTACAGTAGTTCGGGACACAGAGGCTTGGTTCATAATGGACGGAAATACTTATAAATGTCCACAGACACTATCAGGGAGGCCATATATCTAGCTCAATGAGAAGAGAGGCAGCCTTTGAGTCCGTGGGTCGCTGGTTCGATCCCTGTCCCCGACAATGTATTGAGGTGATCATGATTCGGCATTCTTAGGTTTACACATAGTGTTTCTTGAGGATAGGCTTAGGCGTTGTTTTACTGAGGTTAGGGGGTTAGTGAGGGTTTAAAATGCTCATGTTAATTGCATGGTCTTCCTTCTCTCAAGTTCAGTCTTCTATGTTTCTATGGCTTATTGTGCATATTACTTATCATTGCTTCTTTCTTTTTTCTCTGCATTCCCTGGCGTCGCTTATCGCTGCTTGCAGCTATATTTATTATTACCTTTGAGCTCGGTGGCCTCCAGGAGTTTATTATTATAATTATTATCATTATTATTATATTATTATTATTATTATTATTATTACCTTTGAGCTCGGTGGCCTCCAGGAGTTTATTATTATAATTATTATCATTATTACTCTCCGCCAGGAGAGTATTGTTATCACTGCGTTTTCACTTTCTAAACATGACACACCGATTGGTCAAGCCTCACGTGACACGTGAAATACTGTGATCTGATTGGCTAGTGACGCCACCGGGCCTATATATACATGGCATCACTCTGACAGTGTCTCCGCCACTGTCAGAGTGAGGTAAGACGGGAACCATGAAATGGTTGCATGGCTGATACATAATTGGCAGATAGGACAGATAGGACATTTATATAGACAGGAGGGATATGACATAGGACACTTATACAGACAGGAGGGATAGGACACTCACACAGACAGAACGGAAGAGGACACTTACCCAGACAGGTTGGATAGGACACTTACATATACAAGAGGGATAGCGACCTATAAATACATGTGTCACTGTGATAAGCCAGATTCCAATACCGAAAATCCGGCCACTAGCTCACTCCCAGACCTTCGAACCGGAAGTAGTCAAGTAGTCGCGGTCCAATTGTTCCTATCTGTCTGATTGGACAGATAGGACAGATAGGACACTTATATAGACAGGAGGGATATGACACTTACATAGACAGGACGGATAGGACAGGAGGGATAGGACACTTACACAGAATGAACGGAAGAGGACACTTACCCAGACAGGATGGATAGGACACTTACATATACAAGAGGGATAGCGACCTTCGCGACCTTCGAACCAACACAAGTCTTCTGGCGGAGAGTTGTGCTCCGAGGAGCACTTTTTCTAGTTATTATTATTATTACCTTTGAGCTCGGTGGCCTCCAGGAGTTTATTATTAATAGTAGTAGTACTAGTAGTAGTAGTAGTAGTAGTAGTATATTATCATTATTATTACCTTTGAGCTCGGTGGCCTCCAGGAGTTTCTTCCACTGAGAGCTGACCTCCTCCATGCGTCCGGCCACCTCTGCTGAGGCGTAGTGCTGACCGTCCACCAGCTCCTGACCAGACTTCTGCAGGGCGTCGATACGGCTCTGGTTGGCAGACAGCTCCGCCTCGAAGGCCTGGTGCTTCTGCACCTTCCCCTGCAGGTTGGAGGGGTCCTGGGGGGGACAATACACTTATTAACCCTATCCCTGCAGGTTGGAGGGGTCCTGGGGGGGGGGGGGCAATACACTTATTAACCCTATCCCTGCAGGTTGGAGGGTCCTGGGACGGAGGGGGACAATACACTCATTTCAATGGGGGTGGGGCAGGCACATCAGCCTCTCCTGTTGCTCCTTCGTTGCTTTAAACTAAGTGTTAAAGAGCTCTATGATATGGTTGGTATGGTGATATGATTGCTATGGTGATATGGTTGCTATGGTGATATGGTTGCTATAGTTTTACCCGTATCACTTCCACACTGTGTGATGTGAACAATAAGGCCATCATCACAGGCTGAGCTCTTACAATAGAAATGACACAGAGCATCCCTGTATCGCTGCTTCAAACTCATGCCATGAGGATACATAACATAACATAACCATAAACATAACCATAAACATCTCCTCACCTTGTAGGCCTCATCCGTGGCGGTCTTCATCTTCTCATTGATCCAGCTCTTCAGCTCATCAGAGTCTCTGAAGAACTGCTGCAGATGGAAGGAGTCTTCTAGAGCGGCACGGCGGGTCTGAGCGCGGTTGTGAAGGGCGTTGCGACGGCTCAGCAGCTGTTATGAACATTTAAAAAGAATATACACACACACACACACACACACACACACACACACACACACACACACACACACGTTAAGATGTACAGAATACAATGACATACACACTAGACAACGTTCAGCCACAAGATGTCGCACCTTTAACACATTCACTGCCTGAATTATTTTCACTGCCTATTATTATTTATGCCAGAGATTTTTCATTGAAAAAAAAAAAGCACTCAGGAGCCGAGATACAGAATTTTTAAGTTTTAAGTTAACAAGGAAGTGGATAGGAGTCTAGATCATCTCCTTGGTCTTTGGGTCAAATTTAAAATAAAAAATAAAAAAAACTTGATCTAGGCAATCAAGTGATGAAAAACGAAAAACGAGTTAACTTCTAGGCAATCAATGTGTAACATCTCAGCTGCATACCTAAGACAGGCAGCTTTAAAGCACAGCTCAAGACTTATTTCTTCACTCTTGCTTTCAGTCGATTTGTTTTCTAAATCTGTGTTGTTATTCATTGACTTGACTCACTGCATTACATTACATTACATTACAGTCATTTAGCAGACGCTTTTATCCAAAGCGACTTACAATAAGTGCAATCAACAAAGGTAGGGAACGAAAGCTACTAATCACCAGAGGTTATAAGTGCATTTTCTGCAATAACAAGCAACCAAGAGCATACCTAGCGCTACGGTAAAAGTGCAATATATCAGCTACCTATTTCCTTAAACAGATGAGACAAAGTAGTCAAATGAGCAGGAGCTAAAAACAAATAATTGTATTGACTAAACAAGATCCAATAAACAATTCAACAATAAAACAAGCATTCGTACAACTAGTTAACAACAAGTAGGCCAGGCAAAGAGGAAGGGTAGTGTTTCCTGAAGAGGTGGGTTTTCAGCCTGCGGCGAAAGATGGGCAGTGACTCTGCTGTCCTGACATCAGTGGGAAGTTCATTCCACCACTGTGGGGCCAGAACAGAAAAAAGTCGTGACCGTGTCGATCGACCAGAAGGACCGTTGAGTGGCGGGGGAGTCAGTCGCCCCTTGGTGGCCGACCGGAGTGGTCGGGAAGGGTTGTGGGCATTGACCAATACCCGGAGGTAAGAGGGAGCTGTTCCTTTCGCTGCCCTATAGGCTAGCACCAGGGTTTTAAACTGAATGCGAGCCGCTACGGGGAGCCAGTGCAGGGAACGGAGAAGGATAGTTGTGTGAGAGAACTTGGGGCGGTTGAACACCAGACGAGCCGCAGCTTTCTGAACAAGCTCCAGGGGTCTGATGGCAGATGCCGGAGCGCCAGCCAGGAGGGAGTTGCAGTAGTCCAGGCGGGAGATGACAAGAGCCTGGATGAGCACCTGGGCTGCCTTCTCCGTGAGGAAGGGCCGAATTCTCCTGATGTTGTAGAGGAGGAATCTGCAGGACCGTGTCACTGATGCGATGTTAGCCGAGAACGACAGTTGATCGTCCAGGGTCACACCCAGATTCTTCGCAGTCCGAGTTGACGTCACCACAGCGTTCTCAATGGTGATGGCCATGTCTCGGTGAGGACAGCCCTTCCCCGGGATGAACATCAGCTCGGTCTTGTCCAGGTTGAGCTTCAGGTGGTTCGTCGACATCCACTCCGAGATGTCAGCCAGACAAGCAGCAATGCGTGCCTCCACGTGTGTGTCAGAGGGGGGGAATGAGAGGATCAGCTGGGTGTCATCGGCATAGCAGTGGTAGGAAAAGCCATGGGAGCGGATGACAGCACCAAGAGATGTAGTGTAGAGAGAGAAGAGAAGAGGACCCAGAACCGAGCCTTGGGGAACCCCAGTAGTGAGCCTGTGTGGTTCTGACACAGACCCTCCCAGCTTCACCTGGTAGGAGCGACCCGTCAGCCTTTTTGTTTTGGCCATTACTTTAATGCCATTATGTTAAATGGTTTTAATGTTGTTTTTGCATTTGTCCCTTTTGCGTTATTGTTAAAAGTATTACTGCTTTTCTGTAAAGCACTTCTGCTTTATTTGATTGTGTTATTGTTTCTTGCTCTGTAAAACACTTTGAGCTGCATTCATGTCATGAAAGGTGCTATATAAATAAGTGTAACACCACCGGAAACAGAATTATTTGTGATCCGGTTTTGCCGATCCCGTCAGCCCTCGTTCTAATGACGAAACTGAAACTCCATTTCCTCCTTGTAGTTTTTTCTCCTCGCATTTCACTGTTTAACATAAACGGTCAGAACTACAACATGGATGCCCGTTTGACACGTGGTCTTCAGTGGTAGCAGCAGGCAGATGTCGGCGATGTATACAAACAGAGCAGAGCTCAAACTTACGGATTTTAACAAGGTCTATGGCGACGTGAAAAAAACAAAAAACAACAATAAAACCTTGGCACTGGTGAGTACATTATGAGATTAACCTCTGGCGGTCAATGTGTTAACTGTACTTATATCATTCATGAGTCTTAGCAGTACTTACAGCATCTCTGCGAGTAGCCACATCCTCCTTGGCATAGTGGTTGTTCTGGATCAGTTTGGTAGCAAACTCATCCAAGGCCTGGAGAGAGAGAGACAGTATTAATATGTATGTATCTGATCTGGATCAATAGAGCGGTGTTTAAAAGCAGCTTTAAGGAGTCTGTCCACTGATACTTACGGTGATCTTCTCCTCCTGGGCGCTGAGGGACTTCTCAAAGTCTTCGTGTTTCTTCAGCAGAGCTTCCACGCTGTCCAGGGAGTCGCCCAGATCCTCGTTCAGGAGGAACGCCTGCACGACACCACAAAAAAAAACATCAATGTGACCTCTGCTAGACTGAACCATGTGACCTCTGTTAGGCACCAGACTGAATATTATAGTATAGGGTTTAACATGTTTATCTCTTGTTATAGTATAGGGTTTTAACATGTTTATCTCTTGTTATAGTATAGGGTTTAACAGGTTTATCTCTTGTTATAGTATAGGGTTTTAACATGTTTATCTCTTGTTATAGTATAGGGTTTAAACATGTTTATCTCTTGTTATAGTATAGGGTTTAACATGTTTATCTCTTGTTATAGTATAGGGTTTAAACAGGTGTATCTCTTGTTATAGTATAGGGTTTTAACATGTTTATCTCTTGTTATAGTATAGGGTTTAACATGTTTATCTCTTGTTATAGTATAGGGTTTAACATGTTTATCTCTTGTTATAGTATAGGGTTTAACATGTTTATCTCTTGTTATAGTATAGGGTTTAACATGTTTATCTCTTTTTATAGTATAGGGTTTAAACAGGTTTATCTCTTGTTATAGTATAGGGTTTAAACAGGTTTATCTCTTGTTATAGTATAGGGTTTAACAGGTTTATCTCTTGTTATAGTATAGGGTTTAACATGTTTATCTCTTGTTATAGTATAGGGTTTAACATGTTTATCTCTTGTTATAGTATAGGGTTTAACATGTTTATCTCTTGTTATAGTATAGGGTTTAACATGTTTATCTCTTGTTATAGTATAGGGTTTAACATGTTTATCTCTTGTTATAGTATAGGGTTTAACATGTTTATCTCTTGTTATAATATAGGGTTTAACATGTTTATCTCTTGTTATAGTATAGGGTTTAACATGTTTATCTCTTGTTATAGTATAGGGTTTAACATGTTTATCTCTTGTTATAATATAGGGTTTAACATGTTTATCTCTTGTTATAGTATAGGGTTTTACATGTTTATCTCTTGTTATAATATAGGGTTTAAACAGGTTTATCTCTTGTTATAGTATAGGGTTTTAACATGTTTATCTCTTGTTATAGTATAGGGTTTAAACAGGTTTATCTCTTGTTATAGTATAGGGTTTAACATGTTTATCTCTTGTTATAATATAGGGTTTAACATGTTTATCTCTTGTTATAGTATAGGGTTTAACATGTTTATCTCTTGTTATAGTATAGGGTTTAACATGTTTATCTCTTGTTATAGTATAGGGTTTAAACAGGTTTATCTCTTGTTATAGTATAGGGTTTAAACAGGTTTATCTCTTGTTATAGTATAGGGTTTTAACATGTTTATCTCTTGTTATAGTATAGGGTTTAAACAGGTTTATCTCTTGTTATAGTATAGGGTTTAAACAGGTTTATCTCTTGTTATAATATAGGGTTTAAACAGGTTTATCTCTTGTTATAGTATAGGGTTTAAACAGGTTTATCTCTTGTTATAGTATAGGGTTTTAACATGTTTATCTCTTGTTATAGTATAGGGTTTAAACAGGTTTATCTCTTGTTATAGTATAGGGTTTAAACAGGTTTATCTCTTGTTATAGTATAGGGTTTAAACAGGTTTATCTCTTGTTGTAGTATAGGGTTTAAACAGGTTTATCTCTTGTTATAGTATAGGGTTTAAACAGGTTTATCTCTTGTTATAGTATAGGGTTTAAACAGGTTTATCTCTTGTTATAGTATAGGGTTTAAACAGGTTTATCTCTTGTTATAATATAGGGTTTAACATGTTTATCTCTTGTTATAATATAGGGTTTAACATGTTTATCTCTTGTTATAGTATAGGGTTTAAACATGTTTATCTCTTGTTATAGTATAGGGGTTAACATGTTTATCTCTTGTTATAGTATAGGGTTTAAACATGTTTATCTCTTGTTATAGTATAGGGTTTTAACATGTTTATCTCTTGTTATAGTATAGGGTTTTAACATGTTTATCTCTTGTTATAGTATAGGGTTTTAACATGTTTATCTCTTGTTATAGTATAGGGTTTAAACAGGTTTATCTCTTGTTATAGTATAGGGTTTTAACATGTTTATCTCTTGTTATAGTATAGGGTTTAACATGTTTATCTCTTGTTATAGTATAGGGTTTAAACATGTTTATCTCTTGTTATAGTATAGGGTTTAACATGTTTATCTCTTGTTATAGTATAGGGTTTTAACATGTTTATCTCTTGTTATAGTATAGGGTTTTAACATGTTTATCTCTTGTTATAGTATAGGGTTTAACATGTTTATCTCTTGTTATAGTATAGGGTTTTAACATGTTTATCTCTTGTTATAGTATAGGGTTTTAACATGTTTATCTCTTGTTATAGTATAGGGTTTAACATGTTTATCTCTTGTTATAGTATAGGGTTTAACATGTTTATCTCTTGTTATAGTATAGGGTTTAAACAGGTTTATCTCTTGTTATAGTATAGGGTTTAAACATGTTTATCTCTTGTTATAGTATAGGGTTTAACATGTTTATCTCTTGTTATAGTATAGGGTTTAAACATGTTTATCTCTTGTTATAGTATAGGGTTTTAACATGTTTATCTCTTGTTATAGTATAGGGTTTTAACATGTTTATCTCTTGTTATAGTATAGGGTTTTAACATGTTTATCTCTTGTTATAGTATAGGGTTTAAACAGGTTTATCTCTTGTTATAGTATAGGGTTTTAACATGTTTATCTCTTGTTATAGTATAGGGTTTAACATGTTTATCTCTTGTTATAGTATAGGGTTTAAACATGTTTATCTCTTGTTATAGTATAGGGTTTAACATGTTTATCTCTTGTTATAGTATAGGGTTTTAACATGTTTATCTCTTGTTATAGTATAGGGTTTTAACATGTTTATCTCTTGTTATAGTATAGGGTTTAACATGTTTATCTCTTGTTATAGTATAGGGTTTTAACATGTTTATCTCTTGTTATAGTATAGGGTTTTAACATGTTTATCTCTTGTTATAGTATAGGGTTTAACATGTTTATCTCTTGTTATAGTATAGGGTTTAACATGTTTATCTCTTGTTATAGTATAGGGTTTAAACAGGTTTATCTCTTGTTATAGTATAGGGTTTAACAGGTTTATCTCTTGTTATAGTATAGGGTTTAACAGGTTTATCTCTTGTTATAGTATAGGGTTTAACATGTTTATCTCTTGTTATAGTATAGGGTTTAACAGGTTTATCTCTTGTTATAGTATAGGGTTTTAACATGTTTATCTCTTGTTATAGTATAGGGTTTTAACATGTTTATCTCTTGTTATAGTATAGGGTTTAAACAGGTTTATCTCTTGTTATAGTATAGGGTTTTAATATGTTTATCTCTTGTTATAGTATAGGGTTTAACAGGTTGAAAGGTAAAACAGGGTATAGTATAAGGTAGTATAAGGTAGTTTAGGGTAGTTTAAGGTAGTATAAGGTAGTATAAGGTAGTATAAGGTAGTTTAGGGTAGTTTAGGGTAGTATAAGGTAGTATAAGGTAGTATAAGGTAGTTTAGGGTAGTTTAGGGTAGTATAAGGTAGTTAAGGGTAGTATAAGGTAGTATAAGGTAGTTTAGGGGTTTAACAGGTTTACCTCTTGTTTGCTCATCCAGTTGTCAACCTGCTCTGTGTCTCTGTAGAAGAGCTGCAGGTCCATGCATTGTTCATACTGCTGTCTGCGCACCTCCCACAGCTCCAACAGAGACTCCTTCTCCTCTGACAGGATGCCCAGCTACACACACACACACACACACACACACACACACACACACACACACACACACACACACACACACACACACACACACACACACACACACACACACACACCATGTCAATGCAACCAAAGTCAATGCCTTATTCATACTGAAAATATCTCATTCCTACCTCCTCATTCCTACCTCCTCAGAGGCGTATTGGTTTAATTCCTACCTTCTCCTTGACCTCCTCAGAGGCATAGTGGTTTAATTCCTACCTTCTCCTTGACCTCCTCAGAGGCGTAGTGGTTTAATTCCTACCTTCTCCTTGACCTCCTCAGAGGCATAGTGGTTTAATTCCTACCTTCTCCTTGACCTCCTCAGAGGCGTAGTGGTTTAATTCCTACCTTCTCCTTGACCTCCTCAGAGGCATAGTGGTTTAATTCCTACCTTCTCCTTGACCTCCTCAGAGGCATAGTGGTTTAATTCCTACCTTCTCCTTGACCTCCTCAGAGGCATAGTGGTTTAATTCCTACCTTCTCCTTGACCTCCTCAGAGGCATAGTGGTTTCATTCCTACCTTCTCCTTGACCTCCTCAGAGGCATAGTGGTTTAATTCCTACCTTCTCCTTGACCTCCTCAGAGGCGTAGTGGTTGGTGTTCAGCAGAGCCTGGCCGGCTTCATCGGTGGCTCTGAAGCTGTCCTCATGAGCATCGATCTCTCCCTGAGAACAACAGCAACACATACACGTCAAATCAACTTGATTGAAAACATGTAGGAAACAATAATGCACACAAGGAGGGTCTAAAGCAGGGGGTCTTCAACGCTTTCAGACCAAAGGACCATTTGGCTGAGAGAGAGAAGCAGGGACCCCCACTACATATTGTATAAAATGTTCATAGATTTCTTAGACAGCTTCATAGACTTAGACAGCACTACCATCACTGTTTGTTCCATTAATGTGTATTTTCAGACATTTAACCACTTGAACCGTCAATATTTAGTCTTTTTTCCCTCTACACCAAACCTCTTTGCCAAAAATAGCTGATCTACAAGCTCACAGGCGTTGTGAGCTTGTAGATCAGCTATTTTAGGCTAATGTTCCACTCAGAATAGGGATGCTGGGGTTCAAGTGGTTCATGTAAAAACATGATCCTATCACACAAACATTTGGCGGCCCCCTGTTGAAGAGCCTTGGTCTAAAGGATAACGTGTGTGTGTGTGTGTGTGTGTGTGTGTGTGTGTGTGTGTGTGTGTGTGTGTGTGTGTGTGTGTGTGTGTGTACCTTGTGTTCCTGGTGGCGGTCCAGCAGGGCCTCGGCTCCGGCCACGTCATTGGCCAGCTCATCAGCGTTGATCAGAGCCTTCATCTCTGTCACCCAGCTGGTCAGGTCTCTGAAGTCTGCAGTGAAGCGCTGCAGCCTGACAGGACAGGACAAAATTGTGCCTTAAGTGGCGAAATTATGCCTAAACCTAATCTTAACCATGACCCTAACCTCACAAAAACTATACCCAAACCTAACCTCACAAAAACTATACCCAAACCTAACCTCACAAAAACTATACCCAAACCTAACCTCACAAAAACTATACCCAAACCTAACCTCACAAAAACTATACCCAAACCTAACCTCACAAAAACTATACCTAAACCTAACCTCACAAAAACTATACCTAAACCTAACCTCACAAAAACTATACCTAAACCTAACCTCACAAAACTATACCCAAACCTAACCTCACAAAAACTATACCTAAACCTAACCTCACAAAAACTATACCCAAACCTAACCTCACAAAAACTATACCTAAACCTAACCTCACAAAAACTATACCTAAACCTAACCTCACAAAAACTATACCTAAACCTAACCTCACAAAAACTATACCCAAACCTAACCTCACAAAAACTATACCTAAACCTAACCTCACAAAAACTATACCCAAACCTAACCTCACAAAAACTATACCTAAACCTAACCTCACAAAAACTATACCTAAACCTAACCTCACAAAAACTATACCCAAACCTAACCTCACAAAAACTATACCTAAACCTAACCTCACAAAAACTATACCCAAACCTAACCTCACAAAAACTATACCTAAACCTAACCTCACAAAAACTATACCCAAACCTAACCTCACAAAAACTATACCCAAACCTAACCTCACAAAAACTATACCCAAACCTAACCTCACAAAAACTATACCTAAACCTAACCTCACAAAAACTATACCTAAACCTAACCTCACAAAAACTATACCTAAACCTAACCTCACAAAAACTATACCTAAACCTAACCTCACAAAAACTATACCTAAACCTAACCTCACAAAAACTATAAATAAACCTAACCTCACAAAAACTATACCTAAACCTAACCTCACAAAAACTATACCTAAACCTAACCTCACAAAAACTATACCTAAACCTAACCTCACAAAAACTATACCTAAACCTAACCTCACAAAAACTATACCTAAACCTAACCTCACAAAAACTATACCTAAACCTAACCTCACAAAAAGCAGCGTTTTATCAGAGAAATACATTGTCTGCAGTTGTCTGAAACATGGTAGAGGCAGAGGGATTGGATCCTGGGAGGTTAGATGATTAGTGAGGCACGCCACCCAAGGGTCTCGGCCTGTATTTGAATGTGGCGGTTCAATGAATGTCTTGTGCTTGCATTCAGCCAATCGCAAGCAGGCAGGGCGGGGCTTGGCAGAACCTAGTTACCATTCAATTATACGCGAGCCGGACAGAGGCTGTCAGAGCAGGAGATAAAGCTACATGCTGTGTGACATCGTGTCCACATTTTAAACCACTTTCATCCTATCTTGAGCATTTCATAAAAGGGTATGAGTCGTTGAAGTGGGCGTGGCCTACCTGTATGAGTCGTTGAGGTGGGCGTGGCGCTCGGCGGCCAGCGTACGGATCTGATCCCAGTTGTTCACCAGTTCGTCTTTCTTCAGGTGGATCTGAGAGGCGTTCTGGGGGTGTGTCTGCTGCAGGCGCTGTGACTCCTCCCCCAAAGCATTCACCTAGGAAATACATCATCATTATTATCATTATTATCTTATTATTATCTTCCAGGGTGTGTGTGTGTGTGTGTGTGTGTGTGTGTGTGTGTGTGTGTGTGTGTGTGTGTGTGTGTGTGTGTGTGTGTGTGTGTGTGTGCGCGTGCGTGTGCGTGTGTGTGTGTGTGTGTGTGTGTATGTGTGTACCTTGTCCTCCAGAGCAGCCAGGTCTCTCTCCAGACCCTCGTGTTTCCTCAGTAGAGCCTGAACAGAGGCCAGGTCTCTGCCGAAGTCATCAGAACCCATGAGCTGCTCCTTCTCTTTGATCCAGCTGATGGTCTCATCCACATCCCTGTTGATTACCATCACAAGGTACTTTTACTTCTACTCCACTACATCTCAGGAAATAGGTCCGTTTGATCCGCCCTCAGCCCTCCTCCCCCGGTGGGGGCGCCTATGTTTTCATTCCCACTAATCTATAAACTCTTAAGAACAGATTCTGCTCTGTGTTTGAATCTGTCGGGGGGGTTCGTCATATCGTGTACGCACTGGCCTACAAGTGGGCGTGCCTTCAGATCAGGAAGCAGGCCGCGCTTTACCCAATCAAATGTAGTGGGCGGGATTTACGTGTTCGGCGATCCTTCCCCACTAGAAACAAGCCGAAACCACGTAATTTTTCAAATCAGCCTCATGGTGGAGCTATAACAGACAGATTCACGTTTCGGCCTGTAACTCTTGAACTGTAGGTCCTAATAATCAACATGTTTTTCTCCTCTGTATTTTGTGGCATTTCTTCCATGGCCTAGTGGGGATGTGTGTGGCCTAGTGGGGATGTGTGTGGCCTAGTGGGGATGTGTGTGGCCTAGTGGGGATGTGTGTGTGGCCTAGTGGGGATGTGTGTGGCCTAGTGGGGATGTGTGTGGCCCAGTGGGGATGTGTGTGGCCTAGTGGGGATGTGTGTGGCCTAGTGGGGATGTGTGTGGCCTAGTGGGGATGTGTGTGTGGCCTAGTGGGGATGTGTGTGGCCTAGTGGGGATGTGTGTGGCCCAGTGGGGATGTGTGTGGCCTAGTGGGGATGTGTGTGGCCTAGTGGGGATGTGTGTGGCCTAGTGGGGATGTGTGTGGCCTAGTGGGGATGTGTGTGGCCTAGTGGGGATGTGTGTGTGGCCTAGTGGGGATGTGTGTGGCCTAGTGGGGATGTGTGTGGCCCAGTGGGGATGTGTGTGGCCCAGTGGGGATGTGTGTGGCCTAGTGGGGATGTGTGTGGCCTAGTGGGGATGTGTGTGGCCTAGTGGGGACGTGTGTGGCCTAGTGGGGACGTGTGTGGCCTAGTGGGGACGTGTGTGGCCTAGTGGGGATGTGTGTGGCCTAGTGGGGATGTGTGTGGCCTAGTGGGGATGTGTGTGGCCTAGTGGGGACGTGTGTGGCCTAGTGGGGATGTGTGTGGCCTAGTGGGGACGTGTGTGGCCTAGTGGGGATGTGTGTGCAAGGTTTCACGGCAATCTGACGCTGCGTTCATGATTTGAGGCATTTTGTACAAACTTTAGAAGCCAATCTTAGCCAATAAGGATGGAATATGAGAAATCCGACAGATCTGTCTTGATCACATGACTATAGAGATCATGTGATGTTTGGACACAGTCTGTAGGAGTCAGAAGCGTAGCTTTGAATGTGTTGTTGAGGGAGATGACTCCTGGTTCTAACCTGTTGAAGCGTCTGCTAAATGACTGTAATGTAATATTTGATTGAATATTTTATCAGGCAAAAAATGTAAAACAGCACATTTACATTTAAAATACTTTGTCTAACAGGTCCGTTCATAAAAGTCCTTGCGGACTTGTTTCCAATGAGGGCCTTGGTATTCATGGAATGTAATGTAATGTAATGTTCTAACCTGTTCAAGCGTCTGCTAAATGACTGTAATGTAATGTAATTGACTGTAATGTAATATATAATGTAATGTAATGTATGTTAATCAAGTCCATGATCATAACACCAGAGGCAGCTCCACAAATCATGTTCAACCCAGATTTGGCTCAACAAAGGGTATGAACTCGTTCTCATGCTATTCATCAAAAATGTGGAATGCCCTACCAAAAGGAGTAAAGGAGTGTAAAACCCTACTCACTTTCAAAAATGCCCTAAAGATACACCTTCAGGAGGCTGCAATTCAAAAATGGCCCCTGTCCAAGTCCTAACCTACCCCATGTCCTAACCTAACCTACCCCCTACCCCCCCTCTCTCTTTCTTCTTTTGTACATATTTTTCACTCTGCATACCAGTAACCTGTAAACTGATTGTATGACATTCTGTTTAGTAGTGTGTATATCTGTATGTCTCTTATATGTATAGTAGTGTGTATAT
Organism: Gymnoscopelus microlampas; assembly: GCF_963454915.1. Classification (NCBI taxonomy): domain Eukaryota; kingdom Metazoa; phylum Chordata; class Actinopteri; order Myctophiformes; family Myctophidae; genus Gymnoscopelus; species Gymnoscopelus microlampas. Next base: position 386,047 of record NC_139958.1, on the reverse strand, counting down.
GTGTCTGTCTCTTATATGTATAGTAGTGTGTATATGTGTCTGTCTCTTATATGTATAGTAGTGTGTATATGTGTCTGTCTGTTATATGTATAGTAGTGTGTATATGTGTCTGTCTCTTATATGTATAGTAGTGTGTATATGTGCGTGTCTCTTATATGTATAGTAGTGTGTATATGTGTCTGTCTCTTATATGTATAGTAGTGTGTATATGTGTCTGTCTCTTATATGTATAGTAGTGTGTATATGTGTCTGTCTCTTATATGTATAGTAGTGTGTATATGTGTCTGTCTCTTATATGTATAGTAGTGTGTATATCTGTGTGTCTCTTATATGTATAGTAGTGTGTATATGTGTCTGTCTCTTATATGTATAGTAGTGTGTATATCTGTCTGTCTCTTATATGTATAGTAGTGTGTATATATGTCTGTCTCTTATATGTATAGTAGTGTGTATATGTGTATGTCTCTTATATGTATAGTAGTGTGTATATGTGTCTGTCTCTTATATGTATAGTAGTGTGTATATGTGTCTGTCTCTTATATGTATAGTAGTGTGTATATGTGTCTGTCTCTTATATGTATAGTAGTGTGTATATGTGTCTGTCTCTTATATGTATAGTAGTGTGTATATGTGTCTGTCTCTTATTGCGACCATAGGTCGCACTTACTACAGAAAGCTGCTCCAGGTGTCCGTCCGTCACTCCGTCACTCCGTCACTCCGTCACACACGTCACACTTTTGCCCTGCTCATATCTCCGCACCCATTGCCCCGATCCATGCCACATTTTGCACACACACTCCTTACCTGCCAAACTACACCCTCCAAGGTGTCACTGCCACTGCAGCTCACATAAAATGCCGTAACTCGGGGGCTTGCCCCCCACAAACAATCCCTCCTTTCCCCTATAAACACACTCTCTCTACACATTACACGTTTTCTGCCCACATAAACGCCACCATGTCACAGCTAACCCCACATTTAGACCACCAAACAAAACTATCCATTGCCCACACAACTAGGAACCAATCGCCGTTACAGCCCTCTTCTGTATACATGTGACCTACGGTCGCTTATCTCCCGATTAGGGAGTCTTACTGGTATGTATAGTAGTGTGTGTATATCTGTCTGTCTCTTATATGTATAGTAGTGTGTATATCTGTCTGTCTCTTATATGTATAGTAGTGTGTATATGTGTCTGTCTCTTATATGTATAGTAGTGTGTATATGTGTCTGTCTCTTATATGTATAGTAGTGTGTATGTGTCTGTCTCTTATATGTATAGTAGTGTGTATATGTGTCTGTCTCTTATATGTATAGTAGTGTGTATATGTGTCTGTCTCTTATATGTATAGTAGTGTGTATATGTGTCTGTCTCTTATATGTATAGTAGTGTGTATATGTGTCTGTCTCTTATATGTATAGTAGTGTGTATATGTGTCTGTCTCTTAGTATATGTATAGTAGTGTGTATATGTGTCTGTCTCTTATATGTATAGTAGTGTGTATATGTGTCTGTCTCTTATATGTATAGTAGTGTGTATATGTGTCTGTCTCTTATATGTATAGTAGTGTGTATATGTGTCTGTCTCTTATATGTATAGTAGTGTATATCTGTCTGTCTCTTATATGTATAGTAGTGTGTATATGTGTCTGTCTCTTATATGTATAGTAGTGTGTATATGTGTCTGTCTCTTATATGTATAGTAGTGTGTATATGTGTGTCTCTTATATGTATAGTAGTGTGTATATGTCTGTCTCTTATATGTATAGTAGTGTGTATATCTGTCTGTCTCTTATATGTATAGTAGTGTGTATATGTGTGTCTCTTATATGTATAGTAGTGTGTATATCTGTCTGTCTCTTATATGTATAGTAGTGTGTATATCTGTCTGTCTCTTATATGTATAGTAGTGTGTATATGTGTGTCTCTTATATGTATAGTAGTGTGTATATCTGTCTGTCTCTTATATGTATAGTAGTGTGTATATGTGTGTCTCTTATATGTATAGTAGTGTGTATATATGTGTGTCTCTTATATGTATAGTAGTGTGTATATATGTGTGTCTCTTATATGTATAGTAGTGTGTATATATGTGTGTCTCTTATATGTATAGTAGTGTGTATATATGTGTGTCTCTTATATGTATAGTAGTGTGTATATGTGTCTGTCTCTTATATGTATAGTAGTGTGTATATGTGTCTGTCTCTTATATGTATAGTAGTGTGTATATGTGTATGTCTCTTATATGTATAGTAGTGTGTATATATGTCTGTCTCTTATATGTATAGTAGTGTGTATATATGTGTGTCTCTTATATGTATAGTAGTGTGTATATATGTGTGTCTCTTATATGTATAGTAGTGTGTATATATGTGTGTCTCTTATATGTATAGTAGTGTGTATATATGTGTGTCTCTTATATGTATAGTAGTGTGTATATATGTGTGTCTCTTATATGTATAGTAGTGTGTATATGTGTCTGTCTCTTATATGTATAGTAGTGTGTATATGTCTGTCTCTTATATGTATAGTAGTGTGTATATATGTGTGTCTCTTATATGTATAGTAGTGTGTATATATGTGTGTCTCTTATATGTATAGTAGTGTGTATATGTGTCTGTCTCTTATATGTATAGTAGTGTGTATATGTGTCTGTCTCTTATATGTATAGTAGTGTGTATATGTGTGTCTCTTATATGTATAGTAGTGTGTATATATGTGTGTCTCTTATATGTATAGTAGTGTGTATATATGTGTGTCTCTTATATGTATAGTAGTGTGTATATATGTCTGTCTCTTATATGTCATCATGATTTGTGTGCGTGGGGATCTCATCTTAAACAAGCTAAGTGCTTAATGAGCTTTCCAGGTTAGTAGACCTTGTATTGTGAATTTGTACTTCCATGTACTGTTCTCATGTCTTACTAAATAAAGTACATCAATCAATCAATCATGTAATGTAATGTTCTGACCTGTTGAAGCGCTGCACCTCAGCCGCTCCAAACAGCTTGCCCTGCCTCTGTCTCTATGTAATGTAATGTAATGTAATATATAATGTAATGTAATGTTCTGACCTGTTGAAGCGCTGCACCTCGGCCGCTCCAAACAGCTTGCCCTGCCTCTGTCTCTATGTAATGTAATGTAATGTAATATATAATGTAATGTAATGTTCTGACCTGTTGAAGCGCTGCACCTCGGCCGCTCCAAACAGCTTGCCCTGCCTCTGCTGGGCCAGGCCTTTGAGGCGCTGCCAGGCCGCGTTCACCTCCTCCTGCTTGCGGAGGATGAGCTCCGCCTCGGGGTGGTTCTCCTGGGTCAGCCGGGCGGCCAGCTGGTTCACCTCGTTAACGCGCTCCTCGTGGGCCGCCAGGTCCGTCTGGAACTCCTCAAACTTCTTCTGGAGGAGCTCCACGTGCTCCAGGTCCTGGCCCAGCTCCTCAGACGTGGCCATGGCCTCCTGGAGGAGGAAAACGGTGGTGTTAAGTAACTAAGTACATTTACTCAAGTACAGTTTTGGGGTATTTTCTTTTTACTTTAATGGTGTATTTTTCTTCTTTTTTTTTATCCCACGATTTTGTAACCCCTATTTTTTCACCCTGGTGCCAATGCGTGTAATCCTGGGCACTACACTCCCTCTGCCAACCTAGGGAGCCCAGGGCCGAGCTCATGCTTCCTTCAATGCATGAGAGCCGTCTGACCTTCTTATCACCTGACAGGAGGGAGTGTCCCTGGTTGGACGTAGCTTCTTATCACCTGACAGGAGGGAGTCTCCCTGGTTGGACGTAGCTTCTTATCACCTGACAGGAGGGAGTCTCCCTGGTTGGACGTAGCGTGTGGAAGGAACACGTTATTACAACCAGTTCCTTTCCCCTCCATCAGACACCCCGGCTGGCCAGGGGGAGGCAGTATAGTGACCAGGATTACTGCATGTTTTTTGTGAGGGTACCTACAGCGTCCCCGGCGGGAATCGAACCCAGGACCTTCTAGCTGTGAGGCGGCAGAGCTACCGACTCCGCCACCGTGCCCCAATGCTGTATTTTTCAATGTTCTGTACTTTTACTACTCCACTACATCTCAGAGGCAAATATTATACTTTTACTCCACTTTAGTTACTAGTTACTTTGTAGATTTTGATTATTATTACTAAACACACATTAACCTCTTCAGTCCTACATTTGTAAACAGATCTGACCTTGTCACTGATCCAGTCCAAGGCGTCCTCACACTCTCTGAGGTACTGAACCAGCTTCTGGGCCTGAAGCAGACGCATGCCTTTCTCCTTGGTCTTCTGCAGCAGCAGATCCCACAGGCGGTGAAGCTCCTCCAGACGAGTCTATAACACACACACACACACATTATTACACACTATTACACACATTATTACACACTATTACACACATTGCCACACACTCACTGAGTCTAGCAACACACAGAGATCCACACACACATTATTACACACTATTACACACATTACCACACACTGACAGTCTAGCAACACACAGAGATCCACACACTGTAACAGCAGACCTTCGTTTGCATGGATAGTGTGTGTGTGTGTGTGTGTGTGTGTGTGTGTGTGTGTGTGTGTGTGTGTGTGTGTGTGTGTGTGTGTTAGAGGGTAGCATGGGTCCACCCGGAACCGAATACCCGAGACCCGAACATTTTTGGGTCCAAAAATATTGACTTGTCCGTCGGGCAGGGTCGGATCGGTTCCAATTCCCACAGGGCTTGGTCGGATCCATTTGAAATGGATAGACCCGTATGGACCCGAGCTTTTAAAAAAAAAATATTTTTATTGACCGGTAAAATGTTTAATTGGCCGGTAATTATAAACACCACCGGCCGGTTGGGAAAATGCTGTTATTAGGCTATTTTATCATTTAAGCCTATTACTAATATTATTATTTGCATAAAGTAGTTGGCTACAACCGTTAAAATCATAATCATTTTAAGTTTTTATCATGATCTGACTGTGGTTTAATTCAGACAGCCTGCTCTGCTGTGCGCTGCAGTTATAGAATAGCCTATTCGTTGTACGATGGTGTCGCGCGTTGAAAATATCAGAGCTACAAGCTCACAGCACGTCGCAACGCGCCGCTTTGTGAGCTTGTATGTCTGCTATTTTTGATACGCCACAACACAGCTGAGACTGAGACTCTCCTCCTAATCAGCGCTGTGTAGGGTGTTCGCTCGGTGTTGATAAACAGAACCAGGATTTTCCGAGGTGTCACTGATAGAATCTGAACCAAGCCAGACCCAATTGTCGATAAAGGGACCCGAACACGTGTGGGTCGTGGATATTATTCATTTATAGGTTGAGCTGGGGGGATATGAAAGTCTGTGAAAACGTAGCTGTTCAACTTCTGCATGACACAACCCTGCGCTGTAGCTCGCCTCGGAGAGGCGGGGAGGGTGGCGCTGACTCTCTGAGGCGACCAGTCTAGATGTTATGGAGAAAATAAGCATAATATAGCATCGGACACGGTTCGGGCCTAAAGACCCGGCCGGATCGGCTCCATTTCCCCCGGGTCCATTTAGGATCGGGTCCAATTTTAATCGGCTCCGTAGTAGCATGGACCCATGCTACCCTCTAGTGTGTGTGTGTGTGTGTGTGTGTGTGTGTGTGTGTGTGTGTGTGTGTGTGTGTGTGTGTGTGTGTGTGTGTGTGTACAAACGAGGTGGAGTTGCAAGTTGAGAAAAAGGTAAAGTATTAATAACATGTTATATATTGTATATATATAATATATTATATTAATAACATGTTATATATTGTATATATATAATATATTATATTAATAACATGTTATATATTGTATATATATAATATATTATATTAATAACATGTTATATATTGTATATATATAATATATTATATTGACAACATGGTGGAAGGAGTCAGAAGTAACAGAAGACAGAGATGTTTCAATGATCTTAATGATCTGAACGTCAGGATTCAAATTCAAAAGCAGTGAAAGTATCAGATCTACAAGCTCAGAACATGTCGCTTGGCGTCTCGTTTCCAGCTTGTAGATCTGATCATTTCAATGCTTCTGTGTGAGGCTGTACTATGATAAAGTAAAACGAAGAGGTTTCTGCCCGACAACAACGATATTTAAATGAGCTTAAAAACATGTTTCATCTAAGAGAGAGGAACCAATAAGAATCATCTACAGTGAGACGAGAGAGAGAGAGGAAACAATAAGAATCATCTACAGTGAGACGAGATAGAGAGAGAGGAACCAATAAGAATCATCTACAGTGAGACGAGAGAGAGAGGGGAACCAATAAGAATCATCTACAGTGAGACGAGAGAGAGAGGGGAACCAATAAGAATCATCTACAGTGAAACGAGAGCGAGAGAGAGGAAACAATAAGAATCATCTACAGTGAGACGAGAGAGAGAGAGGAAACAATAAGAATCATCTACAGTGAGACGAGAGAGAGAGAGAGGAACCAATAAGAATCATCTACAGTGAGACGAGAGAGAGAGAGAGAGGAACCAATAAGAATCATCTACAGTGAAACGAGAGAGAGAGAGAGGAACCAATAAGAATCATCTACAGTGAGACGAGAGAGAGAGAGGAACCAATAAGAATCATCTACAGTGAGACGAGAGAGAGAGAGGAAACAATACGAATCATCTACAGTGAGACGAGAGAGAGAGAGGAAACAATAAGAATCATCTACAGTGAGACGAGAGAGAGAGAGGAACCAATAAGAATCATCTACAGTGAGACGAGAGAGAGAGAGAGGAACCAATAAGAATCATCTACAGTGAAACGAGAGAGAGAGAGAGGAACCAATAAGAATCATCTACAGTGAGACGAGAGAGAGAGAGGAACCAATAAGAATCATCTACAGTGAGACGAGAGAGAGAGAGGAAACAATACGAATCATCTACAGTGAGACGAGAGAGAGAGAGAGGAACCAATAAGAATCATCTACAGTGAGACGAGAGAGAGAGAGGAACCAATAAGAATCATCTACAGTGAGACGAGAGAGAGAGAGGAAACAATAAGAATCATCTACAGTGAGACGAGATAGAGAGAGAGGAACCAATAAGAATCATCTACAGTGAAACGAGAGAGAGAGAGAGGAACCAATAAGAATCATCTACAGTGAGACGAGAGAGAGAGAGGAACCAATAAGAATCATCTACAGTGAGACGAGAGAGAGAGAGGAACCAATAAGAATCATCTACAGTGAGACGAGAGAGAGAGAGGAAACAATAAGAATCATCTACAGTGAGACGAGAGAGAGAGAGAGGAACCAATAAGAATCATCTACAGTGAAACGAGAGAGAGAGAGAGGAACCAATAAGAATCATCTACAGTGAGACGAGAGAGAGAGAGGAAACAATAAGAATCATCTACAGTGAAACGAGAGAGAGAGAGAGGAACCAATAAGAATCATCTACAGTGAGACGAGAGAGAGAGAGGAAACAATAAGAATCATCTACAGTGAGACGAGATAGAGAGAGAGGAACCAATAAGAATCATCTACAGTGAGACGAGAGAGAGAGAGGAACCAATAAGAATCATCTACAGTGAGACGAGAGAGAGAGAGGAACCAATAAGAATCATCTACAGTGAGACGAGATAGAGAGAGAGGAACCAATAAGAATCATCACAGCAAAACCTGTCTAGAGACGGGACCAGAACATTATTAACCTTTATGGTGACTCTGACCCAAGACTGGGAACGCATCTGTGTCATATCAACATTTATTTGGGCTTTTTTGGGCAAGATCTACAAGCTCAAGCTCAAGGTTGTGGTCCCGTCCCTACAATCACACACAGCGGTACCTACTTGGATATACTCAGCCGTATTTACACTTTTAACTATGGGTCTCTGTTGTGTCCGGTAGGGCGTGTAGGACTGAACCACACAGCAAGGGGTTAAAACACTGGACCACACACTGGACCACACACTGGACCACACACTGGACAAGTAATTTATGACTCATTTACGTGGGCCAAAAATAGCAGATCTACAAGTTTGTGAGCTTGTAGTTCCGCCATTTTCGGCTGACGACACGAGGCTACAAATAGACGGTGTTATATTGGATGCATGTTGCAGTACGCGTCTTAAACAGATGGTGGCGTCTTACACGGATGGTCTCGGAGGCAAAGTGTCCCTCGCCGATCATGAGGTTGCCGGTTTCGTCCAGTTTGATGATGGCTCCAGCGTTGGCCTGAACCTCCGCCTCAAACGCCTGGTGCTTCTGGAGTTTACCCTGTGGGAGGACAAAGGTCAAGGTCAGTGTGGGGGGACAAAGGTCAAGGTCAGTGTGGGGGGACAAAGGTCAGGGTAAAGATCCGAGACAACGCTCCACACGTCCTAGACTCTTCTCTCTTCTCTAAAACACTCTGGACAACGCTCCACACGTCCTAGACTCTTCTCTCTTCTCTAAAACACCCTGGACAACGCTCCACACGTCCTAGACTCTTCTCTCTTCTCTAAAACACTCTGGACACCGCTCCACACGTCCTAGACTCTTCTCTCTTCTCTAAAACACTCTGGACAACGCTCCACACGTCCTAGACTCTTCTCTCTCCTCTAAAACACTCTGGACAACGCTCCACACGTCCTAGACTCTTCTCTCTTCTCTAAAACACTCTGGACAACGCTCCACACGTCCTAGACTCTTCTCTCTTCTCTAAAACACTCTGGACAACGCTCCACACGTCCTAGACTCTTCTCTCTTCTCTAAAACACTCTGGACAACGCTCCACACGTCCTAGACTCTTCTCTCTTCTCTAAAACACTCTGGACAACGCTCCACACGTCCTAGACTCTTCTCTCTTCTCTAAAACACCCTGGACAACGCTCCACACGTCCTAGACTCTTCTCTCTTCTCTAAAACACTCTGGACAACGCTCCACACGTCCTAGACTCTTCTCTCTTCTCTAAAACACTCTGGACAACGCTCCACACGTCCTAGACTCTTCTCTCTTCTCTAAAACACCCTGGACAACGCTCCACACGTCCTAGACTCTTCTCTCTTCTCTAAAACACCCTGGACAACGCTCCACACGTCCTAGACTCTTCTCTCTTCTCTAAAACAATCTGGACAACGCTCCACACGTCCTAGACTCTTCTCTCTTCTCTAAAACACTCTGGACAACGCTCCACACGTCCTAGACTCTTCTCTCTTCTCTAAAACACTCTGGACAACGCTCCACACGTCCTAGACTCTTCTCTCTTCCCCTAATTGATAGAAAATAAGTACGGTAATCCTTTTAACGCTACCTCTGTGCTGTTTTACATTTCTGACTAATTAAGGTATTCAATCAACCAATCAGAAAGCCCCATATGGCGACACACACCTGCAGATTGGATGGGTCTTTGTAGTTCTCGTCAGAGGCGATCTGCAGTTTCTCCTGGATCCATTTCTCCAGCTCCTCTGCGTCTCTCCTGAAGAACTGGAAACGGTACGAGTCCTCCAGCTTCTGTCTCCTCACCAGAGACAGGTCCTTAAAGCGCCGGTAGCGGTCCAGGACCTGCTGCCGTCTCTCCTGGATGTCATCGGCCGTCTCCAGCACCTTGACCCCGCTGGTGTCCATGGTCTGAATACACACACACACACACACACACACACACAGTGTCAATAAACACAAACACATTGTCTGTGTCATCTGTATCATTTTTTGATTTGTAGATCTGCTATTTTTCGAAAAATCGTGAAAATGTGTGCAAATCTTTTGAATACATATTTTTTAAAGAGATTTGTAACTCAAACCTTTGCTTGTGGGGGATTCTACAAATGTCTTCTAAATCCTACCAGTTTTTTGAAAAACGTATATTGCTATAATATCAGTGCTTCTCAAAGTTGATATGTATTTGGCCGCTGACCCCCAGCAAGACCCTTTAACCCCTAACTGCTAACTTTAACCCTTAAGGGGGGCAGTTAGGGGTTAAAGTGTCTTGCTCAGGGACACTTGGAATCGTACCTGGGACCTCCAGAGCCCTAGACGGGCTCACTAACCATTTAGCATAGCTAAATAATGATGTATTATTTATTAGTAGTATATGTATGTATTGGCCAAACCAATATATGATATTATATCTATTTGCTGCATTTGATAAGCTCCTGAAAAGACAATGAAATTCTCATTCAACGTCTGATCGCTTTGGTCTCAAGCCTGAAATAAAAGATATATCAATAAAACAAACAAATAACTTAAGGAAACATATTCAAATGCAGCTAAGTCTGAAATGTAGCGTGTGTGCGTGTGCGTGTGCGTGTGTGTGTGTGTGTGTGTGTGTGTGTGTGTGTGTGTGTGTGTGCGTGTGCGTGTGCGCGTGTGTGTGTGTGTGTGTGTGTGTGAGTGTGTGTGTCCTTCAATCATTTTGTTGTTTTAAACTAAACAGGTTTACAAATCACAACAGACATTCTGTCACTAATTGTAATGATCATGTCAGATGGTTGTTACTGATAATATAAATGTCAGGGTGATGTTTGGAAGCTGCAGTGAGGGTTTCATGTTGACATTTGTTTTGGTAAAACTGACAAATAGCCTGGCTCAGTGTCGCCCCCTAGGGGCAGTTTGGGACACTCAGAAAGTTTCTAATTATTATTATTTATATGTCTTTACAAAGTCTCTGATACTACAGTAGTTAAATCAATGAATCCCTCCTTCATGACATCGGATAAATAAGGAAACTAAAAATGAATATTTGAAAACTTCTCCAGCCACCCGCCAATACAAATAACAAATAGACAAAAGAAAGATACAACAAAACACCACAAAGTGACTTTACAAAGCCTGTCAGAGAGAATAAAAACAAGTTAACCCATCACTAACACATCATTTAGGCATAAAGGTAAATCCTGTATCAACATCAACAGCAAAACTCAACTTTTACACCAGAATGACACAACACCAATACTTCAAGAGTAGTTCACCTCAAATAATGTCTTATTTTCTATCAATTAATTCAACCCCATGAAGTCTTGAATTCGTGGAGATGTTTTAGTGTTTGTCACATTCCAAATAAGAGAAAATAGACACTAATTTGATGAGCAGCAGAGTCTCCTACAGACTGATGACCTGGTCATCAAATTATTGTCTCAGGAATGTGACAAAAACAAAACAAATCTGCATGAACTCAAGGCTTCATGGGGTGTATCGATAGTCCATACACTTATTAGTTTTATCTCTTCCTCATTTGATCTTCCTTTTTGTCTCATGTGTTTAAGAAAGTAGGAAGCTGATATATTACACTTTTACCTTAGCACTAGGTATATTCTCAGTTGTTTGTTTTAGAAGAGAATGCACTTAAAGACTTCTGGTGATTAGTAGTTTCCTTTCCTACCTATGTTGAATGCACTTATTGTAAGTCTCTTTGGATAAAAGCGTCTGCTAAATCAGTGGTTTTCAACCTTTTTTGCGTCAAGGACCCCCAAATTGACACATATTAGCCCACGGACCCCCATTTGAAAAGATATGCCAGGGACTCAACCATTTAGGTTTGTTGGGGGTCCCAATCTAAACTGTATCACCATCATCAGTGTTCATTTAACTGTGAGAGTGTACAAATGGAACCAAACGGACCCTAACGGGTCCGTTTGGTTCCATTTGTACACTCTCAGAGTTACAGACACATAAGGGTCAATTTGGTTGCTAACTATTAATTTGGCTGGGGACCCCCTGGAACCCTGTCAAGGACCACTGGTGGTAAGGACCACTGGTGGTCCCCGGACCATTGGTTGAAAACCCCTGTGCTAAATGACTGTAATGTAATGTGTGTAATTGATAGAAAATAAGTCATTTTTTGGGGTGAAGTACTCCTTTAATTCATTTCAAATGTCTGTGGTGACGACACTGGACTGGAAGGTTCAGCAGAACTCCATGTCTCACAGAGTCCAGAGGCATTCCTTCATTCATTCATTCCTTCATTCATTCATTCATTCATTCATTCATTCATTCATTCCTTTGCATCCGGACATGGACACGGGGTTTGGACAGCAGGGGGACAGACAATGCAGCCTGTCCAAACACCCCCCCCCCCCGCCCCACCCTGCCGGGCCGGGCCGTGGGGCCTGGCAGCTGACAGGGCCAGCATGCCAGACGGGGGAGGGGACGGACATTCCACATGCATTTCAACAGTCTCTGGGATTCACACATCAATAGGAATGCTGCAATCGGCTTGTTTGTCCCCCCCCTCCTCCCTCCTCCTCCCTCCATGCCTCTGTGCCCCGAGACCACCACCATTTCCCCCTAGATACAACAACTATGACATTCACTATCTAGTGTTCACTAGACTACTAGATATAACTATGACATTCACTACCTAGTATTCACTAGACTACTAGATATAACTATGATATTCACTATCTAGTGTTCACTAGACTACTAGATATAACTATGATATTCACTACCTAGTATTCACTAGACTACTAGATATAACTATGATATTCACTATCTAGTATTCACTAGACTACTAGATATAACTATGATATTCACTACCTAGTATTCACTAGACTACTAGATATAACTATGACATTCACTATCTAGTGTTCACTAGACTACTAGATACAACTATGATATTCACTACCTAGTATTCACTAGACTACTAGATATAACTATGATATTCACTATCTAGTGTTCACTAGACTACTAGATACAACTATGATATTCACTACCTAGTATTCACTAGACTACTAGATACAACTATGATATTCACTACCTAGTATTCACTAGACTACTAGATACAACTATGATATTCACTACCTAGTATTCACTAGACTACTAGATATAACTATGATATTCACTACCTAGTATTCACTAGACTACTAGATACAACTATGATATTCACTACCTAGTATTCACTAGACTACTAGATATAACTATGATATTCACTACCTAGTATTCACTAGACTACTAGATATAACTATGACATTCACTATCTAGTGTTCACTAGACTACTAGATATAACTATGATATTCACTACCTAGTATTAACTAGACTACTAGATATAACTATGACATTCACTATCTAGTGTTCACTAGACTACTAGATACAACTATGATATTCACTACCTAGTATTCACTAGACTACTAGATATAACTATGATATTCACTATCTAGTGTTCACTAGACTACTAGATACAACTATGATATTCACTACCTAGTATTCACTAGACTACTAGATACAACTATGATATTCACTACCTAGTATTCACTAGACTACTAGATACAACTATGATATTCACTACCTAGTATTCACTAGACTACTAGATATAACTATGATATTCACTACCTAGTATTCACTAGACTACTAGATACAACTATGATATTCACTACCTAGTATTCACTAGACTACTAGATACAACTATGATATTCACTACCTAGTATTCACTAGACTACTAGATACAACTATGATATTCACTACCTAGTATTCACTAGACTACTAGATACAACTATGATATTCACTACCTAGTATTCACTAGACTACTAGATATAACTATGACATTCACTAGACTACTAGATACAACTATGATATTCACTAGTTAGTATTCACTAGACTACTAGATACATCTATAATATTCACTAGAACTATGCCATTCAGTATGATAGTAGATATAGGTTACAGTACAGATCTACTGGGCTGTTCTGTGAAAAGTGGGTCGAGGAGAAAATAGACATGAGCTCTAATAGAAGCAATCAGCTGCACAATGACCTGAAACTGAGACCAGAATGTAAACGGCCTACCAGTGGATATATGCTGGTAGAGCTTTATTATAAACACCTACCAGTGGATATATGCTGGTAGAGTTTTATAATAAACACCTACCAGTGGATATATGCTGGTAGAGCTTTATTATAAACACCTACCAGTGGATATATGCTGGTAGAGCTTTATTATAAACACCTACCAGTGGATATATGCTGGTAGAGTTTTTTAATAAACACCTACCAGTGGATATATGTTGGTAGAGCTTTATTATAAACACCTACCAGTGGATATATGCTGGTAGGGCTTTATTATAAACACCTACCAGTGGATATATACTGGTAGAGCTTTATAATAAACACCTACCAGTGGATATATGCTGGTAGAGCTTTATCATAAACACCTACCAGTGGATATATGCTGGTAGAGTTTTATAATAAACACCTACCAGTGGATATATGCTGGTAGAGCTTTATTATAAACACCTACCAGTGGATATATGCTGGTAGGGCTTTAGGTACAAATAGCAGCAACAGAAGAATCATCAAACAATACAGAAGTAAATCCATAAATGAACAAAGCTTAACTTGCTGTACCTGTGTCTAATCAGAGACAATACAAAATAAACTAGAGGTCTCCGCCAGGTCAGGTAGAATCGGCCACCTGGTGGCAGAGGTTCTGAATTGTCATCCAGGGAGTGTGTGTGCAAAGTTTGGCTGCGATCAGGCCAACGGTGCCGGAGATCAGCTGTTCACAGACAGAAGGACGGACGGACAGGGTTTAAAACATACTCTCTCGCCCGAGACAATGACAATCTTACTGGCTCTTGTTCTACAAGATATGAGCCCTACATACTTTCCTGTAAGACAAATAGTGATACTAGCTGAGCTCACAAAGGCAAAGTCTGTTGTGAGCTTGTACTTGTAGATTGACAATCTACGCTATTTTTAAAATGGACAACCGTTGACTATGAAGTCATGCCCAACATAGGGATGAATAGGGGTTGATTTCCTTTTAGCCAGAAGCATATGTGTTGTTTAAGCAGTATAATGTGTTGTTTAAGCAGTATAATGTGTTGTTTAAGCAGTATCATGTGTTGTTTAAGCAGTATAATGTGTTGTTTAAGCAGTATAATGTGTTGGAACACATTTTATAACCTGGACGTTCTTTTAAATGACTTTAGTCAGCAGGTCTATGAAGAGGCTTGTTTAAACTTAGAACTCATAAAGTACAATAAGAAGGAACTGTCTTTGTCATTGCTATCAGAACACAATTTGCTCATGAAGTTGAAATGATAGAGATAAATAAAGGGGTTAAATGTGTTCTACTGCTATGCCACTCAAATGTGGAATGTCCTTCCAACAGTCATAAAGGAGTGTGACTCCTTACCCTCCTTCAACACCGCTCTAAAATAGCACTAACAGCCATTCAGAACGGGCTCCTGTAAAGTCCAACCCTAGTATCACCAATCAATCAGTCAACTAATATAATTGAGATGACGGGGAGGGGCCTAGTAAAGGGTAGCTCCGCCTCCAGCTCATGTTGAGCTGCTGATAGGGTGCGGTGACTCTCCTGCAGCTGCAGATAACACTCTGCCCTGTGTGACCCCAGACCACTGTGTAGGCCTATGAGACCCCAGACCACTGTGTAGGCCTATGAGACCCCAGACCACTGTGTAGGCCTATGAGACCCCAGACCACTGTGTAGGCCTATGAGACCCCAGACCACTGTGTAGGCCTGTCACCACTATGTGACCCCAGACCACTGTGTAGGCCTGTCACCACTATGAGACCCCAGACCACTGTGTAGGCCTATGAGACCCCAGACCACTGTGTAGGCCTGTCACCACTATGTGACCCCAGACCACTGTGTAGGCCTATGAGACCCCAGACCACTGTGTAGGCCTGTCACCACTATGAGACCCCAGACCACTGTGTAGGCCTGTCACCACTATGAGACCACAGACCACTCACTATATCAACTATATCTGTGTGACCCCAGACCACTCACTATTCTATATCTACTTTAAGTAGAACATTCATTATCACACAAACCATTGCCATCAACGATGTTAATGGTGTTTCTGGGCATTTAACATTGCAAACATACAAATAAAACGTTCTAAACATACATTTGTTATGTATCACTTCGTGACATGTGGTAAGCTTGTAGATCAGCTATTTCTGTTTTTTAACAAATGATTAAATATGCCAATATTTTCTTTGCACATTTCAGTTGTGTCATATTGTGCCCTGTGAAATGTTTGATAATGAAGCCTACAAGGCATCATTATGTTCAGTGAGCACACACATATCTGCTACCTAGCAGCACGCCCTCATGTCAGGTTGTCAGGGGCAACCGTCTAACCGTCTACCGTTATCTTTCAGGAAATAGAAAAAGGAACCTGTGTTCCAGCGTAGAGGAAGATGGCCGACGTGTTTTCTAACTCAATGTCTCTCTGAGACGATGCTTCACAAACCTTTAGCTCCAGACCCAAAAGAGACATTTGTCGTCTCCATCGGGACCCAAACCAGTGAAAATAGCTGATCTACAAAGCTTGTAGATCTGCTATTTTCACTGCTTCTTCTCCCTAATGTATGCTACTTCTTTGGTTTTTATTTATTTAGTCGTGAAATTATTTTGAAAAGAAAATGGATTAGTTTTTAATTCATGAAAAATGTTGTAAATCTATTGAAATAACAATAATGTAAAAACTAAATGTAGGAAACAAAAGACTAAAAGGGATACGATCCATAAAAATGAGTCTGTGAGCCAGAAATAGGTCTGTGAGCCAGTGTTTGTGAACCAGAAGCGCTCAGTGCAGCTCCTAGAGGAACACACAGGGTTAATGATTGAACACACTGTAATGATTACTTATTATTATCCAGGATCATCCAATACATCATTGAGATGTTCATGATGGCTTCTACAGTGTCTCTGTAGAGACACAGTGTCTTCTATAGAAGACACTGTCTCTATAGAAGACAGTGTGTCTCTATAGAAGACACTGTGTCTCTATAGAAGACACTGTGTCTCTATAGAAGACAGTGTGTCTCTATAGAAGACACTGTGTCTTCTATAGAAGACACAGTGTCTTCTATAGAGACACAGTGTCTTCTATAGAAGACACTGTGTCTCTATAGAAGACACTGTGTCTCTGCAGAGACACTGTGTCTCTATAGAAGACACTGTGTCTCTATAGAGACAACCAGATGTCTTTGTCCTGAGGCACACACACACACACACACACACACACACACACTAAAGGAAATGCATGATGTAATGCAACACGTCCCAGTTACTATGGTTACCAATGTGTTATGAGGGAGGGTCAAGACTGACACCAGCCTGAAGGTATGAACACTCACACACCCATACACACACACACACACACACACACACACACACACACACACACACACACACACACACACACACACACACACACACACACACACACACACACACACAGAGGAATGAAGGAAGGATATGTGTAGGAAAAGAGAACAATGCCTCATTTCCTTATCCTTCAGTTGAACCAAATCAATCTGCTGCCTTGTTGCTGCAAAGAATGAGATTAAATCACACATTATTACATTTAAATCCACACACACACACACCCCTCCTTTACTCCTCCTTTACTCCTCCTTTACTCCATTTATGAGAGATATGAAGAAGAATGATTATAGTGTTTTGTGAGAGCCATGTATTTCCTCTGTGCTGGAAACAGCCGCGTGACGAGGCCACGGTGGTGTTTTTAACACATTGACCGCCAGAGGTTAATCTCATAATGTACTCACCAGGGCCAACGTTTTATTGTTGTTTTTTTCACGTCGCCATAGACCTTGTTAAATCCTTAGAATTGAGCTGTGCACTGTTTGTAAACATCGTGCAGATCTGCCTCGTTCGAGCAGTGAAAACCACGTGTCAAACGGTGCCTCCATGTTGTAGTTAGAACAGTTTATGTTAAACAGTGAAACGCGAGGAGAAAAAACTACACGGAGAAAATGGAGTTTCAGTTTCGTCATTAGAACGAGGGCTGACGGGATCGGCAAAACCGGATCCCGAATAATTGTGTTTCCGGTGGTGTTACAATGAAATCTGCCGTATCGAAAATCTTGCGGGGAAATTATAATGAGCAGATCTGGCAAAAAAAGGAAAAAGCACCACAGCCCGTAGGCTATGGGATTTACGGTTGGATTTATCGGCCCGTAGGCTACGGGCCCGGCGGTCAATGTGTTAATGTCAAATCTGATCCCATCACTCAATCAATCTAAAACTTTGGCCTTTAAACATGTTTAAATGTGATCAATCCAGAGTGGATGTATAGGCTAGCCTAGTATTAAAGCTCCTTAAGGGTTTTTATTTCCAGCCGTTTAATGTTTTCAAACGTCAACTATGGTTGTGAACATTTACACGCGTACATGTTTATGAGTTGTAAACGATAACTCTACATCACCGGCTAAAAAAAATACATGTTTTCTTACACCAGACAATAGGAGGCAAGGCATCTGTAAGTATTGCATTAACTTCTCTGGAAAACATGCCAACCAGTTAAATCTTTAAAATATCCTAATCAGGTCCAGACGGCTAGCGTAACCGATGTAGAAAACGGGAGGTTAAACGTTTTGACAAAATGTTGTTTCGTCACTCGACTAATACAACCTGAGGAGTTCCACAGAGGCAACAGAGAACTCCACAGAGGCATTTCCCGGCGGTTTACCAAAAACAAAAACAAGGAAGCGGTGCGTGGTTCAGTTCAGTTCATTCAAGGTACTATCTAACCTATCTAGTTCACTTCATTAGGTACTATCTAACCTATCTAGTTCACTTCATTAGGTTCTATCTAACCTATCTAGTTCACTTCATTAGGTTCTATCTAACCTATCTAGTTCACTTCATTAGGTACTATCTAACCTATCTAGTTCACTTCATTAGGTACTATCTAACCTATCTAGTTCACTTCATTAGGTACTATCTAACCTATCTAGTTCACTTCATTAGGTTCTATCTAACCTATCTAGTTCACTTCATTAGGTTCTATCTAACCTATCTAGTTCACTTCATTAGGTACTATCTAACCTATCTAGTTCACTTCATTAGGTACTATCTAACCTATCTAGTTCTAGCCTGGTAAACCCTCCCTCCGGAAATCTCATTTCCATTTGATTTCAGGAAGGAGTCTGGTCTGAACCGCCTTTCTGCAATAATCGCTGTGGGCTGGAGTTGGGCGGGAGTAATACCGTTGACTGACAACCCCTTCAACCAATGATCGTTTTTCCCCTTCAGCCAATCAGCAGTTCATTTTGACGAGCTCCAGACTATGTGACGCAACAGGACTTTTGGGACTGCCATGCCGAAAATAGGTTGCCTTATTGGGATACATGCGTGTCACTCCCCGCCCCTGCCGGTTCTCTAAATTTATATTTTTAAATAGGCTCTGTCATGATTAATTGACCACATATATGAAGTTAAACAACTAAATTCTATCCAAACGATATGTTAATAGTAAATTCCGTGCCTCAAAAAATAAGTTTGAGACCGTTTTAAGAACGAAACTAAGAAGTGACGGCACTCGGACAACAACAATGGCTGCCGTTCGTCTTTTGTCGGCGGCTCTCAGGCTGCACTCGGGTTCATTCGGGCTCACTCGAACTCGCCACCTGATTGGCCAACTGTCGCTGTCAATCACAGAACAATGAGCGACGACGCTGATAGGCTCGTCGGCTCGGCGAGCAGAGCGATTATTGGAGAAAGGCGGTTCAGACCAGACTCCTTCCTGAAATCAAATGGAAATGAGATTTCCGGAGGGAGGGTTTACCAGGCTAATCTAGTTCATCTACTTCATTCAATTCACTAACGAGTAATACAACGGCAATCCTCAAGGGATGATTATATTATCAAGGTTTCTTCTGTTTCTCTATGATTAACAGTGTCAGAGTCTTTCCCTGGACGCAGTGATGGTGAGTTTGCTGCATCCTTTCTCATCATAAAGTCCTTTCTCATCATAAGGTCCTTTCTCATCATAAAGTCCTTTCTCATCATAAAGTCCTTTCTCATCATAAAGTCCTTTCTCATCATAAAGTCCTTTCTCATCATAAAGTCCTTTCTCATCATAAGGTCCTTTCTCATCATAAAGTCCTTTCTCATCATAAAGTCCTTTCTCATCATAAAGTCCTTTCTCATCATAAAGTCCTTTCTCATCATAAGGTCCTTTCTCATCATAAAGTCCTTTCTCATCATAAAGTCCTTTCTCATCATAAAGTCCTTTCTCATCATAAGGTCCTTTCTCATCATAAGGTCCTTTCTCATCATAAAGTCCTTTCTCATCATAAAGTCCTTTCTCATCATAAAGTCCTTTCTCATCATAAGGCGTCAGAGACGCAGGAGGAACAGGTAGTCAGTAATTTAATGTCAACATCACTCACTCCCCTTACAGATGAGGAGTCAGAGAGACCTCCATGTTGTCTGAGAGTCACTAAAACACCAACTGTTACATCATGCTTAGGGTTAGGGTCACGACTAACTAATAATCACTCATAACAAATATCATCTTCATGCACAGAACGGCACCAACAAAACAAGCTGTAGTCTATTTCATAATGACCAAAAACTAATTCAAACTGGACCATCGTAGAACCAACAATCACATTCCCCATTTCACTCAATCAGTTGTGACATTATTATGAAATTAAACTAAATCAATGAAGTAACGCCTGAAACGATAAACTGGAAGACACAATGTGAATGAAGAAATGCATTCCAGAACACAAACCGGTTGTGTAGTTAAAGGTTCCTCTTGACTCCTTGTGTCCAGATCCTACATGTGTGGAGATCTAACAGATCTAACAGTCTATCAGTCTGCTGTAGACTCCATTAGTCTCCTAAAGCCTTGAAGAAGCAAAGTGTCTCTGTCTCTCTGCATCACACAGACGCATTACCCCTGCAGTATGAGGCTGTGAGGAGATGTAGCCCAGCCCATGCGTCTCTATGCTGCCTCTCTCTCTCTCTCTCTCCCTCCCCTCCCCCCTCCCTCCCTCCATCGCTTTATTCAGCAAAAACAACATCGCCACGGCCCCACTCTGGAAGGTTCTTCACTTCCTGCGCAGTCACAAAGTTTAGTTACAGCCGTAACACACAGACACACAGACACACACACACACACACACACACACACACACACACACACACACACACACACACACACACACACACACACACACACACACACACACACACACACACACACACACACACACACACACACAGGGTTGATAACATATCTATGCTGTCTGGCTCATATAGTTGCTAACATGATCAACATGGTCATGATTATTAGTGGGGAGGATTCTGGACGGTTACTTTAATTAAGAAATAAATAAAAGGTCCTTTTCAACCTGACCTCTGACCTTGTGATGAGATGAGGCATCAAACAGGCCTTAAATGGGTTAAAGGACGACTTCACCCATTTTCAACATATCTTCATACAATTGCTCCTCCTCACTAATGCTCATTCTAACATGTCTGTCAACTCACTCTGTGTCTCAGAGGAAACCTGCCTACCAGTGACATCATCGATGGGCAATCCAAGCTATTAGAAACTGTAGGTTTTGTATTCCTGGATGCATGCTATATTGTTCTTAGGGTATATATATATATATATATATATATATATATATATACCTTTACTTCTTAAAGGTGCATGACGCAGTTTGTTTGTTTTCAAGTCCAGGTTCCACAGCTGCAGCTCATCGCTGCACGCACATATATATATATATATATATATATATATATATACACACCGGTATATGGATGCATGCTATATTGTTCGTGCGTGCAGCGATTGCTGTAGAGCTGATCTCTATCCACTAAAACACAGCTCATCCTTATTGTCTAAAAACATTCAAAAACAATAAACTATACATCCTAATTTGGCCATCAATAAAGCCACACACACACACACACACGCACACGCACACGCACACGCACGCGCACGCGCACGCACACGCACACGCACACGCACACACACAGATGTAGGAGGAAACCATACAAGGCACCAACCTGCTCATCAGGAGCATTTAGGGGTTCAGTGTGTTGCTCAAGGACACTTCTACACTAACTCTGGGGAGCCGGGATCCAACTGGAAACCTGTCGGTTTCCATCCGGCCAATCTACCCCTGATCCACTGCCATGTGGACAACTACACAACTACACAACTACACAACTACACTACACAACACAACAGCACAACTACACAACACAAAAACACAACTACACAACAACACAACTACACAACACAACTACACAACTACACAACACACATGGGGGCGGCCATAGCTGAGTGGTTAGTGAGCCCGCCTAGGGAGCCAGAAGCCCTGGTTGACCCAGGTACGATTCCAGGCCAGGTCAGCATATGTGTCGATGAAATTAAATTTGTCCCTGAGCAAGACTCTTAACCCCTTATTGCTCACAGGTTCTCATTGGAAACAAGACCGCAAGGACTTTCATGAACAACCTGTTAAAAGGAATTATCCTTATCCTTACAACACAACAACACCACAACACAACAACAACACCACAACACCACAACTACACAACTACACAACGCAAAATGAAGAACACACCAGTAAGCAGTTTGTAAAGTGAAGCTTTAGCTGCTGTAGAGCTGAAGCTGAGAGCTAGAGAGGTTATTGATTAGTTGTGTTCACCCTTCCCCCACCCCCCACCAGGACGAGACACATGTATTAGTAATGGACACAGACAGGTCATACAGGGAGGAGGGCAGCGCCATCTTACATCAAATTAAAGCCTGTATATCAGCCAACGCCATCACTACATCCTACACACACCATCACTACATCCTACACACACCATCACTACATCCTACACACACCATCACTACATCCTACACACTCCATCACTACATCCTACACACACCATCACTACATCCTACACACACCATCACTACATCCTACACACACCATCACTACATCCTACACACACCATCACTACATCCTACACACACCATCACTACATCCTACACACACCATCACTACATCCTACACACACCATCACTACATCCTACACACACCATCACTACATCCTACACACACCATCACTACATCCTACACACTCCATCACTACATCCTACACACACCATCACTACATCCTACACACACCATCACTACATCCTACACACACCATCACTACATCCTACACACACCATCACTACATCCTACACACACCATCACTACATCCTACACACACCATCACTACATCCTACACACACCATCACTACATCCTACACACACCATCACTACATCCTACACACACCATCACTACATCCTACACACACCATCACTACATCCTACACACACCATCAGTAAACCTAAGCTTTACATACATGGACACAGATGTAGAGAAATGAAGCCTCTCACACTGACTATGCATCTGAACACATGATAGAACATTAAGGGAGCGTGCTAAATGCCTGAACTCTGTAAACTGTAAACAACTGTATGAGAGCTATAAGAATCCTAAACTAGAAAAAGTGCACAGGTCTCCGCCGGGTCAGAAATCGGCCTCATGGTGGCGCTATAACAGGCCCATCTGAAAATGTGAAACATTTGGGGCAGAGGTTTGGAATTGTCATCCAGGGAGTGTGTGTGCAAAGTTTTGTTGCGATCAGGCCAACGGTGCCGGAGATTAGCTGTTCACAGACAGAAGGACACACGGACAGGGGCTAAAACATACTCTCTCAGGGGCTCTCAGGGGCTAAAACATACTCTCTCAGGGGGTAAAACATACTCTCTCAGGGGGTAAAACATACTCTCTCAGGGGGTAAAACATACTCTCTCAGGGGCTAAAGCATACTCTCTCCGCCATGCCTTCGGCCTGGTGGAGACAACTATGCCAGGCGACCAGTTGTACCATTAGAAACATCACATCATAATAACTGTGTGCACAGTAAAGTCAGGTGACATGTTGAACAACAGATACTACTGTAGTGTAGATTATTATTATACAGCAGGTTGCCATGGAGATGTGATTAACCTTTGGGTTGAAAGATAGAAGTCCAAATGACATAAAGGGGCCATATATATATAAATAAAGTTTATTATTATATATCTCATGTCTCAGGACCAGGGAGACGTTGAAGATGAAATGTTGGTACGGGCAATAAATGTTTGGCTAAACCCTAAAGTTATGTCTAACCTTATCCTCAGTAAAACAAATACAAGAATACAAGAACCGCTGGTTCCGGTTACCAACACAAGCCTGGCCAGCTGATCTTTTCACTCTGAGCTGCATAAGGAACAATGGAGCTGCATAAGGAACAGTGGAGCTGCATAAGGAACAGTGGAGCTGCATAAGGAACAATGGAGCTGCATAAGGAACAGTGGAGCTGCATAAGGAACAGTGGAGCTGCATAAGGAACAGTGGAGCTGCATAAGGAACAGTGGAGCTGCATAAGGAACAGTGGAGCTGCATAAGGATCAGTGGAGCTGCATAAGGAACAGTGGAGCTGCATAAGGAACAGTGGAGCTGCTTAAGGAACAGTGGAGCTGCATAAGGAACAGTGGAGCTGCATAAGGAACAGTGGAGCTGCATAAGGAACAGTGGAGCTGCATAAGGAACAGTGGAGCTGCATATGGAACAGTGGAGCTGCATAAGGAACAGTGGAGCTGCTTAAGGAACAGTGGAGCTGCATAAGGAACAGTGGAGCTGCATAAGGAACAGTGGAGCTGCATAAGGAACAGTGGAGATGCATAAGGAACAGTGGAGCTGCATAAGGAACAGTGGAGCTGCATAAGGAACAGTGGAGCTGCATAAGGAACAGTGGAGCTGCATAAGGAACAGGAACAGTGGAGCTGCATAAGGAACAGTGGAGCTGCATAAGGAACAGTGGAGCTGCATAAGGAACAGGATCAGTGGAGCTGCATAAGGATCAGTGGAGCTGCATAAGGATCAGTGGAGCTGCATAAGGAACAGTGGAGCTGCATAAGGAACAGGAACAGTGGAGCTGCATAAGGAACAGTGGAGCTGCATAAGGAACAGTGGAGCTGCATAAGGAACAGTGGGGCTGCATAAGGAACAGTGGAGCTGCATAAGGAACAGTGGGCCCCGGACAACACGGCCCACCATTGGTTTAGATGTGGTGGGCTTGAATCTACATTTCCATTACAAACGAGGGGCGACATCAGGGCCGTGCTGGCCACTGGGACATTTGGGACAATTCCTGAAAGGCCTCTCCATTCCAGGCCGACCAGGCCGGCCGTTTAAAAAAACCTTAGGGGCCTCTATCTGAGATTCCCAGGCTGAATTAGGGGCCCAGCGCGTCCCTGGGCTAAATACATATAACACTTTCCCCCCTTAACACATTGGGTGCCAAAACCGTATATATACTGTTTTTGAAAAAAAAAATACAGAGATACAGAGATCTCCATATATGGTCACATCAGTTGGATCACTGGTGCAACATAGATGTGAGGGCCACAAAGCAGACCTCTAGATGTGAGGGCCACAAAGCAGACCTCTAGATGTGAGGGCCACAAAGCAGACCTCTAGATGTGAGGGCCACAAAGCAGACCAACCTCTAGATGTGAGGGCCACAAAGCAGACCTCTAGATGTGAGGGCCACAAAGCAGACCTCTAGATGTGAGGGCCACAAAGCAGACCTCTAGATGTGAGGGCCACAAAGCAGACTAGGGATGCACCGAATGGGAAATTCTTGGCCGAAACCGAATGCCGAAAATAGAAAACAGTTGGCCGAAAACCGAATACCGAAAGGCCGAATATGATAAATATATATAATGAATTTATTTGTTTACCAATGTTGATCAGCTACCTGATTATAGCAAAATACATGATTATAGCAAAACTTAAATAATAATCACTATTATGGGTCCATAAAACATTTATTAAGCACTTTTGAATGCATACATTAATTCCAGACTGACTGCTGAAAGATTGTAAAATGTAAACATTTACTGTATATAATTATATAATAAGATTATTCCAGATTTTATTCCAAGATTTTTTGAAAATAGCATTGTTTCGGTGTCTTTCGGTGATATCGGCCGATAGGTTTCGGTGTCTTTCGGTGATATTTTTTCGGCCTAAAAACCCTTTCGGCCGAAAGCCGAAAATGCATTTTTTAACCATTATCGGCCGATATGTTTCGGTGGCCGAATATTCGGTGCATCCCTAAAGCAGACCAACCTCTAGTCTGTATAAGAGAAGTATTTGCAATGTTAACTATTTCACAGCAGCCTTCAAAGTGTGCCTAATCACACCAGTGTGAGAATACACAGTCATACGGTGAGAGGCAGGCAGGCAGACAGACAGACAGACAGACAGACAGGCAGGCAGGCAGGCAGGCAGGCAGGCAGGCAGGCAGGCAGGCAGGCAGGCAGGCAGGCAGGCAGACAGGCAGGCAGGCAGGCAGGCAGGCAGGCAGACAGACAGACAGACAGACAGGCAGACAGACAGACAGACAGACAGACAGACAGACAGACAGACAGACAGACAGACAGACAGGCTATGGCCGCCCCTATATTACACTCTCAGGGTCAGATTAGGGTCCCTCCCAGAGAATGAAAAACAAACGGTACTGCAGACCTACAGATCAAACTACTGGCTGTGCTTGAAGTTAAAGTGTTTGCGAGGAATCACAGGCCTGTTTGAATTCAATGCATACAGGCCTGTCCACTGAATACTTTATTACATACTTTATTACATACAGGCCTGTCCACTGAATACTGTATTACTTCATAAAGTATTCAGTGGACTGAATACTTTATTAACTGTATTAGTTCATAAAGTATTCAGTGGACTGAATACTTGATGTACTTTATTAGTTAATAAAGTATTCAGTGGACTGAATACTTTATGTACTTTATTACTTCATAAAGTATTCAGTGGACTGACAGGACATTCCTTCTGCTAAACTAAACACATAAAGATAATGTGGTGATAAAAATAGAAAAGATAAACGTTATGTTTCTGTCTTTACATCCAACTAAGGAGAGGATTTAAATGAAAAGATAAACCAATGAAAGTGAATTAAATTAATTCCAGTTAACATGATGACCGTTGAGGAATGGAATGGAACATTGGTGGAAAAAGCACTCAAATGTACTTAAGTAAGAGTATCAATACTGCGATGTAGAAATGCTCCATTACAAGTAAAAGTACAAAATTCAAAATTGAGTAAAAGTACAAAAGTATTGGCATCAAAATATATTTAAAGTACATAAAGTAGAAGTACTCATTATGCAGAATGTCCCATTTCACAAGTTTTCAAAAATGTATAACAAGCTTTTAAAAATAGCAGATCTACAAGCTCACAATGCGTCGCGATGCATTGTGAGCTTGTTTAAATCATTATTAATGTTAAATACATTCTGTTTAAATCATTATTAATGTTAAATACATTCTGTTTAAATCATTATTAATGTTAAATACATTCTGTTTAAATCATTATTAATATTAATAATAATTACTTTTACTCCATTACAATTATTTGAAAACTTTGAGTTACTTTGAAGATTTAGATTATTATTACAAAACACACATTAACCACTTCAACCCATTATACATTTATTTATATATATATATATATATATATATATATATATATATATATATATATATATATATATATATATATATATATACACACACACACACACACACACACACACACACATTTCAGCCATTTGAAAATACTAAATAGCAGATCTACAAGCTCACAAATTGTGAGCTTGTAGATCTGCTGATTTTTATACATTTGAAAACTTAAGTGAAAGAAATGGGACCTTAATTCTGCATTTCTACTTTTATTACTTTAAGTACATTTTGATACCAACTCGAGTTAAATTTTAAATTCGGGACTTTTTACTAAGTAACGCAGTATTTTTACTTAGTAACACAGTATTTCTACATCGCAGTAATGATGATACTTTTACTTAAGTTTTTTTTTAAAGTCGTCACTGGGCGGATCCCAGATCAGCTGCTCTGATAAAAACATGATATTTATATATTTATATCATTTTAATCATTATTAATGCTGTTCAGACAGAATGTCAATAAAGGTTAATGATTCATATAACGTTGTAACTACACACAGTGCTACATGCTAACCTGTGTAGCATGCTAGTGAATACACATACAACTACTAGCTACCGCAGCTAGCATCCATGCTAGCAGAAACAGCAGAGCTACAAGCTCACTGCGCGTCGCCTCAGTGACGCGCAGTGAGCTTGTAGATCTGCGGTTTTCGTCCGTCTCGCGACGAAGGCGAAGCCCCTCCCCTCCCCCATCCACACACACATATATAATACTGTCTGCAGAGACAGAATGAACTAAAACACTAAATAGTGTTTATTATTAAACATGATAAACACTGTTACCTGGTCTGAATGGAGAGAAGAGCAGAAGAAAGGAGGAATAGAGGAATAGAGGAATAGAGGAGAAGAGAAGAGTCCTGCTCGAGCTGTTTCTGTTCTGTTGGACACAGAGAGATGGTAGGGTGGGGGGGGGGGCGGGGCAGCGCTGTGACGTCAGCAGCACACACAGGGCTGGGCGGGGCTGCAGCAAACCCCCGAACCCGAGAGCTGACGGAAACAGACGAAAACACCCGAGCCCGACTGCTGACGGAAACAGCCGAAAATACCCGAGCCCGACTGCTGACGGAAACAGACGAAAATACCCGAGCCCGACTGCTGACGGAAACAGCCGAGTCCCACCATATGCTCGCATTGAGGGAATAATGTTTTTCGTGTTTCGTTTAGCATGGTGGTTTTAGTTGAAAATAAGGGAAACCCGGCGGAGTCCAGGACGGGGACCCCCATGGGGTCCTGGGGGGGTGGGGGGGTACCAGGGGGTCCCCAGCAATTATTTGAACCACTTTAACAATATTTTATACTTTGGCTATTCAAAAATAGCAGATATGCAAGTTCATTCATTGCACTTCGTGCCGTGCTGTGAGCTTGTAGATCTGCTATTTTGGAAAAATGCTGTCATAGATAAATATTTTTGGAGACAGAGGGTCCGCAGCAATTTTGGGGGTCCTTGACACGAAAAGGTTTGAGAACCACTGCTCTATTTATGAGAAAAATAAAGGATGCCCAGAAAAGGATACATTTTCTGTATGTATGTAGAGTTTTTGTATATTATATTAACCACTTGAACAAGGTACAAGGTCCTCTAAACTGGATCGCTCATAAAAGCACAATGTTTTATTTAAAATGAGTTCCCACGCACTCACATCATGATGACATTTAAGAACAGACAGATATACACACTACTATGCAACACTATTACTATTTAATACTTTACATTTTATGCAACACTATTACTATTTAATACTTTACATTTTATGCAACACTATTACAATTTAATACTTTACATTTTATGCAACACTATTAATATTTAATACTTTACATTTTATGCAACACTATTACAATTTAATTAAATTGTAATAGTGTTGCATAAAATGTAAACTATTAATAGTTTACATTTTATGCAACACTATTACTATTTAATAGTTTAGATTTTATGCAACAATATCTTGTCATCGTGACACATGTTTTCATCCTGAAACAACAGAATAGAATAAAAACCAGAGGTTATGAAGCCTCTAATGTTATTCTACGGACTGTGTCGCCCTCTAGTGGACAAACTCTACTCTCGTCTCCTCTAGGTATAGTATTTATAACTATGACGCAGTGACTCAACAAACACTACTTATGGATATTTAGTCCATTTAATCATTTTATAAAGAGCGTCATCATAATAAGATGATGATTTGTATTGTTAATTCCTCCTCCACTCATTGGTTTGTTAGTTTGTTGCTGCATAAAGCAGCTAGCTGCTAGCTAGCCACTAGCTACATAAACAGACACACGTCACACATTACGTCATCAAACACGTGACATGTCAAACGTCGAACGTAACGCTGCGCTGGACTACATTTAAAGAACTACATGTTCCATCGACCATGGGTGGCTACAAAACTACAATCGACTAGCCTACTACATCTCCCATACACCCAGGGTAGCTAGAGGACTACATTTAAAGAACTACATTTCCCAGCCACCATGGATGACTAGAAGAACTACACTAGAAAGGACTACATTTCCCGCTCACCTAACTGTCATGCTTCACGTAGAACGCCACGTAAATGCTTCCGTTTTCTACGACGACGGTGTCGCGCGCCGAAAATAGCCGATCTACAAGCTCACAATGAGTCTCATTGTGAGCTTGTAGATTTGAACAGCTTCATGTAGAAACCAGCGCCATGTTGCGTCATCTCGTGTTTAATATTTTAATGATTAGGGTTCTTTATTGACGACTAGACTTCCACTTGTATTTACTCATTTTGTCCACACGAGGGCGACAAGGGCCGTTGAATACAACCAGTCAGATGTTTGTGAAGTGTCGTAAACATGAACACATTTATAACATTATTATAACAATACATAACACATATATAACACATTATATAACATATATAACACATTTTTACATTTATAACATTATTATAACATTATATAACACATATATAACACATTGTAACATTTATAACATTATTAGTTCAATGGATTTACATCAATGTTGTGTTTTTACAGTCAGTCAGTTAGTTAGTTCGTCAGTAAGTAATATAATGTATTTAATATAATAATAATATAATGTATTTAATATAATAATAATAATATAATATAATGTATTTAATATAATAATAATATAATATAATAATATAATATAATGTATTTAATATAATAATAAT
This sequence comes from Gymnoscopelus microlampas, assembly GCF_963454915.1. Lineage (NCBI taxonomy): Eukaryota > Metazoa > Chordata > Actinopteri > Myctophiformes > Myctophidae > Gymnoscopelus > Gymnoscopelus microlampas. The sequence continues at coordinate 355,577 of NC_139958.1, read as the reverse complement.
ATAATATAATGTATTTAATATAATAATAATATAATATAATGTATTTAATATAATAATAATATAATGTATTTAATATAATAATATAATATCCAAGCAATATTTGTACCTACAAGACCATCTATTTTTGGCAAAGAGCTTTGGTGTAGACAGACAACATCAGTCCAAGTACAGATATACAACCCAGACAGACTCCTCTCTTCATCCCCTCTGTAGCTGTTCCAGAGAGTGGTTGAATTTTGTGGTATTGATTTTATTATTTTTCTGAAAATATGAAAAGTGAATATTGTTTATTTTGGGTAATATACTGTATTGTATGTTGGTGATATAGTGCCTTCCACTCTGCAGTGTGGCCTGCTGTAGCAGATATCACGTGACACCAATCATGGCAGCATCGGGTTCACCCGTGTGAGCTTGGGTGCTGGTAATCAGAACAAACAGGGTTTCAGAGCTGTGAGGAGCTCTGTGTCTGTGTCAAGAAGAAAATATATAAAATGATAAAAAGTACTAACACTCCTGAGCATATTTGGGCAGAAGGCGCACACGGTATGTCACTTGTTTATTTTGTTGGTCTGTACAATGATTGTTGTTGTTGTTTTGTTGTGTGTTTATGCAACTAAAAATGGACATTTCATGTGTTATGTGGACATTTCATGGACATTTAAAAAGGAATACAGCATGGCTGTCAACAAGGACATAATTCATGTACATAATTCATTGTGTTTAAAAAGATATTATTTGTATTATGTCATTTCATTCACAGTTTTTCACGTTGTCTACATGGGTGAAAATAAAAAGCCCTCGTGAACATCAGTTGGAGCGTGGTTTACTCTGCCTCGGTAAAAGACAGTTTAGGAGCAGTTATACCCTCATTCTCTGCTTGTCCTCTCTTTATCCTCTCTTCTCACGCTGTCCATTCTACACTTATTCTACACTATACTCTACATGTGCAAACATTGTGTTATGATGGTTAATATTTTCCAAAAATCTAAAATGAATACTATCATTATTAAAACAGTCCTTACCTGCTGTACCTGGTAATGGAAGCCTTTCATATGATAAATATAAATTAAAACGTCTTTGGTCTCTTACTGGACATTTTAATATAAGTTAGTGAAACAGTAATAGTTTTCCATTGTTTAGCCTGTTAACCACTGCATAGAAATGACACATTTTCTTACTATACCTTTGAAGATTGTTCTGCAAAATTCTACTTCATTCACAAAACAACCACTTGAACCCTTGCCTCCCTATTCTGGGGGGAACATTAGCCGAAAATAGCATACAAGCTTGTAGATCTGCTATTTTCGGCAAAGAGGTTTTGTGTACAGGGAAAAAAAGCTGGATAAGTATCATAAGTGTCCTTGAGCAAGACACTGAACCCACTGCTTCTGATAGTAGGTTGGTGCCTTGCATGGTTTTCTCCGCCATCGGTGTGTGAATGGGGGAATGTGAAGTACATCGTACAGCGATTTGAAGGGCCGGAAAGACTATGAAGGCATTAAATGCATAAATGCAGTCCATCTACCTGTGCACAAGATGTAACAATATAAAACAACCTTGAACCATGACTTTAAGTAGCAAAAACAGTGAATCCACAAGCTCACAACGCATAGCGACAGAATGTGAGCTTATAGATCTGCCATTCCTTAAATATTCTTTAAAGCGAAAGTGGTCAAGTGTGTCTGTGGGTTTAAAAAATATTTAACCAATGAAAAGAGCTTGTGACTAAATACTACACTGGATACATTGGAACACAGGTTATTTTTCCCCATTTCCTGAAAACGAAACAGTTTTAGACATGCAAGGTTTCTGTTTCACGGCTTGATAAAGCTGAGGAGCCCACAAAGACAAGAAGACCACTTCATTGTGTTGTTGATTGCAGTCCGTTTCTTTAGCCCCCACCACCACTTTAGACCTGAAGCCTGCAATGAAAAAACAAAACAAAAAAACATCAACAGCAAATCTAGATGTTGCGTAGTACAGACAAGAAAAAATGTCTTCATGACTATAAATCTTATCAATCACATGTGTACACCGTGAAGAAGCAATCAACAGATAACTCTTCCACTGACAGAATGGATGGCTGTCTTTCTTTTTAAAATATTTTTGGGGTCTTTTTCGGTACGGAGTCTCACTTTTTGATGGGTGTTGGTAGGGCATTCCACACGTTGGTGGCATAACAGAACAAATTTAACCCCAAGTTAGTACCGAATCTGGGTTGAACGAGTTCAGTGGAGCTCCTTCTGGTGTTGGGCCTGCATGTGTCTCTCACGTTGTTGAAGCAGTTAGACAGGTACATGGGCTCGATGATCCCTTGAGTATCTTGAAGACCAGGCCCATTGCAAGTTGCTGTACTCTGTCCTCTACCCTGAGCCATCCCACCCTATAGTATAATGAGCAGGGGTTAGGCCAGTCCTAGGTGTGAGGTTTAGTAGTAACCTGATCACTTTGTTTTGGGAGGTCTGAAGTTTTGCTTTTGTTTTAATGCCTTTGAGGTACTAGTGTACCATGAGGTGCATGCATGGTCATACAATGGGCTTGCTTCAGGGGATTAGGGACTATGAGTTAATCAACATAGCCTTTCTTTAAGTATACCTGGTGTTGAGGTGTGGGGAGGGGCTGTCACCAGCATATTTGACATGGCCGGCATGAACCTGAGAGGATACTTATTCCATGTGTACAGTGGAATACATAGTCTTCATAATTAGCTACAATGAGGACACGTTGAATAAACACTTACATTTAGGTGTTGGGTGATCACTGAAGTGTCTGGTGTTGCTGAGCTGCTTAAGTCCCCTCATGCCGTGGTCGCCTGCCGCTAGCTGCATATCCATGCTCTTCTCTGGTCATACGTCTTGTTTATAGATCACAGAATCAGTACCAACAGCCATCAGACACAAATCTCAAGGCACCAAGCATGACACACAATAACAGATAAATGTCAGTATTAACAGATGAAATGAACATATGGTACTGGTTGCTGTGTTTCTCTGTACCTTTATCAGTCTATTTTTAAATATTATTATTATTATTATGGTGGGGTCCAGAATCCTGTCTCCTGGGGTAAGTCACAAGAGCATGGTTCAAGTTATAATCTGAGCTTTGTGGGGGTCTCAAAAATAACTAACTGTGGGTGGAGATGAATAAATAATAGGCTGTGCTGTGCTGTGCTGTGCTGTGTGTGTGTGTGTGTGTGTGTGTGTGTGTGTGTGTGTGTGTGTGTGTGTGTGTGTGTGTGTGAGAGACTGCTGCTCATTATTTGGAAACACACACACACACACACACACACACACACACACACACACACACACACTCACACACACCTTAACAGGGACATATTCTGTAGCTTATTAAAAACGGCTTAGGTGGTAGGGATCATAAGTCAATCAAGATAGCCTTTCTTTAAGTATACCTGGTGTGGAGAGGGGCTGTCAACAGCACAACAGTAACATGCTGGCATGGCTAGCATGTTACCTAGAGAGGATAATTATTACAAATGTACAGTGGAATAGATAAGTCTTCAGTCTTCAGCTACAAAGAGGACACCATTGAATAAAAAGGCATCAAAATTAAAAACTCACATTCAGGTTGTTGGGATACAAGTCTCAGAAATGTCTGGTGTTGGCTGAGCTGCTTAAAAAGAAGATGGTAGGCCTCGAGTCCTGTTCAAGACGATCTTTACTGCACGTCTCTCCCCATCTCTCACATATTTTTTCCTGTCCTTCTCCACTATACCTATAAATAAAGTCAGAAAAGACCCAAAAAAAATCTTTTAAAAAAAGATGGGAAAAGAAAAATGGAACACTTGGCAATACAACAAAAGTTTACAATTGAACAAAGTTTACATTTTGATGTGTCAATATAAGTAGTCAGTGTAGTATAGACCAATTATTTGTTAACAAACATTGACACTGGACGCACAGGTGACTGCTTCATGTAATCAATTCCCAACAGAATGCCAAACCTGCTGTTTTGGGGTTCTGCTGGTTTTAGTTCATTCAACCCTCTTGTGTGTTGGCTAGTGAGGTGCGTCCTAGTGAGACATATGTACTTCACCCCGCAACGGTATTGCGCGCCGAGAGCTGACATACAAGCTCACAACCACGTCGCGGATGAGACTGTTGTGAGCTTGGAGGTCTGCTGTTCTCAGACGTTCTCTGCGCGCGACACCTTCGCGGGACGGACGGGCTGCAGCTGAGTGAGCAAGAGCAGGTTCTGGTGCCGTGATCATAGAGCGCTCCCTCCGTTCTTATGACAGACACTGGAGGAGGGGTTTGGGGGACAACTGTTTTGAATTGCTATTATTGTTTACACACAACAGAAACCAAGGATTATATATTTCAAGAGCGAGAGATCACATTAAAAATCCTAAGCATTCTTCCTCCATACTGGGAGAAAAACAGCATCTGAAAGTTTCATGGGATGCATTTTTACATGTGAGGCTGTGACCACTTTTACATCGCATCTTATGAGCGGTGGGGTTCAGTTGGTGCCGGCCTGCGTGCGCATACTGGTTCTTATTAGTGTGACGTAGTCTGTTAAGGCGTCTATATAGTCGCTGGTGAAGTCTAGGGTGGTGAAGTCGGGTGTAATATAATGAAAGACACACGAATGTACAAGAGATACAGAGTCACTTTGAACGTACCATATGCACAGCATACTTTCTCAGCCTGGATCCCTCGAGCCCTGTGGTCGCCGGTCACTGGCTGTACGTCCGTGGTCTTGTCTGGTCATGTGTCTCATTCGTAGTTCATAGGTCACAGAATCAGTCCCAGCAGCCATCAGCCAAAAATCTAAAGGCACCAAGCATGACACACAATAACAGTTTTAACAGATAATACTAGTTCTGTACCAGTACCAATCTCCTCATTTTTCCCCCCTTATTTTTTGCATTTTTCAATTATATAACACATGTACAGTATGGCTCTTGGGTAAAAAAAAAAAAGCCTACAAACAATCAAACAAAAACAGAGTAGATAGACATCACATGAAAATACATACACAACATTATAAAAAATAAATAAATAAATTACCATTTATTTATCATTCAATTTGTTCAAGAATCATCTCTAACATGTCAGGTTAGTACACACACACACACACACACACACACACACACACACACACACACACACACACCTACCTCTCTCTCAAGGCCAAATATATACACACACACACTCACTCTCCACGATAGCTTTCGTACAGAGTGAGGTTCCAAACAGGGCTAGGAGCATACTATAAGCCAGGGGCCTTCAACAGGGGGTCCGGGACCCCTAGGGGGTCCTCAGAGCTACTATAGGGGGTCCGCCCAATCTTTGTGTGATAGGATTTCGTTTTTTTTACATTAACCACTTGAACCCTAGAATTCCTTTTCTGAGGGGAACATTAGTCAAAAATAGCAGATCTACAAGCTCTCAATGCCTCGCCTCGTTGAGAGCTTGTAGATCTGCTGTTTTCGTCCGTCTCGCGACGAAGGCGAAGCCCCTCCCCTCCCCCTTCCACACACATATATAATACTGTCTGCAGAGCAGGGCAGGAATTTCAGGGAGGCCACGAAGGCCATGGCCGTCGTTGCCCCACAGTTTGGCCTTGTACCCCACAAAAAAATGACATGCCCTGAGGCCATAGTGGCCTTCATGCCCCAGCTGACTGAATCACTTTCTCCTGTCTTTTTCTTGTCAATATGTAGACACCAGTGTCTCTTCTTTCCAGTGAATTCTTCACTTTCCTGAGTGAAGCAATTCACTCACTTCACTTCCTCTTTAAACCAATCCAGTGACTTTGATTGGTGCAGGGCTGAGCATGGATCAGATTGTAAATACCATAATGTATTGATTTCACTGCAGATAGTCTACATATTACATTTAAAATCATCCTTAACCCTTAAATTCAATTAATTATTTCTTTGCAATGGACTAAAATCTTGTTTTATTTGATGGCCTTCCTGCCCTGGCATTTGGCCTTTGTGCCCTCAAAATATGTTCCTGTTTCAGTCTGAATGGATCAAGTGGCCTTGCCCCTAAAATGACGAAATTCCAGGCATGCTGCAGAGACAGAATGAACTAAAACACTAAATAGTGTTTATTATTAAACATGATAAACACTGTTACCTGGTTTGAATGGAGAGAAGAGCAGAAGAAAGGAGGAATAGAGGAATAGAGGAGAAGAGAAGAGTCCTGCTCGAGCTGTTTCTGTTCTGTTGGACACAGAGAGATGGTAGGGGGGGGGGGGGGGGGGGGGGGGGGGGGGGGGGGCGGCAGCGCTGTGACGTCAGCAGCACACACAGGGCTGGGCGGGGCTGCAGCAAACCCCCGAACCCGAGAGCTGACGGAAACAGACGAAAATACCCGAGCCCGACTGCTGACGGAAACAGCCGAAAATACCCGAGCCCGACTGCTGACGGAAACAGCCGAAAATACCCGAGCCCGACTGCTGACGGAAACAGCCGAGTCCCACCATATGCTCGCATTGAGGGAATAATGTTTTTCGTGTTTCGTTTAGCATGGTGGTTTTAGTTGAAAATAAGGGAAACCCGGTGGAGTCTGTGGAATTATTTTAACCACTTTAACAATATTTTATACTTTGGCTATTCAAAAATAGCAGATATGCAAGTTCATTCATTGCACTTCGTGCCGTGCTGTGAGCTTGTAGATCTGCTATTTTTGAAAAATCCTGTCATAGATGAATATTTTTGGAGACAGAGGGTCCGCAGCAATTTTGGGGGTCCTTGACACGAAAAGGTTTGAGAACCACTGCTCTATTTATGAGAAAAATAAAGGATGCCCAGAAAAGGATACATTTTCTGTATGTATGTAGAGTTTTTGTATATTATATTAACCACTTGAACAAGGTACAAGGTCCTCTAAACTGGATCGCTCATAAAAGCACAATGTTTTATTTAAAATGAGTTCCCACGCACTCACATCATGATGACATTTAAGAACAGACAGATATACACACTACTATGCAACACTATTACTATTTAATACTTTACATTTTATGCAACACTATTACTATTTAATACTTTACATTTTATGCAACACTATTAATATTTAATACTTTACATTTTATGCAACACTATTACAATTTAATTAAATTGTAATAGTGTTGCATAAAATGTAAACTATTAATAGTTTACATTTTATGCAACACTATTACTATTTAATAGTTTAGATTTTATGCAACACTATTACAATTTAATTAAATTGTAATAGTGTTGCATAAAATGTAAACTATTAATAGTTTACATTTTATGCAACACTATTACTATTTAATAGTTTAGATTTTATGCAACAATATCTTGTCATCGTGACACATGTTTTCATCCTGAAACAACAGAATAGAATAAAAACCAGAGGTTATGAAGCCTCTAATGTTATTCTACGGACAGTGTCGCCCTCTAGTGGACAAACTCTACTCTCGTCTCCTCTAGGTATAGTATTTATAACTATGACGCAGTGACTCAACAAACACTATTTATGGATATTTAGTCCATTTATCATTTTATAAAGAGCGTCATCATAATAAGATGATGATTTGTATTGTTAATTCCTCCTCCACTCATTGGTTTGTTAGTTTGTTGCTGCATAAAGCAGCTAGCTGCTAGCTAGCCACTAGCTACATAAACAGACACACGTCACACATTACGTCATCAAACACGTGACATGTCAAACGTCGAACGTAACGCTGCGCTGGACTACATTTAAAGAACTACATGTTCCATCGACCATGGGTGGCTACAAAACTACAATCGACTAGCCTACTACATCTCCCATACACCCAGGGTAGCTAGAGGACTACATTTAAAGAACTACATTTCCCAGCCACCATGGATGACTAGAAGAACTACACTAGAAAGGACTACATTTCCCGCTCACCTAACTGTCATGCTTCACGTAGAACGCCACGTAAATGATTCCGTTTTCTACGACGACGGTGTCGCGCGCCGAAAATAGCCGATCTACAAGCTCACAATGAGTCTCATTGTGAGCTTGTAGATTTGAACAGCTTCATGTAGAAACCAGCGCCATGTTGCGTCATCTCGTGTTTAATATTTTAATGATTAGAGTTCTTTATTGACGACTAGACTTCCACTTGTATTTACTCATTTTGTCCACACGAGGGCGACAAGGGCCGTTGAATACAACCAGTCAGATGTTTGTGAAGTGTCGTAAACATGAACACATTTATAACATTATTATAACAATACATAACACATATATAACACATTTTTACATTTATAACATTATTATAACATTATATAACACATATATAACACATTGTAACATTTATAACATTATTAGTTCAATGGATTTACATCAATGTTGTGTTTTTACAGTCAGTCAGTTAGTTAGTTCGTCACTAAGTAATATAATGTATTTAATATAATAATAATATAATGTATTTAATATAATAATAATATAATATAATGTATTTAATATAATAATAATATAATATAATGTATTTAATATAATAATAATATAATATAATGTATTTAATATGATAATAATATAATAATAATATAATATAATGTATTTAATATAATAATAATATCTTGTATTTAATATAATAATAATATAATATCCAAGCAATATTTGTACCTACAAGATCAGCTATTTTTGGCAAAGAGCTTTGGTGTAGTGTAGACAGACAACATCAGTCCAAGTACAGAGATACAAGTTCCAGTTTACCAAGTCTAGAGTGATTTATAACCTGTATTATATTATATTATATTATATTGTATTGCATTGCATTGCATTGCATTACATTACATTACATTACATTATATTACATTACATTACATTACATTACATTACATTACATTATATTATATTACATGTATATGAGCTGTTTGATCTGTATTATATTATATTATATTATATTATATTATATTATATTATATTATATTATATTATAGTTTAGTCTAGAGTGATTTATAACCTGTATTGTATTATATTATATTATATGTATATGAACTGTTTGATCTGTATTATATTATATTACATGTATATGAACTGTTTGATCTGTATTATATTATATTACATTATATGTAAATGAGCTGTTTGAATAGACTACATATTGCATATAATTGTGTTGCAGATTAAACATATTCATAGATTTCATTGACAGCTTCATAGATTTGTTTGATTTGTGTATAAATTCATTTATTTTGTTTATTTGCTTATACACATCATCTTTTCTATTATAATTGGATCATTTCATGTAATAACAAAAAGTCCTATCTATTACACAAAGGTGTGGCGGCCCCCTGTAGTAACTCTGAGGACCCCCTAGGGGTCCCGGACCCCCATGACGTATCTATGAGGTATGACTCAGTATTTGGACAAGCCCAATCCGACCGCAATTGACTTAATCATTTATTTAAAATGAGTTCCCACGCACTCACATCATGATGACATTTAAGAACAGACAGATATACACACTACTATGCAACACTATTACTATTTAATACTTTACATTTTATGCAACACTATTACTATTTAATACTTTACATTTTATGCAACACTATTAATATTTAATACTTTACATTTTATGCAACACTATTACAATTTAATTAAATTGTAATAGTGTTGCATAAAATGTAAACTATTAATAGTTTACATTTTATGCAACACTATTACTATTTAATAGTTTAGATTTTATGCAACACTATTACAATTTAATTAAATTGTAATAGTGTTGCATAAAATGTAAACTATTAATAGTTTACATTTTATGCAACACTATTACTATTTAATAGTTTAGATTTTATGCAACAATATCTTGTCATCGTGACACATGTTTTCATCCTGAAACAACAGAATAGAATAAAAACCAGAGGTTATGAAGCCTCTAATGTTATTCTACGGACAGTGTCGCCCTCTAGTGGACAAACTCTACTCTCGTCTCCTCTAGGTATAGTATTTATAACTATGACGCAGTGACTCAACAAACACTATTTATGGATATTTAGTCCATTTATCATTTTATAAAGAGCGTCATCATAATAAGATGATGATTTGTATTGTTAATTCCTCCTCCACTCATTGGTTTGTTAGTTTGTTGCTGCATAAAGCAGCTAGCTGCTAGCTAGCCACTAGCTACATAAACAGACACACGTCACACATTACGTCATCAAACACGTGACATGTCAAACGTCGAACGTAACGCTGCGCTGGACTACATTTAAAGAACTACATGTTCCATCGACCATGGGTGGCTACAAAACTACAATCGACTAGCCTACTACATCTCCCATACACCCAGGGTAGCTAGAGGACTACATTTAAAGAACTACATTTCCCAGCCACCATGGATGACTAGAAGAACTACACTAGAAAGGACTACATTTCCCGCTCACCTAACTGTCATGCTTCACGTAGAACGCCACGTAAATGATTCCGTTTTCTACGACGACGGTGTCGCGCGCCGAAAATAGCCGATCTACAAGCTCACAATGAGTCTCATTGTGAGCTTGTAGATTTGAACAGCTTCATGTAGAAACCAGCGCCATGTTGCGTCATCTCGTGTTTAATATTTTAATGATTAGAGTTCTTTATTGACGACTAGACTTCCACTTGTATTTACTCATTTTGTCCACACGAGGGCGACAAGGGCCGTTGAATACAACCAGTCAGATGTTTGTGAAGTGTCGTAAACATGAACACATTTATAACATTATTATAACAATACATAACACATATATAACACATTTTTACATTTATAACATTATTATAACATTATATAACACATATATAACACATTGTAACATTTATAACATTATTAGTTCAATGGATTTACATCAATGTTGTGTTTTTACAGTCAGTCAGTTAGTTAGTTCGTCACTAAGTAATATAATGTATTTAATATAATAATAATATAATGTATTTAATATAATAATAATATAATATAATGTATTTAATATAATAATAATATAATATAATGTATTTAATATAATAATAATATAATATAATGTATTTAATATAATAATAATATAATATAATAATAATATAATATAATGTATTTAATATAATAATAATATCTTGTATTTAATATAATAATAATATAATATCCAAGCAATATTTGTACCTACAAGATCAGCTATTTTTGGCAAAGAGCTTTGGTGTAGTGTAGACAGACAACATCAGTCCAAGTACAGAGATACAAGTTCCAGTTTACCAAGTCTAGAGTGATTTATAACCTGTATTATATTATATTATATTATATTGTATTGCATTGCATTGCATTGCATTACATTACATTACATTACATTATATTACATTACATTACATTACATTACATTACATTACATTATATTATATTACATGTATATGAGCTGTTTGATCTGTATTATATTATATTATATTATATTATATTATATTATATTATATTATATTATAGTTTAGTCTAGAGTGATTTATAACCTGTATTGTATTATATTATATTATATGTATATGAACTGTTTGATCTGTATTATATTATATTACATGTATATGAACTGTTTGATCTGTATTATATTATATTACATTATATGTAAATGAGCTGTTTGAATAGACTACATATTGCATATAATTGTGTTGCAGATTAAACATATTCATAGATTTCATTGACAGCTTCATAGATTTGTTTGATTTGTGTATAAATTCATTTATTTTGTTTATTTGCTTATACACATCATCTTTTCTATTATAATTGGATCATTTCATGTAATAACAAAAAGTCCTATCTATTACACAAAGGTGTGGCGGCCCCCTGTAGTAACTCTGAGGACCCCCTAGGGGTCCCGGACCCCCATGACGTATCTATGAGGTATGACTCAGTATTTGGACAAGCCCAATCCGACCGCAATTGACTTAATCATGTTTACAAATTAAAAGTGAATCTTTCAAAAAATATAACACGTGTGGAAAAAAAATGTGCAGAGGAAGTACCCTTGACCTGTTAGCCCCACACACACACACACACACACACACACACACACACACACACCCACTCCTAGACAGCTCAGGAGTAGAGTAGATGCCCACTTCTCCAACAAACCTTACCTAAGCTGAATCAACTGAAACCTATGACCGTTGACTGGCTGACACCTCAACCGATTAAATGTGTAGAACCAGAGTGAGATCACAACAGCTGAATATATGCTCTCCCTACAAAAAACACAAATCCGAGGCCCATGGAGTCGCTGAGGCCCATGAAGAACAGCTGACAGGCTCAGGGCTAGAAGTTGGGGTCCTACAGTACATAATGGACTACAGTATATGATTAGTAGACTTTGATCAGAGCATGGTTCTATCGAAGGCTAGTGATCTTATTATATCTTATGATACACTCACCTCCATGGTGGTAACTTTGTTGGGGAGTTCGGTGGCAAACTTGGTCCATTTTGAGTTTGACTTTTCTCAACCTTTGCTGGGAAAGTGCTCAAGAGGAACAGCTGCATCTCCCGGAGCTGAGGCCTTGGCTTCTTCTCTTACACGCCTGACACTTGATCCGGGTGGGCCTGTACCTCCATGTTTTAACTAGTGGGGCGTTCCTGCCCTACTAGTCCCAGGTGCACCTGGGCCGTGCCTTCCTGAGGCTGAAACCTTTCCTAATATCTGCCAAGAGGTCGTCGCGAACAAATACCTCGTTTTGCGGTGGAACAACTTCTTTGGTCCTTTTTCGGTTCTCCGGTTTCTGTCTGCCTGTCTTGTTTTCTTCTGCCTGTAGCATCTTCCTCTTCTCCGCCTTGGCTGCAGTTTCCTTTCGGTTTTTGTTGTCCAACGAGGCGTTGATGAAGTGTGTCCGGAAAGTCTTCATGGTTACAAAGAGGTCCTCCAAGGAAAGCTGGGAAGCGTCTTCATATAAGTACGCGGCCAGCTCCCTCCTCTTTTGATCAATCTCGGATAACTTCTCATCTAAAGCTCCGCATGCTTGCAGGCTTTCCTTGATGACTTTTGCATATTGCTTTGTCACGTCTTCCACAGAGTTGGAGACGATATTGGCAGTGTCCTTCAATCGTTTCAGTAAGGCACTAGTCTCTGATTGGCAATGCTTAAAGTTCACTCCTGCTGCCTTTTCACAGATTTCTATATCATCTGGCAGTGCCAACAGTTCCGGTTGGTTCAGCTCTACTTCCTCCAGAATGTAATGAAGTAGTGAGACTGAGCTCTGGTTGGATTTGGTCTCGTTGAGCGTGAGCAGAGAGTTGATCCGGAACCCTTCTGCGTTCCCTAAGTGACTTTCATAGTTAAGGAAGTTTCCCACGTCTAGGACAAACTTGCAGAACCTGGCCAGGAGGTGGCTCTCCCTGACGGACTGGCAGGCATCATCCAGCAGCTTGGCTTTAGGTGTGAGCATGTCCACCACGGAAGCCGTCTCCTCACACACCAGCATACATTCGATCCTCAGCTCATAGCATGGCACCGCCACCAGGGAGCTGTAGAAGCGGTCCACGTTACTCAACTTGTCCGTGTCTCCTTGGTACGACTTCAGACTTTCAATCTCGCTTTTTTGTGGAAGGAGTTTTAGAAGCTCTTTAAGCACCTCCACGTCGAAATGGGTCCGATCCCCTTTCTGGATAGAAACCACGAGGTGCTCATGTGAGCATTTGAACTGCTTCAGTAATATGGACAGATTCTGCATTTTATCATTACAAATAAAAGTAATCTTGTCCTCCCTCCTGGGAGCAGGATTACGCTTCTCTTTCTGCTCGGTTACCCGCAGACCAAACAGTTGCTCGATGGTGTTGTAGTTAAGCTCCAGAAGCGGATGGTTTTTCTGATACCACATTGATTGATCCTCATTATTACTAACGGCAGATAGCTTGTGCCAGTTGAGCTTCTTCATCTTTTTGCTGGGATAACGGCCCGCCTTGGTCGGGGACTCTGTAGAACGGCTGTGGGGCCGTCTGCGACCACCCGGTGGTGGTGGGGGAGGGGGAGGCGGAGGTGGGGGCCTGTACGGAGGCAGAGGTGGGGGCGGGGGCGGAGGAACCGTCTTTCTTTCTCCGTCGGGTTTCTTGTGTTTGTCGGGGTCGCTGGCGGGTCCGTCACCGCAGACGTCTCGCGGTTGTCCGGGTCGCACTCCGGGTGGGGCGGCGGTGGGGGTGGAGAGACCCAAGGTGGTATCCGGGCGGCCGGGGTGCTTCTGGCCGGGCTGTGAGTGCGAAGGGGCTAACGGCGATATCTGGCTGGTGGAGGTAATCCTGGCTTTGTCTCCGTCTATCATGTCCGTCTGAACGGCCTGGTCTGCAGTCCTGCCTTTAGAGATCATCAAGCGCTGCATGATTCTGTCAAAGGACTCCGTCTGGGACTCCTGGGGCAGCAGGATGGCTCTGACAGTCAACGTCTCCAGGACCTGCCAGACGTTACGGCGCTCAGGGCCGAGAAGCAGCAACGTCTGCAGGATGGACAACAGCTGCAGGGAGGCCGGGGAGCCGCTCACCTTGGTGAACAGCGCAGCAAACACCTCCAGGTGGTTGTTCTTGTTCCGGGCGTCCATGGGAGAGTCCTGGGGCAGCAGGATGGCTCGTACGGTCAAAGCCTCCAGGGCCTGCCAGATGTCGGCGCGCTCAGGCCCCAGCATGAGCAGCGTCTGTAGGATGGAGAGCAGCGTGATGGAGGCCGGGGAGCTGCTCACCTTGTGGAACAGAGTAGCGAACACCTCCAGGTGACCGCTCATGTCAACGCCTTTGTCCTTCTTGTACGTCCTGGTGTCCTCCATCTGAACGCAGAAGACGCCCCTTTTGAGGGCGCCGATCTCTACCTCTTTGTCCCTCAACCTCCTTTGGAGTCCGTCTATCGCATGCAGCTTCATCCTGCTCTGTTTCTCGATGGCTTTGACCATCTGCTCCGCGGAACATAACCTCTGAGCCAAAGTGTGCAGCTCGTCCTCCAGCTGTGTCTTCTCCTCGTCCCATCTCTGCTGCTTCTCCAGCATCTGTTCCTTGTAGACCTTCACATTGTGTTTCATTAAGTGATAGGCTTCCTTATACATGGCCTGACTCATTAGTAGGCCTGATCCTGTTAGGTGTGGCTTCTTGTGTAGGAAATGACCGGAGCCGCACTGGAGCACGTTATATGCTTAGGCCGTGACGTAACACAAACGTAGAACTCGTATCTGTATCTGTAAACTGAACTTTACTTGAGTATTAGTGTTTTGGGCGATACATATATCTTTTACCCCAATACATTTCAAAGACAGATTTTGTACTTTTGACTACACATTCGTAGGAAGGGGGGAAAAAGTACATGATGAATGACAGTAACAACTCAAGCCCTTTTTCTAATATAGTGAAAATGGCAGATCTACAAGCTCCCAACGTGTTGCGATGTGATGCGCTGTGAGCTTGTAGATCTGCTATTTTCACTATTGATATTTTGTGAAAATGTCTGGAAAATCCTACAAATCTTACACACTATTTGAAGATCCGCATCCAGATCTTGACTCTTGACTCGGTCTCGGACCAAGGGACTCGGGACTGTACCCCCACCGAGTCCACTCGAGTCCAAGTCACTACAATGCAATGAAACAATGTTATTAAACCCATATTATGAGGAGCCCGTTCATATTAACATTATAAGAGAGCTGTATGGTGCTTATGGACAGCTATAAAATAATAATAATAAAAAAATAATCTGGTCTTGGTCTCGACTCGGTCTCGCCTCCTGTCGGCCTCGGTCTTGACTCGGACTCCCCCCCCCCCCCCCCCCCCCCCGGACTCGGTCTTGACTTGGTTGGACTTGCTTTAGGTGGTCTCGACTACAACCGTACCTAACTGCTTCTGGTGAGCAGGTTGGTGCCTTGCGTGGTTTCCTCTGCCATCAGTAAGTGTGTGAATGTAAAGCGCCATGGATAAAGTTACCATTCACCAACATCCAACAGCCAATAACATTGTCTGTTCAACAACGTAGGCTACAGGAATATTATGTTGTGTTTACTTATGTCTGGAGTAAAAAACAAAACATTTATCATAATGAGTCACTGTGTTTTATATTTGTCATTTCATGTCATAATTTCATGTTTTACTCTGTGACACCCTTTTAAATGACATCTATTTACACGCACGCACGCAAACACACATGCACACACACACACACACACACACACACACACACACACACACACACACACACACACACACACACACACACACACACACACACACACACACACACACACACACACACACACACACACACACACACACTATTATATATCTATTTTGTGAAGACTGGGCACTAAAGAAGATAGTGGGCACCTTTTCACCTTTTCAAAGAACTTCAGAGTAATTGATTCATAGGAAAAGCTGGTCAGATTCAGACAGATTTCTAGACTCTAGGCTAGAGGAATGGCAATTCAAATGATTTGCAGCTATATTAGTTGTTTGTGTTTTATAACCATGTAAAGTCATATAACTGTGTGTATTATAAAGTCATATAACTGTGTGTATTATAAAGTCATATAACTGTGTGTATTATATATTCATATAACTGTGTGTATTATAAAGTCATATGACTGTGTGTATTATAAAGTCATATAACTGTGTGTATTATAAAGTCATATAACTGTGTGTATTATATATTCATATAACTGTGTGTATTATAAAGTCATATAACTGTGTGTATTATATATTCATATAACTGTGTGTATTATATATTCATATAACTGTGTGTATTATATATTCATATAACTGTGTGTATTATATATTCATATAACTGTGTGTATTATATATTCATATAACTGTGTGTATTATATATTCATATAACTGTGTGTATTATATATTCATATAACTGTGTGTATTATAAAGTCATATAACTGTGTGTATTATAAAGTCATATAACTGTGTGTATTATAAAGTCATATAACTGTGTGTATTATATATTCATATAACTGTGTGTATTATAAAGTCATATAACTGTGTGTATTATATATTCATATAACTGTGTGTATTATAAAGTCATATAACTGTGTGTATTATATATTCATATAACTGTGTGTATTATATATTCATATAACTGTGTGTATTATATATTCATATAACTGTGTGTATTATATATTCATATAACTGTGTGTATTATAAAGTCATATAACTGTGTGTATTATATATTCATATAACTGTGTGTATTATATATTCATATAACTGTGTGTATTATATATTCATATAACTGTGTGTATTATATATTCATATAACTGTGTGTATTATATATTCATATAACTGTGTGTATTATATATTCATATAACTGTGTGTATTATATATTCATATAACTGTGTGTATTATATATTCATATAACTGTGTGTATTATATATTCATATAACTGTGTGTATTATAAAGTCATATAACTGTGTGTATTATATATTCATATAACTGTGTGTATTATATATTCATATAACTGTGTGTATTATATATTCATATAACTGTGTGTATTATATATTCATATAACTGTGTGTATTATAAAGTCATATAACTGTGTGTATTATAAAGTCATATAACTGTGTGTATTATATATTCATATAACTGTGTGTATTATAAAGTCATATAACTGTGTGTATTATAAAGTCATATAACTGTGTGTATTATATATTCATATAACTGTGTGTATTATATATTCATATAATTGTGTGTATTATATATTCATATAACTGTGTGTATTATAAAGTCATATAACTGTGTGTATTATAAAGTCATATAACTGTGTGTATTATATATTCATATAACTGTGTGTATTATATATTCATATAACTGTGTGTATTATAAAGTCATATAACTGTGTGTATTATATATTCATATAATTGTGTGTATTATATATTCATATAACTGTGTGTATTATAAAGTCATATAACTGTGTGTATTATAAAGTCCTATAACTGTGTGTATTATATATTCATATAACTGTGTGTATTATATATTCATATAACTGTGTGTATTATATATTCATATAACTGTGTGTATTATAAAGTCATATAACTGTGTGTATTATAAAGTCATATAACTGTGTGTATTATATATTCATATAACTGTGTGTATTATAAAGTCATATAACTGTGTGTATTATAAAGTCATATAACTGTGTGTATTATAAAGTCATATAACTGTGTGTATTATATATTCATATAACTGTGTGTATTATATATTCATATAACTGTGTGTATTATATATTCATATAACTGTGTGTATTATAAAGTCATATAACTGTGTGTATTATATATTCATATAATTGTGTGTATTATATATTCATATAACTGTGTGTATTATAAAGTCATATAACTGTGTGTATTATAAAGTCATATAACTGTGTGTATTATATATTCATATAACTGTGTGTATTATAAAGTCATATAACTGTGTGTATTATAAAGTCATATAACTGTGTGTATTATAAAGTCATATAACTGTGTGTATTATATATTCATATAACTGTGTGTATTATATATTCATATAACTGTGTGTATTATAAAGTCATATAACTGTGTGTATTATATATTCATATAATTGTGTGTATTATATATTCATATAACTGTGTGTATTATAAAGTCATATAACTGTGTGTATTATAAAGTCATATAACTGTGTGTATTATAAAGTCCTATAACTGTGTGTATTATATATTCATATAACTGTGTGTATTATATATTCATATAACTGTGTGTATTATATATTCATATAACTGTGTGTATTATAAAGTCATATAACTGTGTGTATTATAAAGTCATATAACTGTGTGTATTATATATTCATATAACTGTGTGTATTATAAAGTCATATAACTGTGTGTATTATAAAGTCATATAACTGTGTGTATTATAAAGTCATATAACTGTGTGTATTATAAAGTCATATAACTGTGTGTATTATAAAGTCATATAACTGTGTGTATTATATATTCATATAACTGTGTGTATTATAAAGTCATATAACTGTGTGTATTATAAAGTCATATAACTGTGTGTATTATAAAGTCATATAACTGTGTGTATTATAAAGTCCTATAACTGTGTGTATTATATATTCATATAACTGTGTGTATTATATATTCATATAACTGTGTGTATTATAAAGTCATATAACTGTGTGTATTATAAAGTCATATAACTGTGTGTATTATATATTCATATAACTGTGTGTATTATAAAGTCATATAACTGTGTGTATTATAAAGTCATATAACTGTGTGTATTATAAAGTCATATAACTGTGTGTATTATAAAGTCATATAACTGTGTGTATTATAAAGTCATATAACTGTGTGTATTATATATTCATATAACTGTGTGTATTATAAAGTCATATAACTGTGTGTATTATAAAGTCATATAACTGTGTGTATTATAAAGTCATATAACTGTGTGTATTATATATTCATATAACTGTGTGTATTATAAAGTCATATAACTGTGTGTATTATAAAGTCATATAACTGTGTGTATTATAAAGTCATATAACTGTGTGTATTATATATTCATATAACTGTGTGTATTATAAAGTCATATAACTGTGTGTATTATAAAGTCATATAACTGTGTGTATTATAAAGTCATATAACTGTGTGTATTATATATTCATATAACTGTGTGTATTATATAGTCATATAACTGTGTGTATTATAAAGTCATATAACTGTGTGTATTATATATTCATATAACTGTGTGTATTATAAAGTCATATAACTGTGTGTATTATAAAGTCATATAACTGTGTGTATTATATATTCATATAACTGTGTGTATTATATAGTCATATAACTGTGTGTATTATAAAGTCATATAACTGTGTGTATTATATATTCATATAACTGTGTGTATTATAAAGTCATATAACTGTGTGTATTATAAAGTCATATAACTGTGTGTATTATATATTAATATAACTGTGTGTATTATAAAGTCATATAACTGTGTGTATTATAAAGTCATATAACTGTGTGTATTATAAAGTCATATAACTGTGTGTATTATATATTCATATAACTGTGTGTATTATATAGTCATATAACTGTGTGTATTATAAAGTCATATAACTGTGTGTATTATATATTCATATAACTGTGTGTATTATAAAGTCATATAACTGTGTGTATTATAAAGTCATATAACTGTGTGTATTATATATTCATATAACTGTGTGTATTATAAAGTCATATAACTGTGTGTATTATAAAGTCATATAACTGTGTGTATTATATATTCATATAACTGTGTGTATTATATATTCATATAACTGTGTGTATTATAAAGTCATATAACTGTGTGTATTATAAAGTCATATAACTGTGTGTATTATATATTCATATAACTGTGTGTATTATATATTCATATAACTGTGTGTATTATATATTCATATAACTGTGTGTATTATAAAGTCATATAACTGTGTGTATTATATATTCATATAACTGTGTGTATTATAAAGTCATATAACTGTGTGTATTATAAAGTCATATAACTGTGTGTATTATAAAGTCATATAACTGTGTGTATTATAAAGTCATATAACTGTGTGTATTATATAGTCATATAACTGTGTGTATTATAAAGTCATATAACTGTGTGTATTATAAAGTCATATAACTGTGTGTATTATATATTCATATAACTGTGTGTATTATAAAGTCATATAACTGTGTGTATTATATATTCATATAACTGTGTGTATTATAAAGTCATATAACTGTGTGTATTATATAGTCATATAACTGTGTGTATTATAAAGTCATATAACTGTGTGTATTATAAAGTCATATAACTGTGTGTATTATATAGTCATATAACTGTGTGTATTATAAAGTCATATAACTGTGTGTATTATAAAGTCATATAACTGTGTGTATTATATATTCATATAACTGTGTGTATTATAAAGTCATATAACTGTGTGTATTATAAAGTCATATAACTGTGTGTATTATATATTCATATAACTGTGTGTATTATAAAGTCATATAACTGTGTGTATTATATATTCATATAACTGTGTGTATTATATATTCATATAACTGTGTGTATTATATATTCATATAACTGTGTGTATTATAAAGTCATATAACTGTGTGTATTATATATTCATATAACTGTGTGTATTATAAAGTCATATAACTGTGTGTATTATAAAGTCATATAACTGTGTGTATTATATATTCATATAACTGTGTGTATTATATATTCATATAACTGTGTGTATTATATATTCATATAACTGTGTGTATTATAAAGTCATATAACTGTGTGTATTATATATTCATATAACTGTGTGTATTATAAAGTCATATAACTGTGTGTATTATAAAGTCATATAACTGTGTGTATTATATATTCATATAACTGTGTGTATTATATATTCATATAACTGTGTGTATTATAAAGTCATATAACTGTGTGTATTATAAAGTCATATAACTGTGTGTATTATAAAGTCATATAACTGTGTGTATTATAAAGTCATATAACTGTGTGTATTATAAAGTCATATAACTGTGTGTATTATATAGTCATATAACTGTGTGTATTATAAAGTCATATAACTGTGTGTATTATAAAGTCATATAACTGTGTGTATTATATATTCATATAACTGTGTGTATTATAAAGTCATATAACTGTGTGTATTATATATTCATATAACTGTGTGTATTATAAAGTCATATAACTGTGTGTATTATATAGTCATATAACTGTGTGTATTATAAAGTCATATAACTGTGTGTATTATAAAGTCATATAACTGTGTGTATTATATAGTCATATAACTGTGTGTATTATAAAGTCATATAACTGTGTGTATTATAAAGTCATATAACTGTGTGTATTATATATTCATATAACTGTGTGTATTATAAAGTCATATAACTGTGTGTATTATAAAGTCATATAACTGTGTGTATTATATATTCATATAACTGTGTGTATTATATATTCATATAACTGTGTGTATTATAAAGTCATATAACTGTGTGTATTATATATTCATATAACTGTGTGTATTATAAAGTCATATAACTGTGTGCACACAGTTATATGAATATATAATACACACAGTTATATGAATATATAATACATGTATTATATATTCATATAACTGTGTGTATTATATATTCATATAACTGTGTGTATTATATATTCCATTGGTTCTCAAAGTGGGGTCCGGGGACCCCCAGGGGTCCTTGAGGGAGTTCCAGGGGGTCCCCAGCTAAATGATAGATTAGGCACCAAATGGACCCATATGGGTCTGTAACTCTGAGAGTGTACAAATGGAACCAAATGGACCTTAACGGGTCCATTTGTACACTCTCAGAGTTACATTGACATAGATTTTACAATATAAATTGCGGTCCAAGTGATAGAAATGCCATTAAATGGGGGTCCGTAGCCTAATGCATGTCAAACTGGGGGTCCTTGAAATTAAAATGGTTGAGAATCACTGCTAGAGCCGTAAAAAATCTTCTCTTATGGGTGTCCCTGGCTTATCTTTTCAAATGGGGGTCCGCGGGCTAATACGTGTCTATTTGGGGGTCCTTGACATGAAAAAGTTTGAGAACCACTGATATATTCATATAACTGTGTGTATTATATATTCATATAACTGTGTGTATTATATAGTCATATAACTGTGTGTATTATAAAGTCATATAACTGTGTGTATTATATATTCATATAACTGTGTGTATTATATAGTCATATAACTGTGTGTATTATAAAGTCATATAACTGTGTGTATTATAAAGTCATATAACTGTGTGTATTATATATTCATATAACTGTGTGTATTATAAAGTCATATAACTGTGTGTATTTTAGTGGGAGGAAACCATATGTCTTAGCCTTAAATCAAGACTATTGTAGATGTATTTTATCAATTCTGAAATCTTTATTAGCTCCACCCCCGCCCCCCTAGGTTTCCGGAGTATTTGTGTAATGTATTAGTCCTGTTATATATTATACATAGTCCTGTTATATTATAATTTAGTCCATGTGGCCGATTCTGTCGGAAGTTCCCAATGCGCGGTAGTGAGGGGGCGCATCCGGTGACAGCCAGAATTACACTCAATGTAAACAGGAAGTAAACCAATGGCATTCGGCCACAGACGGGATTAAAACACTTCTTTATTGAATAATATGCAGTAATACATTACACAAACACTCCGGACATCTAGTCAACATTTGGGGAAAGCGGGTAAACAGCTTATATTTATCATTTGTACATGTTTAGAGAAATACAGGCTTTACTGGTGACATTCAAACTTAAACTGGGAGGGTGGAGCTAAGACTCTCGTAGATACGAAAATAAAAGTCAGACTCGATAAAATACGTCATATATATAATATATTAAATACATCTATAAAATATATAATATATTAAATACATCTATAATATATATATAATATATTAAATACATCTAGTCTAACACAGAAGTTATGATTCAGGAAGGTTGTAAATCGGACATATTTGAGCGGAAAACTGCCAGAGGGTTTTAAACCACAGAGTTATAATGTTTATAATAATAATAATTATAATAATAATAATTTAAACCACAGAGTTATAATGTTTATAATAATAATAATTATAATAATAATTTACACACAGAGTTATAATGTTTATAATAATAATAATTATAATAATAATTTAAACCACAGAGTTATAATGTTTATAATAATAATTATAATAATAATTTAAACACAGAGTTATAATGTTTTAAACGTTTGAAAACAGACAGACAGACAGACAGACAGTCGTGGTAGGAACTGTGGACAGAAGCGGGTGTTTCTACCCGGTATGATTTTGTGGTCGGACATGCGCATGCGTGGTTGCGTGTCTGACCACAAAACAATACCGGGCAGAAACAGTCGTAGCAGCGTTTTGATGTGTTTCTTATGAAAGAGTTGATTTATTCATATTATAATTATACTAATGTTTAATGAAGTAGATTATTATTATAATACTAATGGCTCACTGCAGGGATTCCAAGTCCAAGTTCACACTGAAGGAGCTGAGCCTGTTGGACACTGAGGAGGTGTGTGTGTGTGTGTGTGTGTGTGTGTGTGTGTGTGTGTGTGCGCGTGTGTGTGTGTGCGTGCGTGCGTGCGTGCGTGTGTAGGGATGGGTCGATATGAAAATCAAACGTCACGATTATTATTATTATTTGATTCAAAATATGCTTAAAACTTAAAAAGTCATTTTTAATTTAATCGAGTATTTCCCTTTTTCAATACTTTTACTTTTACTCCACTACATCTCAGTGGCAAATATTGTACTTTTACTCCACTACAAGTATTTGAAAACGTTAGTTACTAGTTACTTTGCAGATGTAAATGATTACATTATAAAACACACATTAACCACTTCAGCCCTATTTCATACCTAGGCTGTTTGAAAATAGCAGATCTACAAGCTCACGATGCGACGCGTTGTGAGCTTGTAGATCTGCTATTTTCAAACATTTTAGTACTTTTACTTCTGGTGCCTTAAGTATATTTTGAACACAGGCCTTTTTACTTGCAACAGAGTACTTCTACAGTGTGGTATTGATACTTATACTTGGCGTTTGTTTGTAATCAGGATAAAGTATACTAAGGTTATGTTCTCTCTAGGTGGGCGTGGCCTCTCCAGGCTCCTCCTCCACAGTGCACATAGAGGACAGACGGCTGGTGTGTGTCCACGTCCCCGCTGTTGTGTCCAACGTGGACAGAATGCTGGACACTATAGGAGGAGAGACAGGCCTGACCAAGGTCAGTGTTACTTATAGGAGCAGTTCTCAAACTTTTTCATGTCAAGGACCCCCGAATTGACACTTATTAGCCCGCGGACCCCCATTTGAAAAGATAAGCCAGGGACCCCCAATAAGAGAAGGTTTTTACGGCTCTAGCAGTGATTCTCAACCATTTTAATTTCATGGACCCCCAGTTTGACATGCATTAGGGCTACGGACCCCCCATTTAATGGCATTTATTTCTCTGGGACCCCAATTCATATTGTAAAATCAATGTTAATGTAACTCTGAGAGTGTACAAATGGAACCAAATGGACCCTAACGGGTCCATTTGGTTCCATTTGGACACTCTCAGAGTTACAGACCCATCAGGGTCCATTTGGTTCCTATCCATCATTTAGCTGGGGACCCCCTGGAACCCCCTCAAGTACCCCATGGGGTCCCCGGCCCCCACTTTGAGAACCAATGACTTAAAGGAGTAGTTCATAGTGGTCATCATCGTTTCCATGTTGAAAGATATTCACACATTTTTAAATGCTTGTAGATCTGCTATTTACATGTCATGATTAAATGTCAATCATTTCTTTGTATATTCCAGTTATTTGTCACATCTGCCTCAGTTTCCTGTGCAATGTTTGATTAGGAACAGAATGTCATATTAATATGTGATATTCATATTCATTAATGATATTTATATGTTCCATCGGCCAAACACACTAATTAAATCGTTAACACATTCCACGCCAGTGTGTTGTTGTGTGTTACTCAAACTCTTTAATGTGTTTGACCCCTGACCCCTGACCCTCCACAGACCTACGCTGACCCCAGCAGAAGGCTTGAGATGCGTTACAGGTTAGTTATTATAATATTATTATTATTATATATATATATATATATATATTATTATAATAATATAATATATTATAATATATTATAATATATTATAATATATTATAATATATTATTATATATTATAATATATTATAATAATATATTATTATGGGATATAGATGGGGTTAATATGGCATATTATAATATATTATAATAATATAATATTATAATATATTATTATATATTATTATATATTATAATATATTATTATATATTATTATATATTATAATAATATATTATTATGGGATATAGATGGGGTTAATATGGCATATTATAATATATTATAATAATATAATATTATAATATATTATTATATATTATTATATATTATTATATATTATTATATATTATAATATATTATAATAATATATTATTATGGGATATAGATGGGGTTAATATGGCATATTATAATATATTATAATTATATAATATTATAATATATTATAATATATTATAATATATTATAATATATTATTATATATTATTATATATTATAATATATTATAATATATTATTATATATTATAATAATATATTATTATGGGATATAGATGGGGTTAATATGGCATATTATAATATATTATAATTATATAATAAGTGATAATATGCGTTACAGGCCTAAGGATCCGTTCTGTCATTCTCTGTGTGGGAACCGCCTCCCCTCCAGCAACCTGCTGCTCAGAGTGACGCGCCGCACCAGGAGGAGCGACCCACAGACCACCAGCGTCTCCATGGACATCCTGGGGGTCATCGGGACCACCTACAAGTTCCAAGGTTCACATTAACATAACATATCTGATCTACAAGCTCATAGTCTCTGAAGAACAGATTCAGAGCTATGGGTTAGGAACGTGTGCGTGTTAGCTTACAAGTGGGCGTGCCTTCAGATCAGGAAGCAGGCCGCGCTTTACCCAATCAAATGTAGTGGGCGGGATTTACTGTCTGTGCGCTCCCTTCCCACTAAAAACAAACCGAAACTCATTTAACAACAGCGTCCTCGGAGCAGACAAAACCTAACTTGCTCTTTCATCATAGAAACAAGTGGGTTTATAACCCAAACCATCCATGTTCTCTGGGAGAAGTGGTGTTAGTGTTCTGTGTAGAAATATTGTTAGTGGGAATGAAAACATAGTCGCACCACCGGAAGTGGAAGGCTGAAGGCAGACCTAAACCCTGGTTTCCTTGCACACGGGTGCACTTGAGGGGGTTCCAGGGGGGTCCCCAGCTAAATGATGGATAGGAACCAAATGGACCCTGATGGGTCTGTAACTCTGAGAGTGTACAAATGGAACCAAATGGACCCGTTAGGCTCCATTTGGTTCCATTTGTACACTCTCAGAGTTAAATTAACATTGATTTTACAATATGAATTGGGGAAATAAGCTCCTCCCAGAGCCAAGTGAAAGAGTAAAAAACAGCAGAGGGCGCTGTTTTTCCTTTTAATTTGGCGATGGGTTCCCAGATTGACAAGCTCATAGCGCAGCACTATGAGCTTGTAGATCACATTAATATAACGTATCTGAATGTTGGAGAATATAAACCAGTTCAAACCTCTCTGAGGGACGGTTTCACACAGACTGGGAACACATCTGTGTCATTTTAACATTTCTTTGGGCTATTCAAAAAATAGCAGATCTACAACCTGAGTGCCACGCTGTGAGCTATAGATCTGCTATTTTTGAAAAATCGTGGAAAATAGCGCAGCACTATGAGCTTGTATATCTGCTATTTTTAGGAAAAAACTGTAAAATGTGAAGCTAACGTGTGTGTGTGTGTGTGTGTGTGTGTGTGTGTGTGTGTGTGTGTGTGTGTGTGTGTGTGTGTGTGTGTGTGTGTGTGTGTGTGTGTGTGTGTGTGTGTGTGTGTGTGTGTGTGTGTGTGTGTGGTAGGAATGGCAGACTTCCAGTGTCTGGCCGTCCAGTCAGAAGACGGAGAAGTCACATCTCTGTATGACAAGATCGTCCTCAGCCAATCAGAGAGCCAGGAGTTCTTTGAACAGCCGATGCCCGTCTTCCTCCCCCCGCCCATCTTCTCCCGCCTGGACAACCCTGTGGATTACTATTACCGCCCTGATATCCACCACAAGTAATCTATTACTACTACTACCGCCCTGATATCCACCACAAGTAATCTATTACTACTACTACCGCCCTGATATCCACCACAAGTAATCTATTACTACTACTGCCCTGACATGCACCACTAGTAATATAAAACGTCATGTTCAATGCTAGGAAAAGCCTCATTATATATATTTACACACTCACTCAGAGGAACACATTACATATACTGTACAAAACTCTTATCTCTGTATTTCATAAATTGTGTGTGTGTGTGTGTGTGTGTGTGTGTGTGTGTGTGTGTGTGTGTGTGTGTGTGTGTGTGTGTGTGTGTGTGTGTGTGTGTGTGTGTGTGTGTGTGTGTGTGTGTGTGTGTGTGTTATCAGCCAGGTTCCCATCACCAGGGAGAACTTCATCGGTCAGAACAGAGCTCGCAGACCTCACAACGCCATCTTTGTCTCCTTCACAGACCCCACCGTGCCCTCGGCCTCCATAGAGGCGGCGCGCGCCAACTGGCAACGACTGTGTCAGAAAGAGTACGACAAGGAGACCCAAGACAAGCTCACTAAGGTTACCTATATACCTATACCATATACCTACTATACCACCTATATACCTATACCATATATATATATATATACCATATATAAAGAGTACGACAAGGAGACCCAAGACAAGCTCACTAAGGTTACCTATATACCTATACCATATACCTACTATACCACCTATATACCTATACCATATATATATATATATACCATATATAAAGAGTACGACAAGGAGACACAAGACAAGCTCACTAAGGTTACCTATATACCTATACCATATGTATATATATATATATATATATATATATATATATACCATATATAAAGAGTACGACAAGGAGACACAGGACAAGCTCACTAAGGTCCTATATAATACCTTATACCATTGGTTCTCAAAGTGGGGTCCGGGGACCCCCAGGGGTCCTTGAGGGAGTTCCAGGGGGTCCCCAGCTAAATGATAGATTAGGCACCAAATGGACCCATATGGGTCTGTAACTCTGAGAGTGTACAAATGGAACCAAATGGACCTTAACGGGTCCATTTGTACACTCTCAGAGTTACATTGACATAGATTTTACAATATAAATTGCGGTCCAAGTGATAGAAATGCCATTAAATGGGGGTCCGTAGCCTAATGCATGTCAAACTGGGGGTCCTTGAAATTAAAATGGTTGAGAATCACTGCTAGAGCCGTAAAAAATCTTCTCTTATGGGTGTCCCTGGCATATCTTTTCAAATGGGGGTCCGCGGGCTAATACGTGTCTATTTGGGGGTCCTTGACATGAAAAAGTTTGAGAACCACTGCCTTATACCATATACCTATACCTATACATATACATATACATATACATATACATATACATATACATATACATATACATATAATATATATAAAGAGTACGACCAGGAGACCCAGGACAAGCTCACCAAGGCCAGTGTCATGGTTTTATATCTTATTTGGCTTTTTCTGTCTTTCTTTTTTTTAAAGACATAAAGTAAAATAAAGACAGAAAAACTTTACACATATCCCGCAAGACAAAGGATAACAAACTAGAAAAAGTGTTCCTCGGAGCACAGACGCTCTTAATCCAGAGCGATTTACAGTAAGCAAGGACACGACGTGTGGAGCGTTGTCCAGGGTGTTTTAGGGCGGATTCACACTGCGGCCTTGGAACCAGCCTTGAGGCTGGTAGGAAGGAATACCTGGGAAGGAATTGGTAAAGCGTGTGCACTTTGTGAGAAGTTTTATAAGGTTTTCAATAGGGGGCGAGCCTAACTTGTTAGCAATGTTTTTTAAAAAGCTATACCCTTACCTAATACCATTCCAAAAATCTAAAACTTCTCACAAAGTACACTTATAATAGATGCTAGCTTTACAAATTCCTTCCCAGGTATTCCTTCCAACCAGCCTCAAGGCTGGTTCAAGGCCGCAGTGTGAATCCGCCTTTAGAGAAGAGAGAAGAGTCTAGGACGTGTGGAGCGTTGTCCAGGGTGTTTTAGAGAAGAGAGAAGAGTCTAGGACGTGTGGAGCGTTGTCCAGGGTGTTTTAGAGAAGAGAGAAGAGTCTAGGACGTGTGGAGCGTTGTCCAGAGTGTTTTAGAGAAGAGAGAAGAGTCTAGGACGTGTGGAGCGTTGTCCAGAGTGTTTTAGAGAAGAGAGAAGAGTCTAGGACGTGTGGAGCGTTGTCCAGGGTGTTTTAGAGAAGAGAGAACAGTCTAGGACGTGTGGAGCGTTGTCCAGGGTGTTTTAGAGAAGAGAGAAGAGTCTAGGACGTGTGGAGCGTTGTCCAGGGTGTTTTAGAGAAGAGAGAAGAGTCTAGGACGTGTGGAGCGTTGTCCAGGGTGTTTTAGAGAATAGAGAACAGTCTAGGACGTGTGGAGCGTTGTCCAGAGTGTTTTAGAGAAGAGAGTAGAGTCTAGGACGTGTGGAGCGTTGTCCAGAGTGTTTTAGAGAAGAGAGAAGAGTCTAGTAGTCCAGGGGCCAGGCCATATTTTGGTACCACCTAAGGTGATCGTAAAGTTTTTGTATTTTTGTCTTCCTACATGTCTCTAGTTTATATTTTGGTATGATAACCCTTCCAATCTTGTAGCTTAATGGCAGTTATCACTACCTACCGGCTAATGTATCCGGTAGGAGACACAAAGTAGAATCTTTGTGTCTCCTACCCCGGGCATCAAATTATTGCGACAAAAAACAAAATATATCCATGTATTCAAGGCTTCATGGGGTGTGCAATTGATAACTTCTCAGATTTTTGGTGTTTGCAAAAAGACTGCTTTCCATAAGCTTGTAAAAGCTGACCCTCCTTCGGTCTGGGGTGGTCATAGCTGAATGGGTAGAGAGTCCCCCTGAAAAACTTAAAGGAGGAATTCACCCAAAATAATATTTATTTTCTATCAATTGCACACCCCATGAAGCCTTGAATACATGGATATATTTGTTTTTTGTCGCAATAATTTGATGCCCGGGGTAGGAGACACAAAGATTCTACTTTGTGTCTCCTACCGGATACATTAGCCGGTAGGTAGTGATAACTGCCATTAAGCTACAAGATTGGAAGGGTTATCATACCAAAATATAAACTAGAGACATGTAGGAAGACAAAAATACAAAAACTTTACGGTCACCTTAGGTGGTACCAATTTGTGTTGAATATCAGTGTTGGCCCCTGGACTATAGGACGTGTGGAGCGTTGTCCAGGGTGTTTTAGAGAAGAGAGAAGAGTCTAGGACGTGTGGAGCGTTGTCCAGGGTGTTTTAGAGAAGAGAGAAGAGTTTAGGACGTGTGGAGCGTTGTCCAGGGTGTTTTAGAGAAGAGAGAAGAGTCTAGGACGTGTGGAGCGTTGTCCAGAGTGTTTTAGAGAAGAGAGAAGAGTCTAGGACGTGTGGAGCGTTGTCAAGGGTGTTTTAGAGAAGAGAGAAGAGTCTAGGACGTGTGGAGCGTTGTCCAGGGTGTTTTAGAGAAGAGAGAAGAGTCTAGGACGTGTGGAGCGTTGTCCAGAGTGTTTTAGAGAAGAGAGAAGAGTCTAGGACGTGTGGAGCGTTGTCCAGAGTGTTTTAGAGAAGGGAGAAGAGTCTAGGACGTGTGGAGCGTTGTCCAGAGTGTTTTAGAGAAGAGAGAAGAGTCTAGGACGTGTGGAGCGTTGTCCAGGGTGTTTTAGAGAAGAGAGAACAGTCTAGGACGTGTGGAGCGTTGTCCAGGGTGTTTTAGAGAAGAGAGAAGAGTCTAGGACGTGTGGAGCGTTGTCCAGGGTGTTTTAGAGAAGAGAGAAGAGTCTAGGACGTGTGGAGCGTTGTCCAGGGTGTTTTAGAGAATAGAGAACAGTCTAGGACGTGTGGAGCGTTGTCCAGAGTGTTTTAGAGAAGAGAGAAGAGTCTAGGACGTGTGGAGCGTTGTCCAGAGTGTTTTAGAGAAGAGAGAAGAGTCTAGTAGTCCAGGGGCCAGGCCATATTTTGGTACCACCTAAGGTGATCGTAAAGTTTTTGTATTTTTGTCTTCCTACATGTCTCTAGTTTATATTTTGGTATGATAACCCTTCCAATCTTGTAGCTTAATGGCAGTTATCACTACCTACCGGCTAATGTATCCGGTAGGAGACACAAAGTAGAATCTTTGTGTCTCCTACCCCGGGCATCAAATTATTGCGACAAAAAACAAAATATATCCATGTATTCAAGGCTTCATGGGGTGTGCAATTGATAACTTCTCAGATTTTTGGTGTTTGCAAAAAGACTGCTTTCCATAAGCTTGTAAAAGCTGACCCTCCTTCGGTCTGGGGTGGTCATAGCTGAATGGGTAGAGAGTCCCCCTGAAAAACTTAAAGGAGGAATTCACCCAAAATAATATTTATTTTCTATCAATTGCACACCCCATGAAGCCTTGAATACATGGATATATTTGTTTTTTGTCGCAATAATTTGATGCCCGGGGTAGGAGACACAAAGATTCTACTTTGTGTCTCCTACCGGATACATTAGCCGGTAGGTAGTGATAACTGCCATTAAGCTACAAGATTGGAAGGGTTATCATACCAAAATATAAACTAGAGACATGTAGGAAGACAAAAATACAAAAACTTTACGGTCACCTTAGGTGGTACCAATTTGTGTTGAATATCAGTGTTGGCCCCTGGACTATAGGACGTGTGGAGCGTTGTCCAGGGTGTTTTAGAGAAGAGAGAAGAGTCTAGGACGTGTGGAGCGTTGTCCAGGGTGTTTTAGAGAAGAGAGAAGAGTTTAGGACGTGTGGAGCGTTGTCCAGGGTGTTTTAGAGAAGAGAGAAGAGTCTAGGACGTGTGGAGCGTTGTCCAGAGTGTTTTAGAGAAGAGAGAAGAGTCTAGGACGTGTGGAGCGTTGTCAAGGGTGTTTTAGAGAAGAGAGAAGAGTCTAGGACGTGTGGAGCGTTGTCCAGGGTGTTTTAGAGAAGAGAGAAGAGTCTAGGACGTGTGGAGCGTTGTCCAGAGTGTTTTAGAGAAGAGAGAAGAGTCTAGGACGTGTGGAGCGTTGTCCAGAGTGTTTTAGAGAAGGGAGAAGAGTCTAGGACGTGTGGAGCGTTGTCCAGAGTGTTTTAGAGAAGAGAGAAGAGTCTAGGACGTGTGGAGCGTTGTCCAGAGTGTTTTAGAGAAGAGAGAAGAGTCTAGGACGTGTGGAGCGTTGTCCAGAGTGTTTTAGAGAAGAGAGAAGAGTCTAGGACGTGTGGAGCGTTGTCCAGAGTGTTTTAGAGAAGAGAGAAGAGTCTAGGACGTGTGGAGCGTTGTCCAGAGTGTTTTAGAGAAGAGAGAAGAGTCTAGGACGTGTGGAGCGTTGTCCAGGGTGTTTTAGAGAAGAGAGAAGAGTCTAGGACGTGTGGAGCGTTGTCCAGAGTGTTTTAGAGAAGAGAGAAGAGTCTAGGACGTGTGGAGCGTTGTCCAGAGTGTTTTAGAGAAGAGAGAAGAGTCTAGGACGTGTGGAGCGTTGTCCAGAGTGTTTTAGAGAAGGGAGAAGAGTCTAGGACGTGTGGAGCGTTGTCCAGAGTGTTTTAGAGAAGAGAGAAGAGTCTAGGACGTGTGGAGCGTTGTCCAGAGTGTTTTAGAGAAGAGAGAAGAGTCTAGGACGTGTGGAGCGTTGTCCAGGGTGTTTTAGAGAAGAGAGAAGAGTCTAGGACGTGTGGAGCGTTGTCCAGGGTGTTTTAGAGAAGAGAGAAGAGTCTAGGACGTGTGGAGCGTTGTCCAGGGTGTTTTAGAGAAGAGAGAAGAGTCTAGGACGTGTGGAGCGTTGTCCAGGGTGTTTTAGAGAAGAGAGAAGAGTCTAGGACGTGTGGAGCGTTGTCCAGGGTGTTTTAGTAGGGGGCAGTAACTGGGAGCCAATGGAGGGAGAGGAGAAGGGGGGAGACGTGATCATTTTGGCTGGTTGAAGACCAAGCGTGCTGCGGCATTCTGGATCATTTGGAGAGGCTTCAGGTTTCACTGCAGGACGCTGTGTGTGTGGACGCTGCCTTCATGATTTGCGGCATTTTGTTCAAAACGGGTCATCTTAGATGTCAATCTTAGCCAATCAGAATGGAATATGAAAAATCAAACAGATCCGTCTTGATCACATGACTATAGAGATCATGTGATCACATGACTATAGAGATCATGTGATCACATGACTATAGAGATCATGTGTACCAATTTGTGTGAAATTTGGATAAATTACAGTAAAGTAAAAGGCCTGTATTCAACATGTTACTTGAGTAAAAGTGCAAAAGTATTGGCATCAAAATATACTTAAACTACCAAAAGTGAAAGTACTAAAATGTTTGAAAATAGCAGATGTACAAGCTCACAACGCGTCGCAAAATACCTAAAAATTGTACTTAAGCACAGTGCTTGAGTAAATGTACTTAGTTACTTTACACCACTGGAAATGACAAAAAATATGAATTTCCCCCACTGTTTTACATCAGTAAAATGTGATGTGATTCTAACTGAACAAACGTTATAGTGAGGATTATATCAGAATACCTTTTTAACAAAGAACCTTTTGTTTTTACAGAAGATATCAGGTCACATACATACTTAGAGAATGCTGACCCCCCCCCCCCCTCCCTTGTGGTTTCCAGATGTTTGAGCAGCGTCCCATCTGGTCCAGGAACGCGGTGAAGGCCAACTTAGACATCCATCCTGAGAAACTCAAACTGCTGCTGCCTGTGTGTGCCTACTACATGGTGAGAAACATCTGTATACACACTATGTAACATCTGTATACACATCTGTATACACTGTGTAACATCTGTATACACTTTGTAACATCTGTATCAGGGGTCGCGCTAGGATTTTAATCTGCCGGTCCCAATGTCCGGAAGGATTCAAATTTACCGGATATCTGACAAAAATAACGGTCATAATTATTTTTATGCTTTAATGACAAGCAGGTGCGTAAATACAGCATAACACTTAGGCCTACAGCATTATATTTTGGATTGAGCTATTTGAACATGAACCATCATAATATTAATATACACATTTTATATAGCAGGGTCATCTTACACAAATACATTAATTACCTACATTACCATTTGCGCATGCTGCGTGCGTAATAGTTTCTCAATAATCAATTGCGTTTGTATGCATTTTCTAATCAAAGGGCACTGCACAAAATTGGGCATTTCAGATTAATCCTTCATAATGTGGCTCAGCTGACCTGTTAGGGTAATACATTATAGACCACTACTCACTCACAGGAGGTTATACTGTATAATTAGACAGTGGATGCGGTCCGTGCGTCTGGACAGCCGTGGGAAAGTTGATGAGTTGTGAGAATCTTGTCGTCTCCTCATAGAGCTATTCAGTTCAAAGTGGTAACGTTTTAACGTGTCCACCTCATAGAGTTAAAAATAGGTCCACGATTATGATTAACGTCGTGTTTCAGCTCGATGCCATAGTTGCAGTAGCCTATAGCTGTTGTGAAGAGTATTTACGCATCTGTGTTAGATTTCATCTTCAACCTGCACTGTTTTAAACTGTAGGGCAACTTGCCAACTTTACTTACAAGTGCCCTTGTATTAGCCTAGTATCTGTGATATATTCTAACTCGTAATGATACAACTTGTGTGTAACTGGCTGTTAAATACACAACTTTATATAATGTAACTTGTAACCGGACCGCGGTGTCTCTGTCTGTCTGCCGAGACCGCCGTCTCTACGCAGCAGCAACAACTAGCTCTCTTTTTCCTGTTGTAGGCTACCTTCACAATAAAGTGTCTCCCATTTACCGCCCAATGCAGCACATTTTACACTGGTTATTAGTAACAGGAAATAGGTGTAACCTAACAGCGTGTGACAAACTATTTTCGTTCTACGTCTCTCTCTCTCCCAGAAACACACGCACGCTGTTAAGAGAGAGAGAGAAAGAGCGAGCTTGCAAAGCAGAGGATTTGAAATGTGCCTAATTTTGCCGTGATAATTAATGAACAGCCGTGTCATTATCAACCGGTCAGGATGTCCGGAGAGATTTATTTTTTACGGTCTTTGTCATAAAAAAACGGTCAAAACCGGCAATTATCGGACTAACGCGACCTCTGATCTGTATATGTTATTACATTACATTACAGTCATTTAGCAGACGCTTTTATCCAAAGTGACTTACAATAAGTGTATTCAACATAGGTAGGGAACAAAACTACTAATCACCAGAAGTCTGAAGTGTATTCTCTTCTAAAACAAGCAACTAAGAGTATACCTAGCGCTAAGGTAAAAGTGCAATATATCAGCTACATCTGAAACAGAGACAAATAGGACAATCAAATGAGTAAGAGATAAAACAATCAAATATCAAATAAACAAGATCCAATAAAACAAGCGTTCGTACAAATGATTGACAAGTAGGCCAGGCAAATAGGAAGGGTAGTGTTTCCTGAAGAGGTGGGTTTTCAGCCTGTGGTGAAAGATGTGCAGTGACTCTGCTGTCCTGACATCAGTGACTCTGCTGTCCTGACATCAGTGTCTCTGCTGTCCTGACATCAGTGACTCTGCTGTCCTGACATCAGTGACTCTGCTGTCCTGACATCAGTGACTCTGCTGTCCTGACATCAGTGTCTCTGCTGTCCTGACATCAGTGACTCTGCTGTCCTGACATCAGTGTCTCTGCTGTCCTGACATCAGTGTCTCTGCTGTCCTGACATCAGTGACTCTGCTGTCCTGACATCAGTGACTCTGCTGTCCTGACATCAGTGACTCTGCTGTCCTGACATCAGTGTCTCTGCTGTCCTGACATCAGTGTCTCTGCTGTCCTGACATCAGTGTCTCTGCTGTCCTGACATCAGTGACTCTGCTGTCCTGACATCAGTGTCTCTGCTGTCCTGACATCAGTGACTCTGCTGTCCTGACATCAGTGACTCTGCTGTCCTGACATCAGTGACTCTGCTGTCCTGACATCAGTGTCTCTGCTGTCCTGACATCAGTGACTCTGCTGTCCTGACATCAGTGTCTCTGCTGTCCTGACATCAGTGTCTCTGCTGTCCTGACATCAGTGTCTCTGCTGTCCTGACATCAGTGTCTCTGCTGTCCTGACATCAGTGACTCTGCTGTCCTGACATCAGTGACTCTGCTGTCCTGACATCAGTGACTCTGCTGTCCTGACATCAGTGTCTCTGCTGTCCTGACATCAGTGTCTCTGCTGTCCTGACATCAGTGTCTCTGCTGTCCTGACATCAGTGTCTCTGCTGTCCTGACATCAGTGACTCTGCTGTCCTGACATCAGTGACTCTGCTGTCCTGACATCAGTGACTCTGCTGTCCTGACATCAGTGTCTCTGCTGTCCTGACATCAGTGTCTCTGCTGTCCTGACATCAGTGTCTCTGCTGTCCTGACATCAGTGACTCTGCTGTCCTGACATCAGTGTCTCTGCTGTCCTGACATCAGTGTCTCTGCTGTCCTGACATCAGTGTCTCTGCTGTCCTGACATCAGTGTCTCTGCTGTCCTGACATCAGTGTCTCTGCTGTCCTGACATCAGTGACTCTGCTGTCCTGCTGTCCACCATCTTTGTAGGTGACTAGAAGACGTTCGGGCCGCTACGCGGCCCGAACGTCTAGCGTGACGCGTCGTTCACTTTGCAGTGCCACCTTACAGGCACCTCACAGTGTGAGAGAGAGTTTTGTGCTCTCCTAAATCCACGGCAGGCTTTGAAAGTACCCACTTCAGAAAGAGGTGACGTGCATCACCTCTCCAATGACCAAAACCCGCTATGGAAGCCGTCGAACTGGTGCGATCTGACGGCATCCTAGAATTTATAGGTAGGATGTGATGTCATGCGTGATGTCATGCTGTCGTGAGATTACGTCACACTGGCGTGATGTCAGATGACGTCACACTGGCCACATACAACGTACGTACATACTGACAACCGACATGGCACAGGATTCAAATTGTATATGTAGATAAACTGAACACTATGTATCATTGTAGGTGATAAACTGAACACTATGTATCATTGTAGGTGACACACTGAACACTATGTATCATTGTAGGTGACACACTGAACACTATGTATCATTGTAGGTGACACACTGAACACTATGTATCATTGTAGGTGATAAACTGAACACTATGTATCATTGTAGGTGACACACTGAACACTATGTATCATTGTAGGTGATGAACTGAACACTATGTATCATTGTAGGTGATAAACTGAACACTATGTATCATTGTAGGTGATAAACTGAACACTATGTATCATTGTAGGTGATAAACTGAACACTATGTATCATTGTAGGTGACACACTGAACACTATGTATCATTGTAGGTGATAAACTGAACACTATGTATCATTGTAGGTGATAAACTGAACACTATGTATCATTGTAGGTGATAAACTGAACACTATGTATCATTGTAGGTGATGAACTGAACACTATGTATCATTGTAGGTGATAAACTGAACACTATGTATCATTGTAGGTGATAAACTGAACACTATGTATCATTGTAGGTGATAAACTGAACACTATGTATCATTGTAGGTGATAAACTGAACATTGTGTATCATTGTAGGTGATAAACTGAACATTGTGTATCATTGTAGGTGATAAACTGAACACTGTGTATCATTGTAGGTGATAAACTGAACATTGTGTATCATTGTAGGTGATAAACTGAACATTGTGTATCATTGTAGGTGATAAACTGAACATTGTGTATCATTGTAGGTGATAAACTGAACACTGTGTATCATTGTAGGTGATAAACTGAACATTGTGTATCATTGTAGGTGATAAACTGAACACTATGTATCATTGTAGGTGATAAACTGAACACTATGTATCATTGTAGGTGACACACTGAACACTGTGTATCATTGTAGGTGATAAACTGAACATTGTGTATCATTGTAGGTGATAAACTGAACATTGTGTATCATTGTAGGTGATAAACTGAACATTGTGTATCATTGTAGGTGATAAACTGAACATTGTGTATCATTGTAGGTGATAAACTGAACATTGTGTATCATTGTAGGTGATAAACTGAACATTGTGTATCATTGTAGGTGATAAACTGAACATTGTGTATCATTGTAGGTGACCGGTCCTTGGAGGAGTCTGTGGGTCAGGCTGGGATACGACCCCAGAAAGAGTCCCGAATCCAAAAGATACCAACTGCTGGACTTCAGGATCCGCTACAGTCCTAAACATGGTAATATCCTACTATAATTCTAGTAACCTCTGTCTGTAGTGGGTCTGTAGTGGGAGTAGGTGAAGCTACCCGGTTCTCCTCAGTGGCTGGACCAATTGCTCTGATTTCGCACACAGCCATTGACCATTACCATCTGAACTTAACTGTGAAGCCCGTTTCTCAATTTCATCAAATCTCAGCTTCTTATTAGCGTTTTTGTGTCAAACAATGTCGCCTCCCGGGTTGCCAGATCATGTGCGCATATCCTCCCACGGATGCGTCGACCGGGTATGGTCTAGTTAATAATAATAATAATAATAACATGGTAGTATTAACTCTTTCATTGCCACGGACGGGAATTCCCGTCTGATTCATTAGTAATTGTTTCATAAAAGCCATTCTCTGTCACTCACTCCAACTATGGGTCACGACCCACTGTGGGGTCGTTGGGGGGTGCCGTTGGGGTCGTGGGGGGGTGCCGTTGGGGTCGTGGGGGGGGTGCATTGGCAACCAAAAAAATGATTTTTTTTATCAAGAAGAAAAAGAAAAAAAAAAAAGTTTTCACCAACATGAAGGGACTGTGATCAGGGTTGGGAAGTAACGGATTACATGTAACGGGCGTTACAGGAGGATTACATTCTCCCCTTCCCCTCATCAATTTTACAAACAATTTTCGCTGCACATAACCAGTGGGAGGTTTGATTTCAAGACTATATTCCAGCTTAAAATGCGCAGAAGCCAAGCAACGCTTTTGACAGAGAGAGAGAGGGGGGAGAGAGAGACAGCATGAGAGAGAGATAGATAAATGAGTGACCCCAAATCCTATCATTATAAAGCCCTCAAAAGCCAAGAGATGAACATAGAGAAGAGTCCCCTAAGGATAAGGATAATTCCTTTTAACAGGTCGTTCATGGAAGTCCTTGCGGTCTTGTTTCCAATGAGAACCTGTGAGCAATTAGGGGTTAAGAGTCTTGCTCAGGGACAAATTTCATTTCATCGACTCATATGCTGGCGTGGCCTGGAATCGAACCTGGGGCAACCAGGGCCTCTGGCTCCCTAGGCGGGCTCACTAACCACTCAGCTATGGCCGCCCCTCAGTCAGATGGTCCTGATGCTGAACAAACCAACATCAGCCCCTATAGACAATCCTAACAATAACCAGCCTCCGGACAGTGACATCACTCCCCAACAAATCCGACCCAACCAAATTATTACTCAACAGAAACAAAAATACGAGAACTATTGGATCGAAACAACAAAGACCCAAAGTAAACTTAATGTCTATCTGGCCCTAAACAGACAATACACTGTGGCAGAATATTTGAGCATGGTGACTGATAACAAAGTGAGAAAAACCTTAACAATGTACAGACTCAGTGAGCACAGCCTAGCCATGGAGAAAGGCTCATATAGACAGACCTGTCTGTCCAGAGAGGACAGGCTGTGTGGAGACAGACCTGTCTGTCCAGAGAGGACAGGCTGTGTGGAGACAGACCTGTCTGTCCAGAGAGGACAGGCTGTGTGGAGACAGACCTGTCTGTCCAGAGAGGACAGGCTGTGTGGAGACAGACCTGTCTGTCCAGAGAGGACAGGCTGTGTCTCACTGTGGAGACACACCTGTCTGTCCAGAGAGGACAGGCTGTGTCTCACTGTGGTCAAGAGAGAGCTCCACTTCTTGACTGCATGTGACAAATATAAACACATAAGAGACATTGTATTATTTGTTATGATTCTGAACATGTATTATTATTTTGTATCATAATGTATGTAATGCTTTGGCAATATAAGAATGCTTGTCGTGCCAATAAAGCATATTTGAATTGAATTGATAGAGTATCATAGAGATAGTGATATATTATTGATTCTAAACATGTAAACATGACCTGCTTTAATTACTTCAGTCTATATTAGTAGTTTAATGACTGGTATTAACATTCTATTGTCATGTTCATTGACATGTTCTATTGTTGTATTGTTGTATTGTGTAGGATACTCTCTCAGTGACATGTTCTATTGTTGTATTGTGTAGGATACTCTCTCAGTGACTTGTTCTATTGTTGTATTGTTCTATTGTTGTATTGTGTAGGATACTCTCTCAGTGACATGTTCTATTGTTGTATTGTGTAGGATACTCTCTCAGTGACATGTTCTATTGTTGTATTGTGTAGGATACTCTCTCAGTGACATGTTCTATTGTTGTATTGTGTAGGATACTCTCTCAGTGACATGTTTTATTGTTCTATTGTTATATTGTTCTATTGTTGTATTGTGTAGGATACTCTCTCAGTGACATGTTCTATTGTTGTATTGTGTAGGATACTCTCTCAGTGACATGTTGTATTGTTGTATTGTGTAGGATACTCTCTCAGTGACATGTTTTATTGTTCTATTGTTATATTGTTCTATTGTTGTATTGTGTAGGATACTCTCTCAGTGACATGTTCTATTGTTGTATTGTGTAGGATACTCTCTCAGTGACATGTTTTATTGTTGTATTGTGTAGGATACTCTCTCAGTGACATGTTTTATTGTTGTATTGTGTAGGATACTCTCTCAGTGACATGTTGTATTGTTGTATTGTGTAGGATACTCTCTCAGTGACATGTTCTATTGTTGTATTGTGTAGGATACTCTCTCAGTGACATGTTTTATTGTTGTATTGTGTAGGATACTCTCTCAGTGACATGTTCTATTGTTGTATTGTGTAGGATACTCTCTCAGTGACATGTTCTATTGTTGTATTGTGTAGGATACTCTCTCAGTGACATGTTGTATTGTTGTATTGTGTAGGATACTCTCTCAGTGACATGTTCTATTGTTGTATTGTGTAGGATACTCTCTCAGTGACATGTTCTATTGTTGTATTGTGTAGGATACTCTCTCAGTGACATGTTCTGTTGTTGTATTGTTCTATTATTCTATTGTTCAGGATACTCTCTCAGTGACATGTTTTATTGTTCTATTGTTATATTGTTCTGTTGTTGTATTGTTCTATTGTTGTATTGTGTAGGATACTCTCTCAGTGACATGTTCTATTGTTGTATTGTGTAGGATACTCTCTCAGTGACATGTTCTATTGTTGTATTGTGTAGGATACTCTCTCAGTGACATGTTCTATTGTTGTATTGTGTAGGATACTCTCTCAGTGACATGTTCTATTGTTGTATTGTGTAGGATACTCTCTCAGTGACATGTTCTATTGTTGTATTGTGTAGGATACTCTCTCAGTGACATGTTCTATTGTTGTATTGTGTAGGATACTCTCTCAGTGACATGCCAGTGAAGACCAAGAGGAGCACGCTGGTCTACACTCTGCCAAACACCTTCAACAAAACAGGTGAGAGACTTAAGACCTGTTTGAGATGAATGAACAACACACACATAATGTCATGTAAATAAGATGCCCCCCACACACACACACACACACACACACACACACACACACACACACACACACACACACACACACACACACACACACACACACACACACACACACACACACACACAGATGGACGGACAGGGTGCACAGGGGGGGGGGGGGGAACCCTACATTTAACACATTGAGTGTTTTTGAGAAGCTGTGCGTTATGTGGTAAAAAAAAAGCGATATTGTTTAGGGTGGTGATGTCACAGTGATGTCACCCTGAGGAGTCAGGGTGGTGTAGTGAT
The DNA here is from genome assembly GCF_963454915.1 of Gymnoscopelus microlampas. Taxonomy (NCBI): domain Eukaryota; kingdom Metazoa; phylum Chordata; class Actinopteri; order Myctophiformes; family Myctophidae; genus Gymnoscopelus; species Gymnoscopelus microlampas. Next base: position 313,089 of record NC_139958.1, on the reverse strand, counting down.
GTCACCCTGAGGAGTCAGGGTGGTGATGTCACAGTGATGTCACCCTGAGGAGGAGGAGTCAGGGTGGTGTAGTGATGTCACCCTGAGGAGTCAGGGTGGTGATGTCATAGTGATGTCACCCTGAGGAGTCAGGGTGGTGATGTCACAGTGATGTCACCCTGAGGAGTCAGGGTGGCCAGGGTGCTGAGGTAGTGGTGGATGTGGAGCATGGCTGCGTCCAGCAGAGAGTGGATGTCCTGGAGACACTGGAGCCTGGCCTCCTGCTGGCCCTGTGCCTCCTCCATCAGCGCCCTCAGCTCCTCCTCAGACAGCCTGGAGGGAGGAGGAGGAGCCGGTGGCGCTTGGAGAAGCCACGGAGCCGCCGGGTAGGAGAAAGGAGGGAAGCCGGGAGGAAGGAGAGTTTCCACCGAGGCCTCCGCCTGGCTCTGTGCGGCGTCAGCACCGCCAGGAGGGGGCGCTCCAGAGAAGGGAGCCCAGAAAGGGAACAAGGCGACGGGAGGAAAGCCGGGCGGCGGCGTCCCCAGAGCCGCGTTGGCGGGGAGCGTGGCGGGGGCGTGGGCCGGGGGCGGGGCCGTGGGCGTGGCCTGAGCGTGGCGGAGGACGTCCATGCGACAGATGGGACAGGAGCGCTGCCTCTGGAACCAGGAGCGCAGGCAGAGACAGTGGAAGATGTGACCGCAGGGCAGCCTCTTGGCTCCGCCCAGCATCTCCTCTCGACACACCACGCACACGTTGTCGGACGCCCGCAGGTCGGCGGCCGTGGCGTCGGGATACATGGCGTTCATGTGGCGGACGGCCCGGCGGGACATCACCACGTCCGTGAGCGCCTTCCTCAGCTGCCTCATGGCCAGGTACAGCGGGCGAGTGGCGAACAGCGGGAAGCTGTGGGCGTGGATCATGACGGCCATGAAGGTGAGGTGCAGCAGCACCGTGACGCCCCCGGTGAACAGCTCGGTGTAGAGCATGTAGACGGCCTTGTTGTCCCAGGCCTGCTGGCCGTGCAGGTCCACGCTGTGCAGCAGGTACTTGACCAGCGTGGTCAGAACCATGGTCAGCAGCACGGCGTACTCCACGCCGAACACCAGCTGCACCGACGCCCCCTGGCTCGCCACGCTGCGGCAGGCGTGGCGCACGAACAGGAAGTCCAGGATTCCCAGCAGCGACACCAGGGAGCGCACCCTGAGGTGGAACAGCCAGGAGATGTTCAGGCTCCTCTCCATGAAGTCCACGCGGTCCTCGGCCAGCCAGTGGAAGCACTTGAGGAACAGCAGCAGGGTGAAGAGCGCCACGAAGCGCGGCGAGAGGTCGTCCCGGAACACGGTGAAGGCCACGCACGTCTCGGTGACGGCGTAGCCGCAGCGCTCCACCAGGTGCTCCGTCTCGGCGGCCCGCAGCTGTCCGAAGAACACCTTCCTCAGGACCTTCCCCAGCAGGTAGAGCAGCACCAGGGCCTGCAGGTACAGCACGGCCATGCTGAAGCTGCTCCGGCTCAGGTACACCACGGTGGGGTAGAACTGCTGCTTCAGGATGTAGGCGTGGGCCAGCACGGCGCCGCTCAGCGCCAGGCTGGTGGCCGTCACCAAGGCTGCTCGCACCATCATGGAGCTCTGGCAGGAGTCCAGGTCAATGTCAATGTCCTATAGGAGTCCAGGTCAATGTCAATGTCCTATAGGAGTCCAGGTCAATGTCTTATAGGAGTCCAGGTCAGTGTCTTATAGGAGTCCAGGTCAATGTCAATGTCCTATAGGAGTCCAGGTCAGTGTCTTATAGGAGTCCAGGTCAATGTCAATGTCTTATAGGAGTCCAGGTCAATGTCAATGTCTTATAGGAGTCCAGGTCAATGTCAATGTCCTATAGGAGTGAGTCCAGGTCAATGTCAATGTCCTATAGGAGTCCAGGTCAATGTCTTATAGGAGTCCAGGTCAGTGTCTTATAGGAGTCCAGGTCAGTGTCTTATAGGAGTCCAGGTCAGTGTCAGGATGTTGTCCTAGGCTGCCAGGCGTTGGTTATGTTGCTCTAACTTATTCAGCATGTAGGAGGATCCTCTAGTCTGTCTGTCTGCGTTTCCACCAATCCCTGTTCCTGTGTGTGTATTTGTCTTGTGCGGTATGCCCAAATATGGAGACGGCTGTGGTCATAACGGTGACATCGTGGCCTCTGGTACAACATGATGGATGATGTCATTCATCTCTGATGTCATATCTTATGACTTCATATTTCAGCCGGATCCACTATTGACTTCCATTAGTATTATATTTATGAAAGTATTCATTCACTGCCAGAGTAAATAAATAAATCAGAAACTGACAGTGATTCTCCATGGTTTCCTGGTGCTTCTGCGCAAAAAAAGGCGCCATAATATGGTTCATATCTTCTCTAGTGTGAAAAACTAACGCACAACACAGTCAAAAGGTGTCTTTGGCAGTGAGTGAGTTAAGTTAAGGAAATGATTGTAATAATAAATAAATACAAATATGCATGCTGGCAGTGTGTACGAGAAATGTGATATTAGTCACTGACTGACAGACAGACAGACTACAGTGCATTAATACATATTGGTTTACATGTTGTGTTTCTGTTCAGTGACTTCATGAACATGGTTTACATGTTGTGTTTCTGTTCAGTGACTTCATGGACATGGTTTACATGTTGTGTTTCTGTTCAGTGACTTCATGTACATGGTTTACATGTTGTGTTTCTGTTCAGTGACTTCATGGACATGGTTTACATGTTGTGTTTCTGTTCAGTGACTTCATGTACATGGTTTACATGTTGTGTTTCTGTTCAGTGACTTCATGGACATGGTTTACATGTTGTGTTTCTGTTCAGTGACTTCATGTACATGGTTTACATGTTGTGTTTCTGTTCAGTGACTTCATGGACATGGTTTACATGTTGTGTTTCTGTTCAGTGACTTCATGTACATGGTTTACATGTTGTGTTTCTCAGTCCCTCAGCCAGCCAGTGTGATGGACATTCCATGTCAGGACGGTCCCAGTACCAGCCGACAGCCTGCACCAGGAAATAAGTACCAACAGAAGGTCAGTTAAACCAACCAGCACCAGTATGATGTTAACATATAATACATCTATATACATCTATACACATCTATACTGTATAATGTAATATACATTGATCTAACAGAATGTAATATACATTGATCTAACAGAATGTAATATACATTGAACTAACAGAATGTAATATACATTGATCTAACAGAATGTAATATACATTGATCTAACAGAATGTAATATACATTGATCTAACAGAATGTAATATACATTGATCTAACAGAATGTAATATACATTGATCTAACAGAATGTAATATACATTGATCTAACAGAATGTAATATACATTGATCTAACAGAATGTAATATACATTGATCTAACAGAATGTAATATACATTGATCTAACAGAATGTAATATACATTGATCTAACAGAATGTAATATACATTGATCTAACAGAATGTAATATACATTGAACTAACAGAATGTAATATACATTGATCTAACAGAATGTAATATACATTGATCTAACAGAATGTAATATACATTGATCTAACAGAATGTAATATACATTGATCTAACAGAATGTAATATACATTGATCTAACAGAATGTAATATACATTGATCTAACAGAATGTAATATACATTGATCTAACAGAATGTAATATACATTGATCTAACAGAATGTAATATACATTGATCTAACATAATGTATTATACATTGATCTAACATAATGTAATATACATTGATCTAACAGAATGTAATATACATTGATCTAACAGAATGTAATATACATTGATCTAACAGAATGTAATATACATTGATCTAACAGAATGTAATATACATTGATCTAACAGAATGTAATATACATTGATCTAACAGAATGTAATATACATTGCACGGATCCAGTGCTCTTCATTCCGTGCATAGTCGCCTAGAAAACCCCAAAATCCGGTCATATGTATGGCGAGTCCCACGGTGGGCTTAACCGGTTGCAACCCGGAAAAATCCGGAAGCAGAGCAGTCCCCATGACAACATGTACCATTCTGTGTCTATCGGTACATAACTCATTCTGTGTCTATAGGTACATAACTCATTCTGTGTCTATCGGTACATAACTCATTCTGTGTCTATAGGTACATAACTCATTCTGTGTCTATAGGTATAGCTATAGGTAGGTAGACTGCGCTCCTCCGAAATGGTTTAGTCAATGAAGGAGATACGAGGCGGCTATGCACGGACTCTCAGGTTTTCCACTTGTCTATGCAGGAATGACACTCTGTGCAATATATACTAAGTCATGTGAGATCGGGTTGGGAATCTACAGCCGCATTCGTCCATGCACCGAGTTACTGCAGCCGAACAGAGAGACAGATGTTCAGACAGATGTTCAGACAGATGTTCAGACAGATGTTCAGACAGATGTTCAGACGGATGTTCAGACGGATGTTCAGGCAGATGTTCAGACAGATGTTGATGTGTTTTCAGGACTCCATGTACATCTTCAGAGAAGGGATGCTGCCTCCTCACAGACAGATGTTTTACCAGCTGTGTGATCTGGATGTAAAAAGGTAACTTAGCCGATCTACAGCTTACAATGTGTTGCAGAGCTTGTAGATCTACAGCTTACAACGTGTTGCAGAGCTTGTAGATCTACAGCTTACGTGTTGCAGAGCTTGTAGATCTACAGCTTACAACGTGTTGCAGAGCTTGTAGATCTACAGCTTACAACGTGTTGCAGAGCTTGTAGATCTACAGCTTACAACGTGTTGCAGAGCTTGTAGATCTACAGCTTACAACGTGTTGCAGAGCTTGTAGATCTACAGCTTACAACGTGTTGCAGAGCTTGTAGATCGGCTGTTTTCGAAAAAGTTTAGAAATTATTCGAGTAACGAATACCTAATTTAAAAGTGATTTAAAGTGATTAAAGTAATATTTGTTACTTTATTTTCTTGGTTTAATTATTTTATTTGTGTGTGTGTGCGCGTGCGCTTGTGCGTGTGCGTGCGTGCGTGCGTGCGTGTGTGTGTGTGTGTGTGTGTGTGTGTGCAGCATCCAGGACATCATGCAGCAGAATGATGGACAGGAGAAGGAGTGTGATGAGAAGGATGGATGGTGTCTCCCTCACACCACTGACCAGCTCAGAGACATCATCTCTAACATGATTAAGAAGGTCATCAGAGCCCAGAGACCCAGTAAGACCCTCACACTGACGTCTGACCTCTAGTAACACCCTAGCTACCCTAGCTCTGACCTCTGACCTCTAGTAAGACCCTAGCTCTGACCTCTGACCTCTAGAGACACAGTAAGACCCTAGCTCTGGTCCATAGCGTTAGAAGGAGTTCTCCTTAACGCTATGAGACTTTCCACAGTCTGTGGTGCAAAGGCTGGAAAGTCCCATAGCGTTAAGGAGAACTCCTAACGCTATGGACCAGAGCTAGTTAGATAAAGGATCTGCTTTCTGTCCCTAAAAGCGCAAATAAACGTGTTGAAGCAGCATTTAGTTTTTATGCTCCACATGTCTGGAACAAACTCCCAGAAAACTAAAGAACAACTAAAGACCTTTCTGTTTGATGCTGCCTTTGATTGAGTTACTTTCTATATAAATGCACCATTTTACTTTCTCTTTTCTTTCTCTTCTGCTCTGTAACTGTGTTTGTTATTTTTTATTCTTTAGGTTAATTGTTTAAAGCACATTAAAATGCCTTATTGTTGACATGTTCTTTACTATTACAACAGCCTTGTGCGTAGATGTGTGAAACACACTTCTGAAAGGCGCTGTACAGTCTATTAAGTTTATTATTATTACAATGGTTTCCGTAGCGTCTCCGGTCCCTCTGCCGCGCAGACGAGGAGGAATCGCCCGGCAGTCGTACGACGTGAACGACCAGGCTGACGAAGAGGAGGAGGATGAAGAGGAGGATGAGGAGGAGGACGAGTTCCAGCCGTCAGAAGGAAGTGAAAATGAGATGGAGACAGAGATGTTAGATTACATGTAAACACTAAAAACATCAAAAGTTAAAATATGGAGATAAGAGATTTATGCCCATATGTACATACATGTATATACGTTTTATAAAATGTATATATATATATATGTATATATATATATATATGTATATATATATATGCATTAGGGTTGTCCGATATTGGCTTTTTTACCGATAACCGATATACCGATATTGTCCAACTCTTAATTACCGATACCGATATCAACCGATACCGATATATGCGGGGATTATTGTGATTAGGGTAAGCTCAAATTTCATATCACACACACCATATACAGTAAGAACTCCTGTAACTTATTTATAAAGCAAAAAAAAAAAAAAAAAAAAAAAAATCCAAAAACCGATACCGATATTTTCCCGATATCAATTTTTATGCTAATATCGGCCGATAATATCGGGAGGCCGATAATATCGGACATCCCTAATATGCATATATACATATATATATACATATATAACGTTATATTAAACGTATATGTATGTTTTTCAGAAAACTGTCAGGATTTTGAAGGAATTAGTAGAATCAGCCTCAGGCCTAAACGGGGTAGCACAACGTGAGCTTGTTGATCTGCTATTTTCACCACTCTGTATGATGAAGTAGGACGTTAATCTACGAAAATATTCCAGGGGGTCCCCAGCTAAACCAGGGGGTCCCCAGCTAAATGAGTTAATACAGCATCACATTAACCATATTCTATATTTGGGATATTCAAATCAAAAATAGCTGATCTACAAGCTTGCTTGCAGATCGACCATTTCTTTTTACTTTTTTTTAAAATCTTGAATGATTTAAGAAAACATTTCTGTCAAAAAACTACTCTTCTGGTCCCTGGAAATAAATGTTCTCAGTTGGGGGTCCCTGGAAATAAATGTTCTCAGTTGGGGGTCCCTGGAAATAAATATTCTCAGTTGGGGGTCCGTGGTTAAATGTCTTTGTCATGAAAAAGCTTGAGACCCTGAAATAGGACATAAGACGCAAAAAGACCAAAAAAAAGAGATAGCTTTCCACAAGTTAATCTGTACATTGAGATGTTTTACTGTATAATGTACGTCAATAAAAATGTTTTTTCTAAGCTGCATGTTTACAAGTCAAGTTTATTTTTTCATGTAAGTTTTAACCTCCAGTATTTCCATTTCCTGATACATTTTACTTCTACTCCACTACATCTCTGAGAGTATTTATACTTTATACTTCTACTCCACTACATCTCTGAGGCAAATATTGTACTTTTACTCCACTATAATTATTTGACAGCTTTAGTCACTAGTTACTTTGCAGATTTATATTAATAACTGTGATATTTTGTGGTTAAAACAAAAAGGTTTTTGTTAAAAGGTTGAAGCTCTATATTGTGATGATAATTCAACAAACATTCCTACAGAGTGTTTGTTGTTTTATTGAGTATAAAATGCATTTTATGTTTAATAAAGAACTGAAGAGACATGGAGACCACTGTTACTGAACAAACACTATAGTAATGATTACTATCACAATATAGATCTATTTAACACTGTTACTGAACAAACACTCTATAGTAATGATTACTATCACAATATAGATCTATTTAACACTGTTACTGAACAAACACTCTATAGTAATGATTACTAGGGGGGGGGGGGGGTATATATGATCAATACACATGATCAGTAACACCAGTTATTTTATCAACACTGTGCTTTGGATATCAAATGTAATGCTGTAGAATAAAAACCAAAGGTTATGAAGCCTCTAATGTTATTCTACGGACTGTGTCGCCCTCTAGTGGACAAACTCTACTCTCGTCTCTATGTCTCGTCTACTCTAAGTATATTATTTATAACTATGACGCAGTGACTCAACAAACACTATTTATAGATATTTAGTCCATTTAATCATTTTATAAAGAGCGTCATCATAATAAGATGATGATTTGTATTGTTAATTCCTCCTCCACTCATTGGTTTGTTAGTTTGTTTTGGGCATAAAGCAGCTAGCTGCTAGCTACATAAACAGACACACGTCACACTCGACGTCATCAAGCACATGACATGTCAAACGTCGAACGTAACGTAACGCTAAGGACTACAGTTAAGAACTACATGTTCCATCCACCATGAGTGGCTTGAAGAACTTCATTCAACTACTACATTTCCCATACTACACCACAGGTAGCGGTTAGGACTACATTTAAAGAACTACATTTTCCATCGACCATGGGTGGCTAGAAAAACTACAATCTGTATGGACTACATTTAAAGAACTATATTTCCCAGCTACCACGGGTGACTTGAAGAACTACACTAGAAAGGACTACATTTCCCGCACACCTAAGTGTCACGCTTTACATAGAATGACACGTGAATGCTTCCGTTTTCTCTTTGAACGCTTACAAATACACATACTATGACGATGTCGCGCGCTGAAATAGCCGATCTACAAGCTCACAATGCGTCTCATTGTGAGCTTGTAGATTCATGTAGAAACACCAAGAGGTTTCGTTCGTTGTTATATTGTTCTATAAGCACCCACTCTTTATCTTTAATGTTTGGAAGCCATAGAGTTACATATAAAAACACGAGTAGCATTGTTGCTAACAGCTAACAACATGAGCTTTGGTTTTATTTTGAAAAGCAGCGGAAGTGGTTCTCATGACTGACAGTGTTAACCTGACAGACATCAGTACCGTTCTTACCACCAGGGGGCAGTAGAGTCTATATTTTAACTAGTATCTCGTGAACGAGGCTTTAAAATGGGGAAATGACCTTATCTCTGTGGCTGGTTGGTACATTATATATATGTATATATATATATATATATATATATGTATATACGTATATACGTATATACGTATGTATGTATGTATGTATGTATGTATGTATGTATGTATGTATGTATATATATATATATATATATATATATATATATATATATTTATATATATATATATATATATACATATATACACACACACACACACACACACACACACACACACACACACACACACACACACACACACACACACACACACACACACACACACACACACACACACACAATATTATACCTCTATGGTACATTACACCAATGAGGAACTAATAAGACGGCAATCCACACACACACACACACTCACACTCTCTCTCTCTCTCTCTCTCTCTCTCTCAAATGTATAAAGATCTTTTGAAAACGAGCTTGTAGCCGAAATATGTATAGGGCTGAAGTGGTTATTGTATGTTTTGTAATAATAATCTAAATCTATAAATAGAATATAACAAATGTATAAATTGTATCCATCAGCTTGCTCAGTAGGCCCTACAGTTTATAAGCTGTTTGAATAAGAGACTTGTAAGAGCCATATTGGTATGACTTGTACTGGGTCACAGCCTGTAAGTAATTAAGCCTCAGCCTATGGGTTGCTCCCTTGTTATTAGATTAGTAACTCACCTGCTCTGGTGGGGTTTACTGTTGGGTCATTAGAGTGAAGCAGTGTTGGGAGCAACATCGTTTTTTTTACCACATTCACAAGAAATAAGTTGTACTGTTTAATCTTAAGTAAAGCACCTTTGTTAATTGTTTACTGTCTCTGAGGACTTATTTTGTGCGTCAAGCTGGTTGCAAGGACTGTTACACAGAAGTGTGCAATCTAACAGGGAAGAAAGAAGATCCTCTTCAAGACTTACTGATTATCTGGAGTTCAATAATGTGTTGGTGGATGAACAGAACGGTTTTAGAAAAAACTGGACTTGTATTGATCATATTTCATCTGTGGTAGATGTGGACATCTGCATGTGTCTTTGTCAAAGTGTCAAACTCTTCTCCATATTAAGTATGCTGATGCACCAGAGGTCACTCAAAGCCCAGTCTCTCCACCGTGTGTTTTGTTTCTAACTTTCTAAAATAAAAAGGTAGAGTAGCTGCTTGTGTTTAATTAAGGGCTCTTGAATAGGCTATATCATCTTATCTTACCTCAAATATATACTGCGCCTTTCTACGTACCCAAAGACTGAACATACGCAGACAAACCTTATTGAGTTTACATTGTGCTCAGGCTATGATCACTCACCTACAGTATGTCTATGATGTCAGTCATATATGACATATGTATCTATGACTAAACATATGACTCCATATATGGGCGTATGCTTCAGCCCAGCGTCATACACTTCCATTATACATTTTAAGTTGAATATTTTTTTAAATAAAGACATAATGTAGAACATGTGGACAACATGTGTAGAGGTGTTCCCTGCTCTACCGGCAGTGTGCACGAGACATGTGGTGCTGATCATCCCCAGATCAGACAGACACACAGACGGGGGCAAAAACATTATTTCATTTTTGCCTTACCCTGGCAGAGAGAAGGCATTACTTTAACACAAGGAAAAAAAAACAATGTCATAAAACAGAATGCACTGTGATGCTTCAGGTGTAATCTATCAGTCAGTTTAAGGGGGGGGGGGGGGGATTTGGGTCAGGTTGGGATGGGGGACATCATCGTTAAACTGAAATAATGAAAGTATATCAGGATGAATGAGACACTGGTTCAGTTCTGTTCACGTTTATTCCTGAAATGCAAACCTAATACAGCTCTTAGGAGAGCCAGCCTTTCAGTTCCGGTACGGTAAATACAGCAGCTCCAGAGCGTTAGTCCTAGTTTAGATGTTATGCGCTTTGCCTGCTGCTTGTGGATCATGTGTTTCAGGTGCTCCTCATCAGATGTGTAGATGTTATGTGCTTGCTTGCTGCTTGTCGATCTTGCGCTTCAGGTGCTCCTTATAAGCCAGGATGTCCTTGTTCCACTTGGAGATGGTCTGGTTCTCGCACACCCAGATCTCCTGCGCCACCTGCTGGATGAGCCTGAAGTCGTGGCTGACCAGCATCACTCCGCCCTCGAACTCGTTGATGGCGTCGGCCAGGGCGTCGATGGTCTCGATGTCCAGGTGGTTGGTGGGCTCGTCCAGGAACAGCATGTGAGGGTGCTGCCAGGCCAGCCAGGCGAAGCACACCCGGCACTTCTGGCCGTCCGACAGGTTCCTGATGGGGCTGACCTGCTGCTTCCCCGTCAGGCCGTAGCGTCCCACGATCTTCCTCATCTCCGCCATCTCCTTGATCTCTGGGTACCACTTCATCATGTACTCCAGAGGAGACAGGTCCAGCTCCAGCTGCTCCGTCAGATGCTGGTGGTATCTGCCGATCTTCACGTGGGAATGCGTGCGGATCATGCCGTCGGTGGGGAGAAGATCTCCCATCAGCAGTTTGAGCAGCGTGGACTTCCCCGCTCCGTTAGGTCCGACCAGCGCCACTCGAGTGTCCAGGTCGATACCGAACTCCAGGTCCTTGTAAATGTGGGGAGCGCCATCACTGTATCTAAAGCTCACATTCTGAACCATGATAACGGGGGGAGGGATCTTTCCGCAGGGAGGGAAATAGAAGGACAGGGTCTTGTCGCCCGCGACGCGTTCGGTCAAGCCCGAGGCCACCATCTTCTGCAGTGTCTTCTCTTTGCTCTGGGCCTGTCGCGCCAGCTTGGCGGAGCCGTGGCCGAACTTGGCGATGTACGTCTTCATGTGAGCGATCTCGTTCTGCTCCCAGGCGAAGCGCTTCATCTGGTTCTCCTCCAGCTCCTCCCTGGTCTTCACGTACTGGTCGTAGTTGCCCGTGTAGTTCTTCAGCTTCTTCTGGTGCAGGTGGAGGATGTTGGTGCACACGCCGTTGAGGAAGTCCTGGGAGTGCGAGACCAGCACCAGGATCCGCTTGAACTTCTTCAGCTCCTCCTCCAGCCACACGCAGGCATCCAGGTCTAGGTGGTTGGTGGGCTCGTCCAGCAGCAGCATGAAGGGCCTGATGAACAGGGCTCTGGCCAGAGCCACGCGCATCCTCCAGCCGCCGCTGAAGTCCGCCATCTTCTTCCGCTGCGCGGCGGCATCGAAGCCCAGGCCGTGCAGGATCTGCGAGGCGCGGGCCTCTGCCCGGTCGGCGTCCAGCTCCTCCAGGCGCTCGTACAGGTCCATCAGCTTCTCGCACTCGGAGTCCTCGCCCGCGAGCCTCTCCGCCTCCTTCTCCAGCGCGATCCTCTGGTCGTCCACCTCCATCACGCACTCCAGGGCCGTCTTGTCGCTGGGGGGCATCTCCCGCGTCAGGTGGTAGATGTCGATGTGCTCCGGCACGGGGACCTCGCGGCGGCCCACGGCCGACAGCAGCATGGACTTCCCGGTGCCGTTGAGGCCGATGAGACCGTAGCGCCGGCCTGTGTTGAGCTCCAGGCTGGTGTCGGTCAGCAGCTCGACGCCGTGGAAGGTGAGCGACAGGCTGGCGATGTGGACGTCGGTGCTGTTGGGGTGGGAGGCCAGCACGCCCGTCACCGAGCGCGCCTCCTCAGCCGCGGCCAGGTGGCACTCGTCCAGATACTTGGTCAAGCGGTCCATTCCGTTCGTCTTCTCGGCCCCGTTCTCTCCGCTATGACGCTGGCGGGCCTTGGCAGCCTCCTTCTTACCGGTCTTCTTCGGCATCGCTGTGCTTCACTAGAGGAACGAACGACGTCTCAAGGCACACAGACCGCTCCGCTCGGCTGCTGTTTAAAAGCATGGCGTTCCAGTCGGCCATTTTTATAAAGCGTGATGACGTCACCACCCGTGCCCAAATATGGTGTTAACCCTGTCCAGGAGCACGTTGCCATGGTGATTGATTAATAACAACAACAGAAGTAACAGGTGTGATGTGGCACTAGAGACAGATGTCCCCTAAATCCTCTAAGCTTAACACCATCTGTTTACTGTACATATACGTTTATTTACTGTACATATACGTTTATTTATTGTACATATACGTTTATTTATTGTACATATACGTTTATTTATTGTACATATACGTTTATTTATTGTACATATACGTTTATTTACTGTACATATACGTTTATTTACTGTACATATACGTTTATTTATTGTACATATACGTTTATTTATTGTACATATACGTTTATTTATTGTACATATACGTTTATTTACTGTACATATACGTTTATTTATTGTACATATACGTTTATTTACTGTACATATACGTTTATTTACTGTACATATACGTTTATTTATTGTACATATACGTTTATTTACTGTACATATACGTTTATTTACTGTACATATACGTTTATTTACTGTACATATACGTTTATTTATTGTACATATACGTTTATTTATTGTACATATACGTTTATTTATTGTACATATACGTTTATTTACTGTACATATACGTTTATTTATTGTACATATACGTTTATTTACTGTACATATACGTTTATTTATTGTACATATACGTTTATTTACTGTACATATACGTTTATTTATTGTACATATACGTTTATTTACTGTACATATACGTTTATTTACTGTACATATACGTTTATTTATTGTACATATACGTTTATTTACTGTACATATACGTTTATTTACTGTACATATACGTTTATTTATTGTACATATACGTTTATTTACTGTACATATACGTTTATTTACTGTACATATACGTTTATTTATTGTACATATACGTTTATTTACTGTACATATACGTTTATTTATTGTACATATACGTTTATTTATTGTACATATACGTTTATTTATTGTACATATACGTTTATTTACTGTACATATACGTTTATTTACTGTACATATACGTTTATTTACTGTACATATACGTTTATTTATTGTACATATACGTTTATTTATTGTACATATACGTTTATTTATTGTACATATACGTTTATTTACTGTACATATACGTTTATTTATTGTACATATACGTTTATTTACTGTACATATACGTTTATTTACTGTACATATACGTTTATTTACTGTACATATACGTTTATTTATTGTACATATACGTTTATTTATTGTACATATACGTTTATTTACTGTACATATACGTTTATTTACTGTACATATACGTTTATTTATTGTACATATACGTTTATTTACTGTACATATACGTTTATTTACTGTACATATACGTTTATTTATTGTACATATACGTTTATTTACTGTACATATACGTTTATTTACTGTACATATACGTTTATTTATTGTACATATACGTTTATTTATTGTACATATACGTTTATTTACTGTACATATACGTTTATTTATTGTACATATACGTTTATTTACTGTACATATACGTTTATTTACTGTACATATACGTTTATTTACTGTACATATACGTTTATTTACTGTACATATACGTTTATTTACTGTACATATACGTTTATTTACTGTACATATACGTTTATTTATTGTACATATACGTTTATTTACTGTACATATACGTTTATTTACTGTACATATACGTTTATTTACTGTACATATACGTTTATTTACTGTACATATACGTTTATTTACTGTACATATACGTTTATTTACTGTACATATACGTTTATTTATTGTACATATACGTTTATTTACTGTACATATACGTTTATTTACTGTACATATACGTTTATTTACTGTACATATACGTTTATTTACTGTACATATACGTTTATTTACTGTACATATACGTTTATTTACTGTACATATACGTTTATTTATTGTACATATACGTTTATTTACTGTACATATACGTTTATTTACTGTACATATACGTTTATTTACTGTACATATACGTTTATTTACTGTACATATACGTTTATTTACTGTACATATACGTTTATTTACTGTACATATACGTTTATTTATTGTACATATACGTTTATTTACTGTACATATACGTTTATTTACTGTACATATACGTTTATTTACTGTACATATACGTTTATTTATTGTACATATACGTTTATTTATTGTACATATACGTTTATTTACTGTACATATACGTTTATTTACTGTACATATACGTTTATTTATTGTACATATACGTTTATTTATTGTACATATACGTTTATTTACTGTACATATACGTTTATTTACTGTACATATACGTTTATTTATTGTACATATACGTTTATTTACTGTACATATACGTTTATTTACTGTACATATACGTTTATTTATTGTACATATACGTTTATTTACTGTACATATACGTTTATTTACTGTACATATACGTTTATTTATTGTACATATACGTTTATTTATTGTACATATACGTTTATTTACTGTACATATACGTTTATTTATTGTACATATACGTTTATTTACTGTACATATACGTTTATTTACTGTACATATACGTTTATTTACTGTACATATACGTTTATTTACTGTACATATACGTTTATTTACTGTACATATACGTTTATTTACTGTACATATACGTTTATTTATTGTACATATACGTTTATTTACTGTACATATACGTTTATTTACTGTACATATACGTTTATTTACTGTACATATACGTTTATTTACTGTACATATACGTTTATTTACTGTACATATACGTTTATTTACTGTACATATACGTTTATTTATTGTACATATACGTTTATTTACTGTACATATACGTTTATTTACTGTACATATACGTTTATTTACTGTACATATACGTTTATTTACTGTACATATACGTTTATTTACTGTACATATACGTTTATTTACTGTACATATACGTTTATTTATTGTACATATACGTTTATTTACTGTACATATACGTTTATTTACTGTACATATACGTTTATTTACTGTACATATACGTTTATTTACTGTACATATACGTTTATTTACTGTACATATACGTTTATTTACTGTACATATACGTTTATTTATTGTACATATACGTTTATTTACTGTACATATACGTTTATTTACTGTACATATACGTTTATTTACTGTACATATACGTTTATTTATTGTACATATACGTTTATTTATTGTACATATACGTTTATTTACTGTACATATACGTTTATTTATTGTACATATACGTTTATTTACTGTACATATACGTTTATTTATTGTACATATACGTTTATTTATTGTACATATACGTTTATTTATTGTACATATACGTTTATTTACTGTACATATACGTTTATTTACTGTACATATACGTTTATTTACTGTACATATACGTTTATTTACTGTACATATACGTTTATTTACTGTACATATACGTTTATTTACTGTACATATACGTTTATTTATTGTACATATACGTTTATTTATTGTACATATACGTTTATTTATTGTACATATACGTTTATTTACTGTACATATACGTTTATTTACTGTACATATACGTTTATTTACTGTACATATACGTTTATTTACTGTACATATACGTTTATTTACTGTACATATACGTTTATTTACTGTACATATACGTTTATTTATTGTACATATACGTTTATTTATTGTACATATACGTTTATTTATTGTACATATACGTTTATTTATTGTACATATACGTTTATTTATTGTACATATACGTTTATTTATTGTACATATACGTTTATTTACTGTACATATACGTTTATTTATTGTACATATACGTTTATTTACTGTACATATACGTTTATTTACTGTACATATACGTTTATTTACTGTACATATACGTTTATTTACTGTACATATACGTTTATTTACTGTACATATACGTTTATTTACTGTACATATACGTTTATTTACTGTACATATACGTTTATTTACTGTACATATACGTTTATTTACTGTACATATACGTTTATTTACTGTACATATACGTTTATTTACTGTACATATACGTTTATTTACTGTACATATACGTTTATTTACTGTACATATACGTTTATTTACTGTACATATACGTTTATTTACTGTACATATACGTTTATTTATTGTACATATACGTTTATTTACTGTACATATACGTTTATTTACTGTACATATACGTTTATTTACTGTACATATACGTTTATTTACTGTACATATACGTTTATTTATTGTACATATACGTTTATTTACTGTACATATACGTTTATTTACTGTACATATACGTTTATTTACTGTACATATACGTTTATTTACTGTACATATACGTTTATTTACTGTACATATACGTTTATTTACTGTACATATACGTTTATTTATTGTACATATACGTTTATTTATTGTACATATACGTTTATTTATTGTACATATACGTTTATTTATTGTACATATACGTTTATTTATTGTACATATACGTTTATTTATTGTACATATACGTTTATTTATTGTACATATACGTTTATTTACTGTACATATACGTTTATTTACTGTACATATACGTTTATTTATTGTACATATACGTTTATTTATTGTACATATACGTTTATTTACTGTACATATACGTTTATTTATTGTACATATACGTTTATTTATTGTACATATACGTTTATTTATTGTACATATACGTTTATTTATTGTACATATACGTTTATTTACTGTACATATACGTTTATTTACTGTACATATACGTTTATTTATTGTACATATACGTTTATTTACTGTACATATACGTTTATTTATTGTACATATACGTTTATTTATTGTACATATACGTTTATTTACTGTACATATACGTTTATTTACTGTACATATACGTTTATTTATTGTACATATACGTTTATTTACTGTACATATACGTTTATTTACTGTACATATACGTTTATTTATTGTACATATACGTTTATTTACTGTACATATACGTTTATTTACTGTACATATACGTTTATTTATTGTACATATACGTTTATTTACTGTACATATACGTTTATTTATTGTACATATACGTTTATTTACTGTACATATACGTTTATTTACTGTACATATACGTTTATTTACTGTACATATACGTTTATTTACTGTACATATACGTTTATTTACTGTACATATACGTTTATTTATTGTACATATACGTTTATTTACTGTACATATACGTTTATTTATTGTACATATACGTTTATTTATTGTACATATACGTTTATTTATTGTACATATACGTTTATTTACTGTACATATACGTTTATTTACTGTACATATACGTTTATTTACTGTACATATACGTTTATTTATTGTACATATACGTTTATTTATTGTAAATATACGTTTATTTACTGTACATATACGTTTATTTATTGTACATATACGTTTATTTACTGTACATATACGTTTATTTATTGTACATATACGTTTATTTATTGTACATATACGTTTATTTATTGTACATATACGTTTATTTACTGTACATATACGTTTATTTACTGTACATATACGTTTATTTACTGTACATATACGTTTATTTACTGTACATATACGTTTATTTATTGTACATATACGTTTATTTACTGTACATATACGTTTATTTATTGTACATATACGTTTATTTATTGTACATATACGTTTATTTATTGTACATATACGTTTATTTATTGTACATATACGTTTATTTACTGTACATATACGTTTATTTACTGTACATATACGTTTATTTACTGTACATATACGTTTATTTACTGTACATATACGTTTATTTACTGTACATATACGTTTATTTATTGTACATATACGTTTATTTATTGTACATATACGTTTATTTATTGTACATATACGTTTATTTACTGTACATATACGTTTATTTATTGTACATATACGTTTATTTATTGTGCATATACGTTTATTTATTGTACATATACGTTTATTTATTGTGCATATACGTTTATTTACTGTACATATACGTTTATTTACTGTACATATACGTTTATTTACTGTACATATACGTTTATTTATTGTACATATACGTTTATTTATTGTACATATACGTTTATTTATTGTACATATACGTTTATTTACTGTACATATACGTTTATTTATTGTACATATACGTTTATTTATTGTACATATACGTTTATTTATTGTACATATACGTTTATTTATTGTACATATACGTTTATTTATTGTACATATACGTTTATTTATTGTACATATACGTTTATTTATTGTACATATACGTTTATTTATTGTACATATACGTTTATTTACTGTACATATACGTTTATTTATTGTGCAGCCTCCTGAAGGTGTATAAAACATACATTACCCACTTTAGGCCCTATTTTATACCTAGGCTATTTGAAAATAGATTCAAAATATACTTAAAGTATCAAAAGTACTAAAATGTTTGAAAATATCAGATCTACAAGCTCACAACGCGTTGTGAGCTTGTAGATCTGCTATTTTTTTGGTAGATCTGCTATTTTCAAACAATTTAGTACTTTTGATACTTTAAGTATATTTTGATGCTTTTTGAATACTTTTGTACTTTTACTCAAGTAACATTTTGAACACATGCCTTTTACTTGTAACAGAGTATTTCTACACTGTGGTGGTATTGATACTTTTACTTAAGTAAAAAAAAAATAGTACCTTTTCCACCATGGTTTTGACATGAAACATTATAATTATAACAGCATGGAGACAATTTGGTTCTTATTATTATTTACAAACTCTCATCTGACTATTTAGTGAAAACATAAATATAGATGGGATTTTATGCATCAATTGACAATTATGCTCGAAATATATATATAATATTTTCGGAATATATTTTCCGAAAATAGCCGACACATATCGTCTATTTCCGGAGCGCGACACCGTCGTACGGCCAAGTACAGTCTGCAGCATCAGTGGGTGAAACGAAATGTCCCTCACTGCACGCCGTACTGTCATCACGTGACAGACGCAGACGGCTAGCCAATCACAGCTCAACTACTAGGCTGTACGTAGCGTGGTGTAATATGAGAGTGACGACACTAGCAGAGTAAGGATGGAATGCAGAAGTGCTCTGTCTGTCTCTATCAGATAGTTCCAATGTTTGGGACTATAGCCCATAGAGCAAAGCGTGTTGCAACTCTCTCTCTCTATGTCTCTGGCTGTGTGCGAAGCAACGACAACAATAAACAAACGGAGCGTCGAGGATTTACATAATGATCATTTAAATACACTTTATTATTATTGTTATTATGACAGAGGATCAGTGTGTTATTACAGACACACTGTACAACCATAGAGTTAACATGGATCTGGACATTATAATAGCATGTTAGGATCATCATGTTTGAGTTAGGATCATGTTAGGATCATCATGTTAGGATCATGTTTAAGTTATGATCATGTTGAGATCATCATGTTAGGATCATGTTAGGATCATGTTTAAGTTATGATCATGTTGAGACCATCATGTTAGGATCATGTTAGGATCATGTTTAAGTTATGATATAACAGGATCATGTTAAATTATGATCATGTTAGGATCATCATGTTTGAGTTAGGATCATGTTAGGATCATCATGTTAGGATCATGTTTGAGTTAGGATCATGCTAGGGTCATCATGTTAGGATCATGTTTAAGTTATGATATAACAGGATCATGTTAAATTATGATCATGTTAGGATCATGTTAGGATCATGTTAGGATCATACTAGGATCATGTTAGGATCATACTAGGATCATGTTAGGATCATACTAGGATCATGCTAGGATCATGTTAGGATCATGTTAGGATCATGCTAGGATCATGTTAGGATCATACTAGGATCATGTTAGGATCATACTAGGATCATGCTAGGATCATGTTAGGATCATGTTAGGATCATGCTAGGATCATGTTAGGATCATACTAGGATCATGTTAGGATCATGTTAGGATCATGCTATGATCATGTTAGGATCATGCTAGGATCATGTTAGGATCATGCTAGGATCATGTTAGGATCATGTTAGGATCATGCTAGGATCATGTTAGGATCATGTTAGGATCATGTTTAAGAATGTGTTCGGCTCAGGGTTCCTGGTGAGAACAGCTCATGTCATCCTGACATGGGTCATTACCTTAATACTCTTCCTACACGATACTGGTGAGTACACTTTACACTTTACACTTCACAATGTATTTAGCAGACGTGATGTTTGGACAAAATCTGTAATATCCAAAAATGTGTTTTGCTAAAATCTGCCTCCTGGTGGCGCTATAGTAGGGCAATGTCAAAAGGGTGGCATTTTTCCTCAACATAGTGTGAATGTGCGTGCTAAGTTTTGTGATCACATGACTATAGAGATCATGTGATCACATGACTATAGAGATCATGTGATCACATGACTATAGCGATCATGTGATCACATGACTATAGAGATCATGTGATCACATGACTATAGAGATCATGTGATCACATGACTATAGAGATCATGTTTACCGATTTGTGTGACATTTGGATAAAATCTGAAGGAGTAATATATATTTTTTCTTTTACATAAGTCGGCCTCCTGGTGGCGCTGTAAAGGTGATGTGAAAATCTAGGGCAAAGGTTATTCCTTGGCCTCTAGGGAGTACACATACAAAGTTTTTCACAGATCGGTGCAGTTATATGTAAAAACACAAATCGACCTCTTATAGCGATACCATGAGGCTGATTTGAAAATTCAAACATTCAAGTGGCATTTCTTCCTCGGCCTAAAGGCAATGTGCGTGATAAATCGCACGCTGCGTTGATGATTTGAGGCATTTTGTTCAAAAAGGAGCACTCCTGCAAACTTTAGAAGCCAATCAGGATGGAATATGAGAAATCTGAAGGACCGGGTTGGTTTAATGACTACAGAGATACTGTGTACCGATTTGTGTGATGTTTGGACAAAATCTGTAGGAGTAATATCAAAAAATGTGTTGTGCAAAAAAGTACCTCCTGGTGGCGCTATAACAGGCCCATGTGAAACATTTGGGGCAGAGGTTCTGCTCTGGCATCCAGGGAGTGTGTGTGCACAGTTTCACATCGACCGGGCCAACAGTGCCAGAGATTAGCTGTTCACAGACAGAAGGACGGACGGACAGACAGGGGGCAAAACAAAGTCTCTGCCACGCCTTCGGCCTGGCGGAGGCAATAATCAACTAGAAAAAGTGCTCCTCGGAGCACAGGTCTCCGCCAGGTCAGGTAGGCTATTGTGGACTCCTGGTGGCGCTATAATAGGCCAACGTGAAAAGGGTGCCATTTCTTCTTAGGCCTTGCACGACAATCGGACACTGACTGCATTCACGATTTGAGGCATTTTGTTAAAAACATGTGTTTCGCTAAATTCGACCTGTTGGTGGCGCTATAACAGGCCAATGTTAAAAGGGTGGCATTTGTTCCTCAACCTAGTGTGAATGTGCGTGCAAAGTTTGAGCGCAATCGGACGCTGCGTTCATGATTTGCGGAATTTTGTTCAAAACAAGCCAATAATGCAAACTTTAGATGTGAATCTTAAAGGGATACTAGGGAGTTCAGAGGTAAATAAGCACCAGCAGTACTTTTCCCCGACCACCAGGGGGTGACGTAGGAGGGACCTCCATAGAGAGGTTCTTTTGAAGGCATGGTGCCCGAAAACAGGTTGCTTTATTGGGATACAATATGCGGAAATTCCCGCCCTGCTGGTTCTCTGAATTTTTATTTTTAAATAGGCTCTTTCATGATAAATTGACCACATATATGAAGTTAAACAACTAAATTCTATCCACACGCTATCTTAAAATTAAATTCTGTGCCTCAAAAACGAAGTTTGAGAGCGTTTTAAAACCGAAAGTAAACGTTCATACGGACACGGACGCGCACGGACGCACACATGCGTGCGTTAATTTACGTACCGGACATAAACATAGAACACATAAACATTAGGGAAAATACGGATTTCAGAAGGAGGACTGTGTTTCAATGCATATAAACACCCCAGCATCATTATATAGTGGCTGATAGAGGGGAAAAAATGCAAAATATATATATATATATATATTTTAAATTTAGGCTTAATGTTCCCTACAATACCTTTAACCAATGAGAATGGAATATGTGTACAGCACATAACACACACTGATATACTGGTCTGTGTACAACACATAACACACACTGATATACTGGTCTGTGTACAACACATAACACACACTGATATACTGGTCTGTGTACAACACATAACACACACTGATATACTGGTCTGTGTACAACACATAACACACACTGATATACTGGTCTGTGTACAACACATAACACACACTGCACATACTTTGGGTGCTCATATCCCCCGACGGGCAGGGACGTGCACAGATAGGGGTGCAGTACGTTAGTCCGACAGCGCATTCCTCCGACAGCGCAGCGCTCCGACGTTTCAATACTAAACCCGAACCAAACCCGCACCCTAACGGTGCGTTTTAACAGCGGGCAACTCTGGGCGATGCCGGGCGATATCGCCCAAAAAGATAAAGAGAATCCATCTTTCATCGCCCCCCCACCCACTTCGCCCGATCGCCGGCTCTCATAGACTTTCATTATATTTTGGGCGATGTTGCCCGGCATCGCCCGAGAGTTGCCCGCTGTTAAAACGCAGGGTAACCCTAACCGCACGCGGATGCCACATAGTCGGAGAAAAGGTCTCTCGGATTATCGCATGCCTCCCCACAGATAGACTCTAGGTGGTGCTAGAGCACCTGCCCTTTGCCCTCTTGACCAGAAGTGCCCTTTTTTCCCCCAGTTTACAGCAGGGGTCTTCAACAGGGGGTCCTCAGAGTTACTACAGGGGGTCCGCCAAATCTTTATGTGATATGATTTTTCTTTTTACCATAACCACTCGAAACCTAGCATCCCTTTTCTGAGGAGAACTTTAGCCAAAAATAGCAGATCTACAAGCCCACAACGCCTCGCGCTGTTTTACCCCTGCAGGTGTCAGAAGGAATATTCTCTCATTAAGCGGATGGGTTTTTGACGAACTTTAGACTAGATTTTCTTACCTTAATACAAATTGTCATAAATACTATATGCTTCCAGTCGCTAGTTTAAAGTCTCCTTTCAGTCATCATGATATGCGTTTTGCTAAATTATGGTCCCATTTATTCTAAAATTGACGATAAAGTAGGCTATTCTCCAGGAGGGGCGGGATGATTTGATTGACAACCTACACAACCAATAGCATTCTTTGGGGATTGTTCTCCGGTTCCCTGGTCACATGTCTGGTCTCAACCAATAGCGTTTGAGCTCCGACGTGCCCAATGGTATATATTAAAGATGTCTTCATTTACGGTCTGTAGAAACCAATGGCTGACGTCACCGTTCCCTTCGTCCATATTTTTTACAGTCTATGGTGACAAATAGTGAGGTGTTGTAAGCTTGTAGATCTGCTATTTCTGATATTTTATGTATGAACATTTCTTGAACATGGAAACGATTATGATGATTAGATAATAATTGCGATTAGACGGTTATGTAATAATTGTGACAGGCCTAAGTGGATGTTTATGTTTTATGTTATTTAGATGTGTTGGCATGTCTACTGAATAAGTGTGTGTATGTGTGTTTAAACTGTCTACTGAATAAGTGTGTGTATGTGTGTTTAAACTGTCTACTGAATAAGTGTGTGTATGTGTGTTTAAACTGTCTACTGAAGTTTGTGTATACTGAATAAGTGTGTTTATGTTATTTTGAATAAGTGTGTCTTTATGTTATTTTCAATAAGTGTGTGTTGATGTTATTTTGAATAAGTGTGTTATTTTGAATAAGTGTGTCTTTATGTTATTTTCAATAAGTGTGTGTTTATGTTATTTTCAATAAGTGTGTGTTTATGTTATTTTGAATAAGTGTGTGTTTATGTTATTTTGAATAAGTGTGTGTTGATGTTATTTTGAATAAGTGTGTGTTGATGTTATTTTGAATAAGTGTGTGTTTATGTTATTTTGAATAAGTGTGTGTTTGTGTTATTTTGAATAAGTGTGTGTTGATGTTATTTTGAATAAGTGTGTGTTGATGTTATTTTGAATAAGTGTGTGTATGTGTTTTTTACGTTAACAGACCTGGCGAGGCAACAGGCCACAGGTCAGCTGGTAGAACCGGTGCTGTTCGTTCTGCTGGTGCTGGTGTCGGTGTTGCTGTACTTCGCCGTCTCTCTCATGGACCCTGGCTTCATCCTGTCAGATGACAACGACCTGCAGGTGAGTTCTCATTGTCTCCATTAATGACATCCTTAACCTTCCATGTTACTGTGGTGTTACTGCGTTTAGTGCGTTATGGGCATTACAGCTCTGTTGCGCAATATTTATTCATGCGCGGGTTCCACGCAATATGCAACCACTGAAAACAACTATTAATGTTTTAATTCTGACGAAAACCAGGACGATTTTGTTGTGACATGTTGAAAACCTGGACATATTAGTGTATTGGAGATATTTGTCGGGACTCTGAGCTTGAAATCGGGTCAATCCTGGCCAAACCGGGAAGTCTGGTCACCCTACTCTGGGTGTGACAGAGGAGGCTAACATGCTAAATGCTAACACTGTGTTGCAGTGAGGAGGCTAACATGCTAAATGCTAACACTGTGTTGCAGTGAGGAGGCTAACATGCTAAATGCTAACACTGTGTTGCAGTGAGGAGGCTAACATGCTAAATGCCAACACTGTGTTGCAGTGAGGAGGCTAACATGCTAAATGCTAACACTGTGTTGCAGTGAGGAGGCTAACATGCTAAATGCCAACACTGTGTTGCAGTGAGGAGGCTAACATGCTAAATGCTAACACTGTGTTGCAGTGAGGAGGCTAACATACTAAATGCTAACACTGTGTTGCAGTGAGGAGGCTAACATGCCAAATGCCAACACTGTGTTACAGTACACTGGGTGTGACGGGGGAGGCTAACATGCAGCCAAAGGCTAACACTGTGTTGCAGTGAGGAGGCTAACATACTAAATGCTAACACTGTGTTGCAGTGAGGAGGCTAACATGCCAAATGCCAACACTGTGTTACAGTACACTGGGTGTGACGGGGGAGGCTAACATGCAGCCAAAGGCTAACACTGTGTTGAAGTGAGGAGGCTAACATACTAAATGCTAACACTGTTTTGCAGTGAGGAGGCTAACATGCTAAATGCTAACACTGTGTTGCAGTGAGGAGGCTAACATGCCAAATGCCAACACTGTGTTACAGTACACTGGGTGTGACGGGGGAGGCTAACATGCAGCCAAAGGCTAACACTGTGTTGCAGTGAGGAGGCTAACATACTAAATGCTAACACTGTGTTGCAGTGAGGAGGCTAACATGCTAAATGCTAACACTGTGTTGCAGTACACTGGGTGTGACGGGGGAGGCTAACATGCAGCCAAAGGCTAACACTGTGTTGCAGTGAGGAGGCTAACATGCTACACGCTAACACTTTGTTAACAGTTCACTCTGGGTGTGAGAGAGAGGAGGCTAACATGCTTAATGCTAACACTATATTACAGTTCACTCTGGGTGTGAGAGAGAGGAGGCTAACATGCTTAATGATAACACTATATTACAGTTCACTCTGGGTGTGACAGGAGGCTAACATGCTAAATGCTAACACTATGATGTTACAGTTCACTTTGGGTGTGACAGAGGAGGCTAGCATGCTACATGCTAACACTGTGTTAACAGCTCACTCTGGGTGTGACAGAGGAGGCTAACATGCTACATGCTAACACTGTGTTAACAGTTCACTCTGGGTGTGACAGAGGAGGCTAACATCAGGCCCTCAGGACCCTCTCAGGGGCCCTGATTCAGCCACCTTTTCACTATGCTTGCACCTCTTGGTACTCCAACACCTCAGTGTCACTGAAGACTAAGCTTCAAACCTCCCAAAACAAACTGATTCGGCTACTCCTCGGACTGGGGACCATGACCCACCTTTCTCCAACCCATTTTGCCAGCCTAGGCTGGCCCAGGGTGGAAGACAGGGTTAAACAACTAAAAATGGGCCTGGTCTTCAAAATTGTAAATGCAAATTTACCCGATATGCACCCTATTCCCGCATATCTGAAATACTTCCAAAAAGTTAGCGACACCCACAGTCACAATACTAGAGGGCGTTAACAACAATTTGGTACCACCCACCCATAAAACAAACATGGGAAAATTCTCCTTCTACAGCACTGCCACCCAGGATTGGAATAGTCTAACCCCATCCCTCAAAAAATGCAGTTCGCTGGGCTCATTTAAAATAGCCTTAAATCATCTTTCAGGAGGCCAAAAAAGGAGGTAGTACCATTTTCCCGTTAGACAGCCGACCCCCCCCTACTGTTCTTGTACATATAGTCCCCCCCACCCTCTGGGTGTGACAGAGGAAGCTAACATGCTAAATGCTAACTGTGTTACCAGTTCCCTCTGGGTGTGACAGAGTAGGCTAACCATAGATATAGAAACCTAGATACCTCATTGGCCTCTGCAGTTCATTGGAGCGACTGGTATCGCAATACATTTGTGCTTCCGCCCTCAGTCGCGTGCGTCACAGAAGGGGACCTTCAGTTGGCCTAACCGAACGTCCCCTTCTGTGACGTTCAGTAGGCCTCTGATTGGCCTATTGAACGTCCCCTTCTGTGACGTTCAGTAGGCCTCTGATTGGCCTACCGAACGTCCCCTTCTGTGACGCACGCGACTGAGGGCGGAAGCTGGTGCGCGCCCGAGATACGAACGATTCAGAGCCGAAGGAGGCGTCTACCTTTATATGTCTATGAGGCTAACACTGTGTTGCAGTGAGGAGGCTAACATGCTAAATGCCAACTATGTGTTAACAGTTCACTCTGGGTGTGACAGAGGAGGCTAACATGCTAACACTGTGTTGCAGTGAGGATGCTAACATGCTAAATGCTTACGCTGTGTTAACAGTTCACTCTGGGTATGACAGAGGAGGCTGGCATGCGAAATGCTAACACTGTGTTAACAGTTCACTCTGGGTATGACAGAGGAGGCTGACATGCTAAATGCTAACACTGTGTTAACAGTTCACTCTGGGTATGACAGAGGAGGCTAACATGCTAAGTGCTAACACTGTCTTAACAGTTCACTCTGGGTATGACAGAGGAGGCTAACATGCTAAATGCTAACACTGTGTTAACAGTTCACTCTGGGTGTGACGGAAGAAGAACAGGACATGATTCAAACCAACACCAAATCACTGCGTCAGCGCCGCTGTGGACACTGCCTGCTGCAGGTACGATTAGTCCAACAATCTGTGCTCGAGTTCATTAGTTAATCAGTGTATTAAAGTATTACATGAAAAACTATGAATGTTCATTCGTTAATCCATGAATCAATGATTTAACCTGATGAATTAATGAATGAATGAATTCATTAATGGTGTGTTAATGAATGATGTGTTGACGCCCACAGCAGCCCATGCGCTCCAAACACTGCCAGACGTGTCAGCACTGTGTCCGGCGTTACGACCACCACTGTCCCTGGATAGAGAACTGTGTGGGAGAGAAGAACCACCGCTGGTTTGTCCTCTACCTGGCCGTCCAGCTGCTGGTGCTGCTGTGGGGCCTCAACATGGCCTGGTGAGTCCACACCTTCACTAAACCACTGTTAGCATAGTGCTGTGAGTCCACACCTTCACTACGCTACATGTTAGCATAGTGCTGTACCTCCACTTCACTATGCTAAGTCCTGGATTTAGCATAGTCCAGGACTTTACATTTCACTCACACTTCAACATTATAATTAAAATAAAAACTAAATTGCGGGGGCACGGTGGCGCAGTCGGTAGAGCTGTGACCTCACAGCTAGAAAGTCCTGGGTTCGATTCCCGCCGGAGACGCTGTGGGCGCTTTGGCCGTGTCTTCTCCGCGTCATCAGTGCCCATACCCTAGTAGGTGGGGTTGGTCAAAGGGCCTTTCTGTGTGGAGTTTGCATGTTCTCCCTGTGTCTCCTAGGGTAGGTACCCTCACAAAAACATGCTGTAATCCTGGTCTCTATACTGCCTCCCCCTGGTCAGCTGGGGCGCCTGATGGAGGGGAAAGGAACTGGTTGGAATAACGTGTTCCTTCCATGCGTTACGTCCTACCGGGGAAACTCCCCCCTGTCAGGTGACAAGAAGCGGCCTGCTCACTCCTCATGCGTTGAAGGAAGCGTGAGCTCAGTTCTGGGCTCTCCCCAGGCTGGCAGAGGGAGAGTAGCGCCCAGGATTACACAGGCATTGGTGAAAACATGGGTTACAAAATGGTGGGATAAATGTTAAATTAATTGGGGGTTAACTGTCCTGCAGGTCAGGCTTGAGGAGCCCCGCCCCTACGTTGTCGTGGCAACTCTGGCTCCGTACCAACAGCCTGCTGCTGGGTGTATCTGTGCTGGTGGCTCTGCTGGCGCTGACCGTTCTGCTGCTGCTGGGCTCCCATCTGTACCTGGTTTCCCTGAACACCACCACCTGGGAGTTCATGTCCCGTCACCGCATATCCTACCTCAAGCACTGTGGCGCCGACGAGAACCCGTTCGACCGCGGAGCCGTCCACAACCTGTGGGGCTTCTTCTGCCTCTGGGGCAACGTGGTCTGGGAGCAGGTCTACTTCAGGGAGGGAGACCACCCTGTGTAGACCCTATGGGTCTACTTCAGGAAGGGAGACCACCCTGTGTCTGCTTCAGGAAGGGAGACCACCCTGTGTAGACCCTATGGGTCTGCTTCAGGAAGGGAGACCACCCTGTGTAGACGCTATGGGTCTGCTTCAGGAAGGGAGACCATGCACCCTGTGTAGACCCCTTATGAACCATGGGTCTACAACACTATGAACCATGGGTCTACAACACTATGAACCATGGGTCTACAACACTATGAACCATGGGTCTACAACACTATGAACCATGGGTCTACAACACTATGAACCATGGGTCTACAACACTATGAACCATGGGTCTACAACACTATGAACCATGGGTCTACAACACTATGAACCATGGGTCTATAACACTATGAACCATGGGTCTACAACACTATGAACCATGGGTCTACAACACTATGAACCATGGGTCCAACCAGGACCCCTGGGGGGTCGTCAGAGTTAGGGCGCCAAATCTTTGTGTGAAAGGAACTTTCTTTTCTTGTTTACATGAACCACTTGAACCCTGGCATCCCTATTCTGAGGAGAACTTCAGCCAAAAGCAGAAGATCTAGATCGGCTATTTTCAGCGAAGAGGTTTGGTGTAGAAGGGTTAAAAGAGCAGACCAAGTACAGAGTGAAAGGTCAAGTTTACTGAGTATTG
This sequence comes from Gymnoscopelus microlampas, assembly GCF_963454915.1. Taxonomy (NCBI): domain Eukaryota; kingdom Metazoa; phylum Chordata; class Actinopteri; order Myctophiformes; family Myctophidae; genus Gymnoscopelus; species Gymnoscopelus microlampas. The sequence goes on along the minus strand of NC_139958.1, from coordinate 283,084 downwards.
ACGGTTTAAGTGGTTAAATGATTAAATACGCATGAACATGAATCCACCATGACGGTGTCTGCCAAACTAGTCTATGAAGATATCCATAAAATCTATGAAAAAAGTTAAATCTGCCCCCATATGTAGTGGGTCTGGTTTAACCCCCTAGCATTCATGTTCTGTTTAGACTCTATAAACCCCCTAGCATTCATGTTCTGTTTAGACTTTATAAACCCCCTAGCATTCATGTTCTGTTTAGACTTTATAAACCCCCTAGCATCCATGTTCTGTTTAAACTTTATTAACCCCCTAGCATCAATGTTCTGTTTAGACTATAAACCCCCTAGCATCCATGTTCTGTTTAGACTATAAACCCCCTAGCATCCATGTTCTGTTTAGACTATAAACCCCCTAGCATCCATGTTCTGTTTAGACTCTATAAACCCCCTAGCATCCATGTTCTGTTTAGACTATAAACCCCCTAGCATCCATGTTCTGTTTAAACTATAAACCCCCTAGCATCCATGTTCTGTTTAGACTATAAACTCCCTAGCATCCATGTTCTGTTTAGACTCTATAAACCCCCTAGCATCCATGTTCTGTTTAGATTCTATAAACCCCCTAGCATCCATGTTCTGTTTAGACTATAAACCCCCTAGCATCCATGTTCTGTTTAGACTATAAACTCCCTAACATCCATGTTCTGTTTAGACTCTATAAACCCCCTAGCATACATGTTCTGTTTAGACTATAAACTCCCTAACATCCATGTTCTGTTTAGACTCTATAAACCCCCTAGCATCCATGTTCTGTTTAGACTATAAACCCCCTAGCATCCATGTTCTGTTTAGACTATAAACCCCCTAGCATCCATGTTCTGTTTAGACTCTATAAACTCCCTAGCATCCATGTTCTGTTTAGACTCTATAAACCCCCTAGCATCCATGTTCTGTTTAGACTATAAACCTCATAGCATCCATGTTCTGTTTAGACTCTATAAACCCCCTAGCATCCATGTTCTGTTTAGACTATAAACCCCCTAGCATCCATGTTCTGTTTAGACTATAAACCCCCTAGCATCCATGTTCTGTTTAGACTATAAACTCCGTAGCATCCATGTTCTGTTTAGACTATAAACTCACTAGCATCCATGTTCTGTTTTAATGGTCAGATTATAGTCTGAGGACAGAGTTTTAATGGTCAGATTATAGTCTGAGGACAGAGTTTTAATGGTCAGATTATAGTCTGAGGACAGAGTTTTAATTGTCAGATTATAGTCTGAGTACAGAGTTCTAATGGTCAGATTATAGTCTACGGACAGAGTTGTAATGGTCAGATAATAGTCTACGGACAGAGTTTTACTGGTCAGATCATAGTCTTAGGACAGAGTTCTAATGGTCAGATTATAGTCTGAGGACAGAGTTTTAATGGTCAGATTATAGTCTGAGGACAGAGTTTTACTGGTCATATTATAGTCTAAGGACAGAGTTTTAATGGTCAGATTATAGTCTAAAGACAGAGTTTTACTAGTCAGATTATGGACAGAGTTTTACTGGTCAGATTATGGACAGAGTTTTACTGGTCAGATTATGGACAGAGTTTTACTGGTCAGATTATAGTCTGAGGACAGAGTTTTAATGGTCAGATTATAGTCTAAGGACAGAGTTTTACTGGTCAGATTATCCAACAGTTTGTATCCACCCTTTAAGCACTTTCACCCCAGCGTCCCTGTTTTCACATGTTATTGTAGATGACAGTTTACACACGTTTTTCTAAAGTTTTCACAAAGTTTCAGAAATTCTCAATGTATTTATTTTCAAAGCTGAAGGATAAATGGCAGGCTTACGTAGTCAAAGCAAAATAACATTTTGGTTGAGGCTTGGGTTGTGTAGTTAGTTAGTTACCTTGCCATGATGTAACTACAAATATTGGTGAGATATCTTCAATACTGTAGTTGCTCCATTGATTAAAGATGTATCTTCTCCTTATTGACTGATTGAACACTGAAACAGCACTACAACACAAGCCCGACGTGTTGTGGGCTTGTAGGTCGGCTATTTTCGGAGCATGAATCAGGGATCACTGCGGTTTACATTCTTGGGTTCTTTAGTTTAGTCTTTGTTGTGCTTTGATCATTTAGTTTAGTCTTTGTTGTGCTTTGATCACATTTAGTTTAGTCTTTGTTGTGCTTTGATCGCGTTTTGTTTGTTGTTGTTGTAAGAAATAACGTTCATTCAACATGGTCACAATACTGGTTGAGAAACGAGCCCTTGACAAAATGTGTGGTTTCGTTTTTGGAAAGTTAATTAGTTTAAGTTATTTTCCCTTTTTATCTGTGAATGTTTTCATTATGTTTAATGTCCTGTAATTATTGAACTGTTATTTATTATGCACAAAACATTTGACAGGGTCCGATCAGCTCGACGATATTTATATTTATATATTTAAAAAGAGTGAGAAATGTTTGTATTGTCAGCAATATGTTAACGTGTGTTATTTTTAAAACTAGCATTTTGGAACAGAAACCTGTTTTTTATAATACATAAAGTAATGATTTGTCCATTTGAGCTTTTCTCTTCAACACCGAGAGCAATAAACGTGGTATGTCACTTCCTGTTCCCGGCAATAACAGTGCTATGTCACTTCCTGTATCTGTGTAGAACAAAATGTGAGTTCATTGCACGTCGTGTGTACATGTGGAGTTATGCAACATGTTTGTACAGAAATCCTTTCTTATACAACTGAACCTGCCACTAATAAACGCGAGTGTTTAACAGGAGTTTTCCCATCCCGAATGGTAGTTTTTATATTAAATTGCAGATCTACAAGCTCACAATGCGGCGCGTCCTGAGTTTTCTAAAAATAATATTGAGTAGACATTGATGATAGGCATAATGTTAACACAAACATAACTGGTTATCGTGTGACTGCTGACTGCAACAGGCTCTATGCACAGCAGCCATAATGGAGAGAAATTGGGCCTCCTCCTTACTTCCTTCACAGGTGTTACCAATAATTCTGATGAAGGCTCTGCTCCATTTAGTGTGGAACAGTGGTTCTCAAACCCCACGGGTCCATTTGGTTCCATTTGTACACTCTCAGAGTTACAGACCTGTAAGGGTCCATTTGGTTCCCTGGACCACACTTTGAGACCCACTGGTGTAGCAGAGTGTTTCCAGTGAGTCAACACCCTGACTCTGTTTGTCGTTGCGTTGCGAGGAGTTGTGGGCTTGTAGATCTGCTATTTTCACAATAATTATCTGTGGAACCGAGTCAAACTAAATGTAACGCCTCAACTCCTACAATTCCAAGTGCTTGTCAGGGTGGGGGGTCCACAGTTCAGATATGTTTTTTTTGGGAGGTCCCCAGTTCAAATATGATTATTTTGGGAGATCCCCAGTTCAAATATGTTTATTTTGGGGGGTCCCCAGTTCAAATATGATTATTTTGGCGGGTCCCCAGTTCCCCAGATGGAAGGACAGAGTGCTGCTGGGTTTCATTATTTTTATTTATTTATTTAACAGGGACAATGCACATTGATCAACATGTCAGTTATTCACGTCCATGTAAATGAGCCAGAGTTGGCTAATTTTCATCTGTAGTCCCTGGGCAGGCTGTTAAAAAAGTGGTATAGTTATCCATACAAAAAGAGACATCGTCAACAATACAAAACAAGTAGACATAGTACAAAAGACAAAACAAATACAGTAAAATAGGAGAAGACACATGAGTGATTAACGGAGCCGAAATGTACTCATGATTGCAAATTTGGTTAGCTTTTAGCCACCTTTTAAGGTTGAATTTGAAGGTTAGATAGTTGCTCTGTCCAGCATCAAGAGAACAAAGCCAGCTGATCTCCAGCATCATCGTGCTCGTCCTCGTTCTCTCGGGGTTTCCGGCGTGGTGGGAATAGTGGGAGGAGTTTAACTTAGTGCATCTGGAGCACATGTGACGTCTAACACTGGAACACTGAACAGATGAAGTGTAAAAGGTTAACATTTTCCCTCATTCCGTTCAGTAGACCCCGCTCCTCTAAACCCTACACAGAGTGTGTGTGTGTGTGTAGTGGTGTAAAGTAACTAAGTACATTTACTCAAGTACTGTACTTATGTACAATTTTGAGGTATTTTTACTTCACTAAGTAGTATTTCCAAGCATCAGTACTTTTACTTCAACTCCACTACATCTCAGAGGCAAATATTGTACTTTGATACCAATTCTTTTGTACTTTAACTCAAGTAAATTTAGAATTCCGGACTTTTACTTGTAACCCTAACACAGGTGTCAGTCCTAACTCCACCCCTTTAAACCTCCTAACTCCATTGGATCCTCAAACTGTCAGTCAAACCTCCTAACTCCACCTTCTCTTTCTAATCAATGATGAACAAAACAACTATCTCTACATTAATGGACAAAACAACTATCTCCACATTAATGGACAAAACAACTATCTCCACATTAATGAACAAAACAACTATCTCCACATTAATGGACAAAACAACTATCTCTACATTAATGGACAAAACGACTATCTCCACATTAATGGACAAAACAACTATCTCCACATTAATGGACAAAACAACTATCTCCACATTAATGGACAAAACAACTATCTCCACATTAATGGACAAAACAACTATCTCCATATTAATGGTGAAAAACCTCCTAACTCCACTTGAGCTGTATCTGGGTAAAGTGATGATAATATAATGTATTTAATATAATAATAATATAATATAATATATCTGGGTAAAGTGATGATAATACTAGAAAAAGTGCTCCTCGGAGCACAGGTCTCCGCCAGGTCAAGTAGGTTATTGTGGCCTCCTGGTGGCGCTATAATAGGCCAATGTGAAAAGGGTGCCATTTATTCTTAGGCCTTTCACAGCAATCGGACACTGCATTCATGATTTGAGGCATTTTGTTCAAAAAATGTGTTTTGCTAAATTAGACCTGCTGGTGGCGCTATAACAGGCCAACGTTAAATGGGTAGCATTTGTTCCTCAACATATTGTGAATGTGCGTGCAAAGTTTGAGCGCAATCGGACGCTGCGTTCATGATTTGCGGCATTTTGTTCAAAACAAGCCAATAATGCAAACTTTAGATGTGAATCTTAGCCAATCAGGATGGAATATGAAAAATGAAACAGATCCGGCTTGATCACATGACTATAGAGATCATGTGTACTGATTTGCGTGAAATTTTGATAAAATTGGAAGGAGTAATATAAAGACATATGTTTTACATAAATCGGCCTCCTGGTGGCGCTATAAAAGGCAGATGTGAAAAATGCAGGACAAAGGTTTTTCCTTGACCTCTAGGGAGTGCGCACACCAAGTTTTACACAGATCGGTGCAGTTATAGGTAAAAACACGAATCAGCGCCACCATGAGACTGATTAGAACATTTTCAAGTGGCATTTCTTCCTCGGCATAGTGGGAATGTACGTGCAAAGTTTCGTGGAAATTGCATGCTGTGTTCATAATTTGAGGCATTTTGTTCAAAACGGAGCAGTCCTGCAATCTTTGGAAGCCATTTTTAGCCAATCAGGATGTAATATGAAAATTCTGAAAGACGTGTTTCGTTTAATGACTATAGAGATACTGTGTACCGATTTGCGTGATGTTTGGACAAAATCTGTAGGAGTACTGTGAAGAAATGTATTTTGCAAAAAGCGGCCTCCTGGTGGCGCTATAACAGGCCCATGTGAAAAAATTGGGGCAGAGGTTCTGAATTGGCATCCAGGGAGTGTGTGTGCACAGTTTCGCTGCGATCAAGCCAACGGTGCGGGAGATTAGCTGTTCACAGACGGACGGACACACACACACACACACACACACACACACACACACGGACACACACGGACGGACGGACGGACGGACAGGGGGTAAAACATGCTCTCTCTCGCCATGCCTTTCAGTCTGGCGGAGACAATATGTCCCAATAATGTCCCCAATAATGTCCCAATAAAGCCCCCCCCCCCCCAACCAACATATGCACAGGACCTCCTGCTCTCAATGTGTTCCCACTTCCCACGACCAGAGGGTCCACACGAGGTCTTTCTGTGGGCTGGTGCCCTTTGCAGACACATCTTTACTGAACACCACTTCCTCCTCCATGTCCTCCTTTGAATCTGAAGCTCAAAGACACCGGACCTTTCCCCAGTCCTCACACTGGATGGTGCAACTGACATCAACTCTGTTTATTCTACAACAACTGACATCAACTCTGTTTATTCTACAACAACCGACACCACCTCTGTTTATTCTACAACAACCGACATCACCTCTGTTTATTCTACAACAACCGACATCAACACTGTTTATTCTACAACAACCGACATCAACACTGTTTATTCTACAACAACCGACATCAACTCTGTTTATTCTACAACAACCGACATCAACTCTGTTTATTCTACAACAACTGACATCAACACTGTTTATTCTACAACAACCGACATCAACTCTGTTTATTCTACAACAACCGACTTCAACTCTGTTTATTCTACAACAACCGACATCAACTCTGTTTATTCTACAACAACCGACATCAACTCTGTTTATTCTACAACAACTGACTGACATCAACTCTGTTTATTCTACAACAAAATGGAAGAGCTTTTCATATCCAACAACAACTCCCGTCTGCTCGCTTCACCGTCCTCACCGTCCGGCCAAGTGGAGCTGACCCCGAGCCCGGCAGAGCTGAACCTGAGCCCGGCAGAGCTGACCCCGAGCCCGGCAGAGCTGGGCAAAGCGGTTGTTTTAGGGCTGTTTTGTGCGATGGGCATTCCAGGGAACGTGGCCGTGCTGACGCTTCTGTTACGCAAACTGGAGAGGAACAACTTCACCCAGATGTTGATGCTGAACCTGGCGTGCTGTGACCTGCTGTACCTGACCACCCTGCCCGTGTGGATCGTTCACGCCGTCAGACACCGGGACATCAACCACACGCTCTGTAAGTTCATCTCCTTCCTGGTGTTCTGCAGCCTCTACGTCAACATCTTCACCATCACCCTGATGAGCGTCCAGCGCTTTGTGAAGGTGCTGCATCATCACAGGTGGGGCAAGTGGTGTAAAGTATGTTTACTCAAGTACTGTACTTAAGTACAATCTTTAGGTATTTTTTACTTCACTGGAGTATTTCCAATATTTCAATACTTTTACCACTACATCTCAGAGGCAAATATTTACTCCATTACTATTATTTGAAAACTTTAGTTACTAGTTACTTTGCAGATATAAATGATTATATTATAAAACACACATTAACCACTTTAGCCCTGTTTTATACCTGGGCTATTTGAGGTAAAGAGGCATACCTAGACACATTGGCCCTCATTTATCAACGCGGTGTAGACCAAATAATGGGCGTACGGCGAGATCACCGCAATTTTCGGCATTTATCAATATATCCTGACGTGGGCTTTATCCTACGGTACGCTGAGATCTCACGTCTGGTCGGGACCAGTTGTTGACGTTGGCTGCACCCGTTAATTCCATCCTAGACCTGCGGAGCAGCATTGTTTGACTGTCTGAGAGGCATTGGACACCTAATCCACTCATAAATCTGTATATCTACACTAATAAATAATCCCTGTGAAAATATAACATTTTATAAAGTAATTTAAACAAACTGCTTTAACAGTCATTCAGATAAGATTGTATCTGTCTGTATTGAAAATAGCAGATCTACAAGCTCACAAGCCAGCAACACGTTGTGAGCTTGTAGATCTGCTATTTTCAAAATATACGGGCGCTTTCTGCGAGAGCACTCTTCTGCGCGAGCACCGGTCTAACAGGCGGCGCTGCTGTTATATTTTCATGGCCACCGGGAGATCAGACATTTAACCCATGGTCCAACACACACCAGCCTTCATTCATTAATGTTCTCTCCAGGCTATCTCTCATTAATGCGGAGCGGGACGGGACTCGCCCGTCCGACGGTCCGAGTCTCACTGGGAAATGGGAATAGCCTACATGAGGGCTTTATTTTAGTGTAACTCGAACGCGCACTGCTCGGTATGGGTTAAATACATTAATCTACAAAAGTATTCCATTCATGCCGATGTGATTGGTATCATAATATGTCATTCATGTAGGCTACAAGCCTACGTGACAATACGCTACGGGCGTGTGTGTGTGTGTGTGTGTGTGTGTGTGTGTGTGAGAGAGAGAGAGAGAGAGCGAGCGAGAGAGGCGTGTGCGTGTGCGTGTGCGGCGAGGCCAGCGGGGGGGGGGGGGGGGGGGGGGGGGGGGCTGTTTCTTATTGGCTTTTCATGTCTTTGATCGTATTCTGGTTCGTCTTCATGTCGTAAAATCGGGGCGTTTTGAGAATATTTATGGGGCGTGTTATTTAAATGACGCTCGTTTCAGCCGTGACATTTATCAACGCTGGGACCAAGTGTAAGCTCGGATCAGCTGTGTAGGATGCGTTGATAAATGTGACTTCGACGTTGGTGTACGCCGAATATATGGAAAAATATACGGCGGTTTATACGCTGCGTTGATAAATGAGGGCCAGTGTGATGTTTTGGTACGCAAATCAGAAAATGCAGGGCAAATGGGGTCATGTTACATTTTTCTGTTAGCAATGGTGTTCGACAAGGAGGGATTTTGTCTCCCGTTTTATTCAACGTTTATGTCAATGATCTATCCACTGAATGAAATAAGTGCAATAAGTCTTATAGGTAACTATCATCAATCACCTTACGTACGCTGATGACCTGGTTGTACTAAGTCCTTACAGTGGAGAGTTACAGCAGATGTTGAAAGTTTGCTGACATTATGGCAACGATCGTGACATAATGTATAATGTAAAAAAGAGTAATGTCATGATAGTGAGAAGCCATGAGGACAAGAAATGGTCTTTCCCAGCCTTTCACCTGTGTGACAGTCATCTATCTGTGTGCCAGGAGATCAAGTACCTGGGCCACATTTTCACTGACAATCAAAATGATAGACATATCTCTAGGCAGTGCCTCATACTTTATGCTCAGGCCACTATGCTGCTTCACAGGTTCAGTATGGCAGTGGTTCTCAAACTTTTTCATGTCAAGGACCCCCAAATTGACACTTATTAGCCCGCGGACCCCCATTTCAAAAGATAAGTCAGGGACCCCCATAAGAGAAGATTTTTACGTCTCTAGCAGTGATTCTCAACCATTTTAATATCAAGGACCCCCAGTTTGACATGCATTAGGGCTACGGACCCCCATTTAATGGCATCTATATCTCTGGGACCCCAATTTATATTGTAAAATCAATGTTAATTTAACTCTGAGAGTGTACAAATGGAACCAAATGGACCCTAAAGGGTCCATTTGGTTCCATTTGTACACGCTCAGAGTTACAGACCCATAAGGGTCCATTTGGTTCCTATCCATCATTTAGCTGGGGACCCCCTGGAACCCCCTCAAGTCCCCCTGGGGGTCCCCGGACCCCACTTTGAGAACCAACGCAGTGTGGGATCAGATCCTGTCAAGTGTGCACTTTTTAAAGCATTTTGCACTCCCATGTATACAGCCTTCGGCCCTCATTTATCAACGCAGCGTATAAACCGCCGTATATTTTCCATATATTCGGCCGTACACCAACGTCGAAGTCACATTTATCAACGCATCCTACACAGCTGATCCGAGCTTATACTTGGTCCCAGCGTTGATAAATGTCACGGCTGAAACGAGCGTCATTTAAATAACACGCCCTTTAAACAATTTCAAAACGCCCCGATTTTACGACATGAAGACGAACCAGAATACGACCAAAGACATGAAAAGCCAATAAGAATCGCCTCGCCACACACGCACACGCACACGCCCTCTCTGTCTCCACACACACACACACACACACACACACATACACACTCCGTACCGTAGCGGTACAATATAATTGTCACGTTACGCTTGTAGCCTACATGAATGACATATGATGATACCAATTACATCGCCATGAATGGAATACGTTTGTATATTTATTTACCCCATACCGAGCAGTGCCCGTTGAAGTTACACTAAAGCATTCATGTAGTAGGCTATATTCCCCATGAGACTCGGGCGGTCTGCAGACTGCAGTGATCCCGTGCCGCCCACGTTAATAAGAGATTGGAGCGTCGGGTTTATATCCTTAACCCAGCCAGGTTGTAGTCTTCATAACTCTCTATGACATAACTCCATAACATAGGACAAGCTACTGTAAGTTTGAATACCTCACTGTCCATGAAAAGGTGCCGTCCCTGCCGCGGGACTCCCGGCGCAAAAGCGCTCGTATATTTTTGAAAATAGCAGATCTACAAGCTCACAACGCGTCGCGATGCAATGCTGGCTTGTGAGCTTGTAGATCTGCTATTTTCAATACAGACAGATCTACAATCTTATACTTCCAAAATGTTAATCAAGTCCATGATCATAACACCAGAGGCAGCTCCACAAACCATGTTCAACCCAGATTTGGCACAACAAAGGGAATGAACTCTTTCTCATGCTATTCATCTAAAATGTGGAATGCCCTACCAAAAGGAGTAAAGGAGTGCAAAACCCTACTCACTTTCAAAAATGCCCTAAAGATACACCTTCAGGAGGCTGCAATTCAAAAATGGCCCCTGTCCAAGTCCTAACCTACCCCATGTCCTAACCTAACCCCCCCCCCCCCCCTCTCTTTCTTTTTTGTACATATTTTTCACCCTTCATACCAGTAACCTGTAAACTGATTGTATGACATTCTGTATAGTAGTGTGTATATCTGTCTGTCTCTTATATGTCAACATGATTTGTGTGCATGGGGATCTCATCTTAAACAAGCTACGTGCTTAACTGAGCTATCCAGTTTAGTAGACCTTGTATTGCGAATTTGTACTTCCATGTACTGTTATGTACTGTCATGTACTGTTCTCATGTTTGCAGTTTGTTTAAATTACTTTATAAAATGATATATTTTCACAGCGATTATTTATTAGTGTAGATATACACATTTAGGAGTGGATTATGTGTCCAGATGCTTGTCAGACAGTCAGACAATGGTGCTCCGCAGGTCTAGAATGGAATAAACGGGTGCAGCCAACGTCAACAACTGGTCTCGACCAGACGTGAGATCTCAGCGTACCGTAGGATAAAGCCCACGTCAGGATATATTGATAAATGCCGAAAATTGCGGTGATTACGCCGTACGCCCATTATTTGGTCTACACCGCGTTGATAAATGAGGGCCTTCCTGTGGTGCTCATACAAGAAAGGTAGCATGAGGAGGCTTAAAGTGTCTAATGATGCCCTCAGGATACTACTTAAGGTCCCTAGATGGCATAGTGCCATGCAGTCACTTGTTTGTAACATGTGGAATCCACACTGTGAAGCTCTCTTAAGACACACTGGCCCTCATTTATCAACGCAGCGTATAAACCGCCGTATATTTTTCCATATATTCGGCGTACACCAACGTTGAAGTCACATTTATCAACGCATCCTACACAGCTGATCCGAGCTTACACTTGGTCCCAGCGTTGATAAATGTCACGGCTGAAACGAGCGTCATTTAAATAACACGCCCCATAAATATTCTCAAAACGCCCCGATTTTACGACATGAAGACGAACCAGAATACGACCAAAGACATGAAAAGCCAATAAGAAACAGCCCCCCCCCCCCCGCTGGCCTCGCCGCACACGCACACGCACACGCCTCTCTCTCTCTCTCTCTCACACACACACACACACACACACACACGCCCGTAGCGTATTGTCACGTAGGCTTGTAGCCTACATGAATGACATATTATGATACCAATCACATCGGCATGAATGGAATACTTTTGTAGATTAATGTATTTAACCCATACCGAGCAGTGCGCGTTCGAGTTACACTAAAATAAAGCCCTCATGTAGGCTATTCCCATTTCCCAGTGAGACTCGGACCGTCGGACGGGCGAGTCCCGTCCCGCTCCGCATTAATGAGAGATAGCCTGGAGAGAACATTAATGAATGAAGGCTGGTGTGTGTTGTTGGACCATGGGTTAAATGTCTGATCTCCCGGTGGCCATGAAAATATAACAGCAGCGCCGCCTGTTAGACCGGTGCTCGCGCAGAAGAGTGCTCTCGCAGAAAGCGCCCGTATATTTTGAAAATAGCAGATCTACAAGCTCACAACGCGTTGCTGGCTTGTGAGCTTGTAGATCTGCTATTTTCAATACAGACAGATCTACAATCTTATCTGAATGACTGTTAAAGCAGTTTGTTTAAATTACTTTATAAAATGTTATATTTTCACAGGGATTATTTATTAGTGTAGATATACAGATTTATGAGTGGATTAGGTGTCCAATGCCTCTCAGACAGTCAAACAATGCTGCTCCGCAGGTCTAGGATGGAATAAACGGGTGCAGCCAACGTCAACAACTGGTCCCGACCAGACGTGAGATCTCAGCGTACCGTAGGATAAAGCCCACGTCAGGATATATTGATAAATAAAATAATAATAAAATAAAATTGCGGTGATCTCGCCGTACGCCCATTATTTGGTCTACACCGCGTTGATAAATGAGGGCCACTGTGTATGGATTCATGTCTCTCCTGGATGAGTCCCAGAACAGTGTTAATGAGGATATAATGAATCCTGTATGTAGAGATGTCTCTAGTACTCATCCAGAACAGTATTAATGAGGATATAATGAATCCTATATGTAGAGATGTCTCTAGTACTCATCCAGAACAGTATTAATGAGGATATAATGAATCCTATATGTAGAGATGTCTCTAGTACTCGTCCAGAACAGTATTAATGAGGATATAATGAATCCTATATGTAGAGATGTCTCTAGTACTCGTCCAGAACAGTATTAATGAGGATATAATGAATCCTGTGAAGAGATGTCTCTAGTACTCGTCCAGGCTGCGTAAACACTGGAGAGTCAGCCTCTATGTATGATTTGCTGTGTTTGTAATGTATTGTTGTTTATTGTGTGATGTTTTTTATGTACTCTATGGACCCCCTGTGTGTCTGGAATACAAATTGAATTGAAAATAGCAGATCTACATAGTAGTAGTGTAATCTAAAATGTTTTGAAAATAAAATGTTTGAAAATAGCAGATCTACGTCGCAATGCGACGCGTTGTGAGCTTGTAGATCTGCTATTTTCAAACATTTTAGTACTTTTACTTTGGTACTTTAAGTATATTTTCATGCCAATACTTTTACTCAAGTAACACTTTCAACACAGGATCTTTTAACAGAGTAATTTTTATAGTGCGGTATCGCTACTTTTTACTCAAGTAAAACATCCGAGTACTTCTTCCACCCACTGCAGGTGGGCCCGGCTGGGCCGACGGGGCGAGCGGGCCCTGCTGGTGGGCCTGTGGGGGGGGTCCTGCTTCATCACGTGGCCCTCTGTGGCCTCCACGGGCCGGACCACCCGGGACGGACACTTTGACTGCAGCAGGCCGTCCCGCCTGGAGGGACAGACACTGGCCGCTACGCTAATGGAGCTAACGCTGGGTTTCATAGTGCCTTTCTGCGTCATGACGTCTTTCTACTGCTGCCTCTACCACAAGGTATACTTTACTACTACTACCCTAACACATTACACCACTACTACCTTAAGCTACTACTACTACTACTACTCCAAATGAAGTCCACAATCACAACACCAGAGGTATAGCTCCACTGACCACGTTCAACCCAGATTTAGCACAAACAAGGGGTTGAATTAGTTCTCCCGCTATGCCACAAAACATGTGGAATGCCCTACCAAAAGTAGTGAAGGAGTGTAAAACCCTACTCTCCTTCAAAACCGCTCTAAAAGAGTACCTTCAGGAGGCTGCAATTCAAAACTGGCCCCTGTAAACGTGCTTTATAAATAAAGCTGACCTTGTATTGAACTGTACTTTCATTTTTTTCTGCAAACTTCTAATAAAGTATTCAATCAATCAGGTGAAGGAGACAGCTCTGTCCAGCAACAAGAGAACCAGCCAGCTGATCTCCAGAATCATCGTAACCTTCCTCCTTCTCTGGGTTCCTATCCACGTGGTCGGCATCGTGGGATTGGTGGGAACGTCCCTGCGTACGTCACGACCCGACATGGCCGCCACACTGGACCGCTTCACGGATAAGGCCAAAATCGTGAAGAATCTTCCTTTGTTCAGCGCCATCATCGACCCTTTTCTCTACGTCTATTCTTTCAGCAAACTGTGGCCCAAGAACAGAGACAACCCTAACCCTAACAGAGACAACCCTAACCCTAACAGAGACAACCCTAACCCTAACAGAGACAACCCCAACCCTAACCCTAACAGAGACAACCCCAACCCTAACCCTAACCCTAACAGAGACAGCCCTAACCCTAACAGAGACAACCCTAACCCTAACCCTAACAGAGACAACCCTAACCCTAACCCTAACAGAGACAGCCCTAACCCTAACAGAGACAACCCCAACCCTAACCCTAACAGAGACAACCCCAACCCTAACCCTAACCCTAACAGAGACAGCCCTAACCCTAACAGAGACAACCCTAACCCTAACCCTAACAGAGACAACCGTAACCCTAACCCTCTGCCGCCTGACGTTGTGTGAAGCATTTAATCCATATAGTACAATAGGTGTTATTATGGTTATGTTATATTATTATTAATGTTTTAAAACATTTAATCCATATATATAGTACAATAGGTGTTATTATGGTTATGTTATATTATTATTAATGTTTTAAAACATTTAGTCCATATAGTACAATAGGTGTTATTATGGTTACAGGGTTAGGGTTATTTATGTTATATTCAGGGTTGCATTGCTCAACACTGGTTATATTATTATACAGTGGTGTAAAGTCAATTCAATTCAATTCAATTCAATTCAATTTGAACTGGGGACCCCCTAAAATAATCATTATTTGAACTGGGGACCCCCTAAACTAATCATATTTGAACTGGGGACCCCCTAAAATAATCATATTTGAATTTGTGTGTTGAATATATGAATTGCATTAGTATGCAACTATTAGTAGCAGTGGATGTTGGTGGAGAAAGTACTGGACCACCAGTACTTGTCAAAGTATAAATACTTCTGGTCAAAGATTAATTAGATGGGTTAAATTGGCCCCTTAAAGATATTTCAGCAGGCTAATTACACTGGGTGAGCTATAATCTATAAACTATAACGTTCAGGAATTAAATGGTTAAAAATAATTCATAGGTCAAATTGGTCCTTTTAAGTTATTTCTACAGGTGCACTGAGTGGGTTGTAATCTGAATATATGTTTTAAATCAGTGTTTAGAGCATTAAATACACAATGAATCAATTGCCAATCAAACCAATGACAGTAATAGCTGCCTAGACTCAAATAAAATAAAATAAAATGCATCTATTATTCACAGACTGTCTCACACAGCATGACATTCTGAGCTTAAATTCACAGGTTGACTGTTAATTCTAAACAATCACCAATGATACACAAATTATACACAGTAATAACTTTTAAAGTGTCCAATATTTCTTTGTATTTTTTTGTATTTTTAATATGCTTGTTTAATATGACTGATGTAATCTACACTATTAACAGTTGGGTATAAAATAAACAATCCCGCAATTATCTTATAAACAGCTTTAACTTAAATGTCCATCAATGCTGTTGGTAGAAAAAAACATGCATGGTTTGGAAAATGCAACACTATTAGATTTAATAGTTTACATTTTATGCAACAATATCTTGTCATCATGACACATGTTTTCATCCTGAAACAACAGAATAGAATAAAAACCAGAGGTTATGAAGCCTCTAATGTTATTCTACGGACTGTGTCGCCCTCTAGTGGACAAACTCTACTCTCGTCTCCTCTAGGTATAGTATTTATAACTATGACGCAGTGACTCAACAAACACTATTTATGGATATTTAGTCCATTTAATCATTTTATAAAGAGCGTCATCATAATAAGATGATGATTTGTATTGTTAATTCCTCCTCCACTCATTGGTTTGTTAGTTTGTTGCTGCATAAAGCAGCTAGCTGCTAGCTAGCCACTAGCTACATAAACAGACACACGTCACACATTACGTCATCAAACATGTGACATGTCAAACGTCGAACGTAACGCTGCGCTGGACTACATTTAAAGAACTACATTTTCCATCGACCATGGGTGGCTACAAAACTACAATCGACTAGCCTACTACATCTCCCATACACCCAGGGTAGCTAGAGGACTACATTTAAAGAGCTACATTTCCCAGCCACCATGGATGACTAGAAGAACTACACTAGAAAGGACTACATTTCCCGCTCACCTAACTGTCATGCTTCACGTGTCATGCTTCACGTAGAACGCCACGTGAATGCTTCCGTTTTCTACGACGACGGTGTCGCGCGCCGAAAATAGCCGATCTACAAGCTCACAATGAGTCTCATTGTGAGCTTGTAGATTTGAACAGCTTCATGTAGAAACCAGCGCCATGTTGCGTCATCTCGTGTTTAATATTTTAATGATTAGAGTTCTTTATTGACGACTTCCACTTGTATTTACTCATTTTGTCCACACGAGGGCGACAAGGGCCGTTGAATACAACCAGTCAGATGTTTGTGAAGTGTTGTAAACATGAACACATTTATAACATTATCTTGCTACCATAATTGACGGCCACAGTCATGGAGTGTACACGAGTGTATCGCCTCAATGGCCAAGCAGACACATGGCCCAACTAACTCCACATTTTCCCCCAAAATTCCTCAATATTCTGCCTGTCAAACCAGCTGCTTCGCATCCCATCACTGTACTTGCAGGATGTACAATTAATATCAAACGCATTATGCTCCAATACTTATGCAAATCACTTCGCCACCTCAAAATTCACGTCCGGGTGTTTCTTTTCACCAGCCAATCATAAGTGACCACCCTTTCACGTTGCCACGTCCGTTGCCACGTCGCGCTGACGTACGCTAAACAAGCGCTGCCGTGCGCACTATGCGAACGAGCCCAAAGGCGCGCAAAAATAAGCCGACCATTGCTTAGACACAAAGTCAGACCTGGCAACGCAGCCTACGCCAATCATGTGTGAGAGATCTACAAGCTATGGGGTAGAGACGCCGTGTGCCATGCACCGTATCTTAGCAACAACGAAAGCGCTCACTCTCATTGGTCCTGTCACGCTAAGAGCAGTTTCCAGACAATGGCATCGCAGAGAGCTTGCTGTAGTGTTTACATATATCTATGGCTGTAGCCATCAGTCAGTCGCAGCGACGACAGACAGGGCGCTGTGATAGTTGCCATGTAGCTAACGCTAACGTGGTTGTCATACCTGCAGCGGCTGTGCAATCACTTTGTCAACAATATTCGTGTGGTGAATGTTATTATTGCTGCTCCGTTAGTCCATTGTAGATGATGTATGTTGTGGTATGTAACGTAATGGCAGGACCGCCCCGTGCAACGCACGTTTAGGCTGCATTATGTTGTAATTTCAGATCATTTCGGTCGGACTAGGGCAGTGGCTATCCCCCGCCCCCCCCCTACATCATATTTGAACTGGGGACCCCCCCATTTTGTTTGACTCCGTTCCACAAGTCAATATTGTGAAAATAGCAGATCTACAAGCTCACAACCCTCACGTTGAGAGGCGTTGTGAGCTTGCAGATCGGCTATTTTCAACATGTTTGCCTCTTTCTTATATTATTTGACAATGTGCCCAATGTTTTATAGTATAGTTTGTTGACTACTTTTGTTGCAGTAATGGTCTTTTCCTTTACTTTAGCTTTTTCATTGTCTCCGCCAGGCCGAAAGGCATGGCGCCAGAGTATGTTTTACCCCATGTCCGTCCGTCTGTGGATAGCTAATCTCCCGCATCGTTGCCTTGCTCGCAGCGAAACTGTGCACACACTCCCTGGATGCCAATTCAGAACCTCTGCCCCCATTTCAATACACGCCGTCTCCGTTTGTAGATGTGTGTGTGTGTGCGCGCGCACACGGAAATTACTTCAACGCGTGTGTGTGTGTGTGTGTGTGTGTGTGTGTGTGTGTGTGTGTGTGCAGTACTGTGCGTCTTCTGATTATTAAAAGACGCATCCAACTCACCATTCGTGTGTCCACATGCACTGTTGTGCAAACACACAAAAACAGCCGCCATCTCCACACACATTCCTTGTGTGTGTGTGTGTGTGTGTGTGTGTGTGTGTGTGTGTGTACGAGCGCAACAACACACAAACGGCCGCCATTTTGACCAGATTGTACAGGGTCACACATTTCCGTATAACACCCACCACCGAAAAGATACTCATAATAAAATAACAATATTAAATAACAATATATTGCCCATTTCCCCCCAGCCATTTCGCCATTTAGATATGTATATATATATAGAGAGAGAGATAGATAGAGATAGAGATAGAGAGATAGACAGATAGATAGATAGATAGATAGATAGATATCCAGTAAAGTGCAGTACTTGAGCACATGTAGTTATTTACTCACCTCTGTAATTTAATTCATGACTCCCAGGATCCATTCTCTTTTGGACTCCTCTTAGGACATGCTTATGTCTCCTACAGACTACGCTAGGCTACTTTACAGGTCACACTTGGACCATTGATAGGCAGGAGTAGGCAGCTTTAGCTTTGTAAAAGGTGTGAATGGGCCAGCCAATGTATCACTTCAGTAACGTCACTGGCGGCCGGCGGCTGTGTCTATTGTTGTCGGAGCAGAATTAATTTTCCTGGCAAATCTTCACTGACCGGGCCATGGCCCCACTAGCCCTCATGACGCTACGCCAGTGATCGGCGCTGCCAAGTGGTCTCTACGTGGGCGTGGGCGCTACGTGGGCGTGGACGCTACGTGGGCGTGGGCGCTAGATGTGAGGCCGGCGCAGCCGGCCGAACTTCTAGTTATAACAATACATAACACATATATAACACATTATATAACATATATAACACATTTTTACATTTATAACATTATTATAACATTATATAACACATTGTAACATTTATAACATTATTAGTTCAATGGATTTACATCAATGTTGTGTTTTTACAGTCAGTCAGTTAGTTAGTTATTTAGTTGGTGTGTGAATGAGTATTTTCTTGATTAGAGTAGTTCTTCACTGCAGTATTGATACTTTTACTTAAGTAAAACATGTGAGTACTTTTCCCACCACTGATATTATATTATAATGTTTTGTTAGAAGCGTTTAGTCCAAATAGTAATATATAATAATAATAATATTAATAATAATAATAGTAATATATAATAATAATAATATTAATAGTAATATATAATAATAATAATAATAGTAATATATAATAATAATAAGGGTAATAATAATAATAATAATAATAATAATAATAATAATAATAGTAATAATAATAATAATATATAATAATAATACTATTATTGGTGATGGTTTGAAATGGCTTGTGGTTCTAGATCAGTGGTTCCCAACCCGTGGACCGGGTAGAAGTCCGGTAATCAAAATTTGCTTGAGTAAAAGTACAAAAGTATTGGTATCAAAATGGAGTTAAAGTACCAAAAGTAGAAAGTACTAATTTACGCAGAAATCTTCCATTTCATGTATTCAAAATGTTTAAAATCATTTGAAAATAGCAGATGTGACGCATTGTGAGCTTGTAGATCTGCTATTTTCAAATGGCCAAAGTATATATAGGGCTGAGGTGGTTAATGTATGTTTTGTAATAATAATCACAATCTACAAAGTAACTAGTAACTAAAGTTTTCAAATAATTGTAGTGGAGTAAAAGTACAATATTTGCCTCTGAGATGCAGTGAAGTAAAAGTAAAAGAGTCTTTATTCTAACAGCAGACCTGCAGTTTGACACTTTGTCCACACGAGGGCGACAAAGACGGTTGAATAAAACCAGATGGACAGAGCAGTTCCATTGAAACCAGAGAGAAAACAACTGCATGTTTTACACATTAATGTAAATATTAGGGATGTCCGATATTATCGGCCTCCCGATATTATCGGCCGATATTAGCATAAAAATTGATATCGGGAAAATATCGGTATCGTTTTTTGAAAAAAAATTTTTTTTTTTTTTTTTTTTTTTTGCTTTATAAATAAGTTACAGGAGTTCTTACTGTATATGGTGTGTGTGATATGAAATTTGAGCTTACCCTAATCACAATAATCCCCGCATATATCGGTATCGGTTGATATCGGTATCGGTAATTAAGAGTTGGACAATATCGGTATATCGGTTATCGGTAAAAAAGCCAATATCGGACAACCCTAGTAAATATCATATATATGTATTACACATCATATACATTAGACATTCAACATCATGTACATTTATTAAACATGGATACATTTATTAAACATGGATACATTTATTAAACATGGATACATTAGATCAAATTAAAAAAAGTTAGTGTGAGTGCAGATTTCAAAGCTACCCTATGTGACACCATAGCAACCAACCAGCCAATCACAGCCTGGACCGTCCCGCCTGGCTATGGGATGCACACATACACTTTTTTTTAGAACAAGACTTATGTGTCAGTTCATTCACGTGATGACGGTGGCCAGACACACACTTTTATGAATGGCGTGACGTCACGCTGCTAACGGCTGCAGCCTGCGGGAAGGGGCGGGGCGGTCTGCAGACAGCAAGCTCTGCAGACAGGCCTGCAGAGCCAGCAGGACCGACATTACTGCCCCCTAGTGTTTCGGTGAGTCATGTATACTCGTATTGGGGCAAACGCAGTCCCCACCAAAATACTAGGAGGAGTAGGGAGGTGGCTTGTGTCTGCAGACCTGTCTGCAGACACAGGATCTGCAGACCTGTCATCCAAGGTTGCAGCCGTTACTACTTGGGAAAGTTGGCGTCTTGTCGGAGTGACCCCATAGACAGGTTTCCTGTTAGTAAACATTGAGAGGAATATGACCGCGCAGAGGAGGGGGAAGCCTATGGGTGCGTTTGGAAATTACGCACCGGAGCACACTCGCCTATTAGTTTGTATTGGCCAGTGCGCTCACTGCCGCTCAGGGCTGTATTTTCGAACGCGCCTTTCACCCGGGCATGCGCAGATTGCGCATTCTGCTCTGTGATGACGTCGCGCGGAAATCCGTCTATACTGACGATGTAAACAGTAGGTTTAAAAGGCCAGCCGCTCGTTTCACTCCCAAACCTGGCAACGCTGGCCGTAACGGAAGGCTGCGACGGAGATGTAAAAATCCACGGCTTGATGTCATCAAAAGCACATAAAAAGTCAAATCTAAACGTTATTGGGTCACAAACAGCACAAAGAGAACATCCGTTGGGGCTCGCGTGACCCATATAGTCCACACAGTCGCTTCTTTTGGGCTTTGTTTTCCCAGACCGGGTCGCTCGATTCTCTCCCACAGTCTGGCAACGCTGGCTGCGGGCCGGGAGAGAGACAGACACGCGTGTACGCATGTTTGCTTGTCAGACCAATCACAGCCCTTGCTGACTCTGTCCCTCCCCTTAAATCCACGCCTCCTGCGCTGCTCGTATCACTTCTCAAGTTATCGTGCGGATGCTACGTCTCTATTTCAATTATTACGTTGGTGCTATAGGCAACATTTTCATGAAAACGGACGCTAAAATTAAGAAAATTAAAAAAAATCGTTTTTATTATTATTATTTTTCTTCAAATCATGTTTATCTTCAATAATATCCACAAAGATCGCAAAATAATCTTCTAACAATCATTTTGAAGCTTTTTGTACTTGTGTCGGCCCGACACGGTTTATAATTCTATTCTATTCTTTTATATGCGTTGATAAGGTCTGGATTAGATGCATTTCGTTATCAGCCAATCACATGACTGCTTCGGAGAAGTTGGTCCGGTGTTGCCAGACCCTGCCTTTGTACGCATTGCAGAGTAGGAAAGATGGCGTCTGTGACTGACTGCGCGGCTACACAGCCAAGCAAGAAGAAAGTGAAAACAAAGTACCAATCTACCATTGCTGCCGATAAACGGAGAGGAAAGACCAGGGTAAACATTGGAGCAGCTTTCCCCCGTTGGAGCGTGGTGAAAGACTCCATGGGTTTGAAGAGCCATGGTGACGTCGCTACGTTCCTTCTGGATCGGTAAGCTAAGCTAAGTTGCTAACTAGTCTAGTACTGTGTCGTCATATCGTCGATATAGGTGTACATAATCACTGCTTGTTTTATCTCCGGTTTCAATTGTAATGCTTGCCACAATAAGTACATTTATTTACCTACAATTTTACTATTAGCCTGTTCCTCCTTCTCTCCTTCTCCTTTTGTACATATTTCTCACTCTTCATACCAGTAACCTGTAAACTGATTGTATGACATTCTATAGTAGTTGTGTATATCTGTCTGTCTCTTATATGTCATCATGATTTGTGTGCATGGGGAACTCATTTGAAACAAGCTCTGTGCTTTTATGAGTCTTCCAGTTTAGTAGACCTTGTATTGTGAATTTGTACTTCCATGTACTGTTGTTCTCATGTCTTACTAAATAAAGTACATCAATCAATCAATCAATCAATCAATCAATCAATCCTATTTTAGCCATGTAGCCTATGGCTCCTGTTAGCTATTAGCTTGTTTGTTTGTAGAGAGGCTGACTGGCCCAAAGGCACAACAACGTGCCTATAATCTGAAGAGAGAGATGAAGCTGGGACCCCTTAGCTGAGAGAGAGATGAAGCAGGGACCCCTTAACTAAGAGAGAGATGAAGCAGGGACCCCCATTACATAGTATCAAATTGTGTTGCAGATTTCAACTTTTCATAGTTTCATAGACTTGTTTGACAGTACTATCATCAGTGTTTACAAAAATAGCAGATCTACAAGCTGACGACGTGTGTTGTCAGCTTGTAGATTGGCACTTTTCTGTGAATGTTCCTCCCAGAATAGGGGGTCAGGGTTCCAAGTGGTATAATAACCCTGAGGACCCCTGCTATATAGTGTGTATAGTTTCAATGTACAGATTATTTATTTGTGGATATTATACTGTTTAGACTGATGATAGGTTCTTGGTTTACCTATGATCCTAGATTACTATTTCTTTGCATTTGATGTATTACCTTGTGTTTACCTTGCTGACTGTAAATCACTCTGGATTAGGATAAATCACTCTGGATTATAGCGGTGACTTCAGTAACCCCTTTACCTGACTACACAGTTTTCTAGAAAACTGCAAGAGAAAAAGAAAAACATTGCCATGATGTTGTGAATGAATGATGATAACCTGGTACGCAGAAGAGCACCTGGACATGTGACTTGGTGCGCATGGCGCCCGTCCCGTTTTGTCAACCGGGGGGGGGGGGTTCAGCCCGGACAGTTTTGTCAACGGGGGGGGGGGGGGGGGGTTCAGCACGGTGCCCACCGGACAGTTTTGTCAACGGGGGGGGGGGGGGGGGGGGCGAGAAAAAAAGGACGCCCTGCTTCTAAATTCCGGCGATTTTCGCCGTTTTTTTTTCTCACGCTGTTAGATAAAGCCCCCAAGGTTGGTGCCCTGTGCTGCTGCGCTGATTTTATCCGCCAGATTGGGACGTTCACGGCATATTTTGCACCATTACGGTGCGTTCATCATCGGTGACGAGTGCCATAACAGCCGCTGCTGGCTGCGTGCATGCAGCGAGGCAATGCGAGGCGATGCGAGTCATATCTCTACCCCTGTGCCTAATGGCTGTACATGGGGCCGACGGGTGCTTTAGAGTGATTGTGTGAGTGTGGCTTCAGGAAGGAAATTCAGAGCCTCGATCTCCAGGCTTTTATTTTTTAGTTTTGCTAAAAAATAAAAGCTTGGAAATTCCTGTCCCAGCTGTTGGTGCGCAAAAGCGCCTCGCGTCGCCTGATGTGGTGCGCATTTTTTATTTTGGGTGCGCATGCGCACCTGCGCACCAGTTATGTGCACCCCTGATGATAACCCCACATTACAACATAATAACAAGTGGCAATTAGTTTCCCTGAGCAGATACCCTGCTCAGTGGCCAGTGCCACTGGCACTGGCCATAACATTTCAATGAATACATATTTTTCCGGAGATGTTGTGATGTATATAGCCATCTGGCCAGTTGTGTACACCAGATGTTATTTGCTACTAACATGATTATTATGTTATGTTCATAATAAACGTAGGTACTACGCCCAAAGTGACCCACCGGCTTCCACACCCCGGAAGAAGAAGGGCCGCTTTACTCGGGCCCCTGCTGGTCCAATACCCTTTGGACTTTCCCCTCTCCAGTGGGTATTACTGTATAAATATCACATAGCCTACTGTAGATCTTCATCCAGACACTTGAATCAAAGAAGCAGATTATCAAGTGCCAAATAATGTTTATGTGAATAATAATGTTGTGACTTTTGTTGTTTTTAAGGCAGTATTATTTCCCAGGCAGAAGTGAAGACGACACGGTCTCAGCGTCAGAAATCATGAGCCTGGAAGACAGGAACAAATCATTGTGATATGTTTGCCATGCGTGTACTTGATAGCTGCTGTATGAAATCTCTGTTTACATTACTATTCACATTGTTTGGTATTGATGTATTTTATATATTATGCACGGCTCTTTACACTATAGAGTGGCATAATGTGACATTGTTACATTTCTGTTTAGCCTACATGACTTGAGTGTCCAGGAGGATCCAACCATGGACATGGATATTGAGGAGATCAATGATCTGAGGAACTGCGTGTAAGTTACAGTAACCCTATGTTGAATTGACTGATGGCATTCAGTTATTGTGTTCAGATGTTTATTACAAATTGGCTATTTGACAGTATTGACTGGGAAGATGATGATGCAGAGTCTGATGAGGATCTCCAGGATTCAGAGGCTTCTCCTGACAGTGACACTTCTGATGAAGACTATGTCCCTGGACTATGTATTCGGTATGTAATGTAACACTGCCTACTGTAGTAGTATATTTAGTAATTTAGCTCACAAATACTATAGACTATACAACTGCACTGTGTCAATGTCTGGCTATTACTACATTTAGCCCACGACCTTGTGCATCCAACCCTGCCTGTGGAGGGTCGATATGCTAAATGTACAGATTGAAAATGTATATATACATGTTTTTACTTTTTTCATTCACTGACAGGACTGGTGGTAAACTGGAGTCATGTCCCTGCATCCACGGTTTGCCGGTGATTGGGTCGGATGAAACCGTTCATGACATCCCAGATGACGAAGAGCCACCACCATTACCATCAGTGGACAGCATACCACGACACTTCCCAGAACCACTCAGGGTGGAACGTGAGGAAGACCTCATAGGGAAGCGTGCCTCCATACTGTACATGGACAGTCTGCTGGAACTGACAAAATTCCTTGTCCTACCAGTTGACAAATGTCCATATATGTGCAAGGTAACTGAGATGCAGTGCCAGTGCCGTCCACCCTATGTGGTCTCTGCCATCCCACGTGGAACTGCCTTTGTTATGGACTGGGTGAGTAATTGTTGCTCAAGTGCATGTCCTGAATTTGCATCTGAGCAAAGATCTGTTGTTGTTTCTGTGTATGGTGCATGTCAGTCCCTAATCATCATCTGTTTTACTCAGACCTGTGCCAGTGGCCATACCATTTGGAGGTGGAATTCTCAACCCACCCTCAAGTTTGGGATGCAAGCGGGAGACTTCATGTTGGCTTCCAACATTCTCTTGTCTGGGAACAACTACGCTAAAATCGCCCTCTTGTTCAAGTTCATGAACATGGGGGTGGTTGCAGCAAAGACGTTCTTCAGCATCCAGGGCTCCTACTGTGTGGCTGGCATTAAGGAGTTCTGGACAGAGAAAAGAGGGGAAGTCATCGAGCGTCTCAAAGACAAGGAGGATGTGGTGGTTGTAGGTGAGACAGTGTTGTTTGTTGATGTTTAGGTGGTTTTAGTGGCACGTTGTCTTTACTGAATTGTACATTGACAAGCCGTTCATTCATTAAAAACTGTTAACAACTATCCACAGCTGATGGAAGGATGGACAGTCCTGGCCACTGTGCTCAGTACTGTACGTACACAGTGATGGAGAACGAGTCGAGGGACATCGTTTCCGTTGTCACTGTAGACAAGCGCCAGACCCAGAGGAATTCAGTCATCATGGAGAAGAAGGCGTTTGTCGAGAGTATGACTGAACTCCTCAGTGAGCTGAAGGTGGTCGAGGTGTGCACGGATGCCCATGTGCAGATCTCGTCACTCATGGGTAAGTACCGCTAGGCGTATGTGTTAGTCAATGTGATAACTTTTCAGTATGTCACTGATAACTCAACATACTTTATTGAGGTGCCCGCTGGCCTAGCGGTCCAGGCACATACCACATCCTTTGGTAATCCAGCTTGACAGCGTGTCGCGGGTTCGAGTCCCGGTCCCGATGACCTTTGCTGTTTGTCACCCACCCCCAGCTCTCTCCCCATTTCCTGTCAGCCTACTATCCTGTCAAATAAAGGCATAGAAGCCCCCCCGCCCCCATTATTTAAAAAAAAACATACTTATTTTTTTTTTATTTTTTTTTAAACATACTCTATCTTTCTCAACCAGATCGTGGGATGTTCCCAGGTGTTCGGCACAGTTTCAACATGTGGCATGGAAGTAAGAACCTAGCTAAACGGATCACTGCTGTAAGTATTGCATCACCTGGAGAATCTTGACTAAATGTGTGTTATTTGTCAAAACTACAGTTGTGATTTGTGTCTATGTACTCTTCAGGCAGCACAGGCCACAGGACAGACTGTCTTGCTTACGTGGCTCAGGGACATTACAAGACACTTTTGGTGGGCTTGTGAGAGGGCTTCGACCTATATAGAATTCTTGGTAATGTTCAACATTATACATTTGTTGATGTTTTGGCTGAATAGCCACAGTATGATTTTGTGTGTGTGTGTGTGTGTGTGTGTGTGTGTGTGTTTGTGTGACACGTATAATGTTATATTTTGTTTATTTTATTAGGATCTGTGGCTTGGCATCCTCCACCATATCGTAAATGAGCATCGCTGGACACTGGGACACTGTCAACATGAGGAGCTTGAGAAGGACAGCGGCTCAGGCAAGGAGTGGTTGGAGTTCGGGTCAAAGGCTCTGGAGGTTCTCACAGATGTTGTGATGAACAAGCGGTGGTTGAAGACTGTGCACAAGTACCTGACCTTCAGGTGAGTAAGATAACAAGTTGACTGTAAAAATCAGGCATGCAAACAGCCCCGAGGTGAAAAAGGTGACAACATGTTGTTTTCTTTCTGGTCAGGTCTCACACAATTGCCCTTTTTGGGTTCAAAAAGGTGACTGTAGCTGAAAAGTGACACTTTTGCATGTCTGAAAAATGTCCCCTCAATGCAGAAAAAGTCAATCACCATTTCTATGAATATATTTTGTCTTACACAGATCAACTGCAGACCTCGAGTCATTCCAGAACCACATACTCATGTATGCCAGTAAACGGTTCTCATTCTCACCACCTGTTTATGAGGCCCGGACACTCCTTGCAGCGCTGGACTACAATTTCCACAATGACCGCCCTGTGAGGCAGAGAGTTGAAGATGGCAAGCAGATGTAAGTGTGATGGCACTAAACATTACAGAAGTTAAACTACACATTTCTTGTAATGTATAATTTTACTAATAAAAGTGAACTGTTATGTTGTGTTTGAAACCATAACAGGCCCAGAAGACTCTTCAAGAAGAATGCAAAGCGGTGGAGTGTTTATAACATCAGGGTCAACAAATCCTACGGTTACATTCCCGCTCTTCAGAGCCGCATTCTCTTGAAGAGAATTCTATCTGATGCAGGGCTGCCTCAGAGAAGGCCATATGGACCGGAGGACCCCAGAAGACTTGGCCTTCTGCCTGTCATCCCGCCACCCCCAATAGAGGAGCTTCTACGGACGCAAGCCAAGAGAGGTCAAGGTAGGTAGAAACACTAGATTTGTATAGTCCATGTAATTATATGTTACCTTCTGCTACTGTATAAACTGTGTTCTCAGAATTTGAAGAATAACAACAGTGTTCCATTATTTTATTCAGGTCCAGGTCCATCGGTGAACAACTGACCCAACACACAGGTAAAATGTAATTTATTTCTGCAACTTGTAGGTCTACTTTCACCTAGCTTTATTTTACTTTTTCTTTGTGTTTTTCCCCTGGAGCGAATAGAATCCTAGTGTGCTGATTTGATTATAGAACAGCTATTCTTGAATAGCGCAGACCATATTGACAAAAGGAAGTCCATATGCTTTTCAAAGTTGTTCCTGATCGATCTTTCCTCCTTTTGTCTCCCTATTTCTCCCAGGTGAGAGATGTTCACGGTAGTCGTGCCTATCTTGGTGCCTGGACTGCTTCGTCGGAACAGGATCTGATGGACACCGTCATGACCCCCCACCATCTGCTGATGCCAGGCTAGCTGCAGAACTTGGTGCAGACAACCAGGAGTAATAGTAGTTACAACCAGGAGAAAAGTAGTTGATGTCCATAACAATCATTTGAAACACTTTATCCATTTATATGTTGGCTATTCAAAAATAGCAGATCTACAAGCTCACAGCATGTCACCTGCAAGCTTGTATATCTGCTATTTTTGAAGATATTTGAAAAATTGGTCCCTGGCACAAAACATTTTCAGATGGGGGTCCGCGACCAAATATATATCAATTTGGGGGTCCTTGGCACTAAAAAAAACTTTGAGAACCACTGTCATATAGGATAAAGTATATATAAGTATAGATCAGTATTCCATACATTATAAACTCAAACTGCTGTGAGGTTCCGTTTGGAACCTACCCTCATGAGCTTTCAAACAGATTTATTTTTGGACATACACAGTAAATAACAAGGGTAAAGAAGTTGGACAACAAGGTATCAGAGAAAATAATTAGCAAAACGTAGCTAAAGGCTAAAACTAGCTACTGGAACATTACATTACAGTCATTTAGCAGAACATTTCAATATAACATCATGAAACAACCTCACAAAGTAACCTAAAATACTGTACCTCGCCAGAGTTGCCACTCGACATCATGCTTGCAGCTTGTCTCCTTCACAAGAATAACTGCACTGCAGAAGGGGGTTTCTCCGCCAAAAGCCCAACCTGGCAACCCACGGAACCGAACGCTAGCAGCCTTTAGCCACTAGAGGTCGCACTTCCCCAAAAACGCAAAATGTAAATATTGGGAAAAAAACGGGCCAGACTTGTCTATGGCTCCTGTAAGTAATTTACCTTTGAACAGAAATTAAAATATAAATTCATAGCTAAATGATTGCAATTGTTCTTTTACACTGTTGGAAAGCCTGATTCCTCTTTACAATGAGGTGCAACTATTCGTGGAATGAGTGACACAGCTTAACGTTTGTCAGGATACTCATTTCATGAAGCACTATTCTTACAAGTTGTAACTCGGTGTAAGTTATCACTCCATAGTGACGTGGGATGTATAAACCACAGACCACACATAAGTAGACTGGCCACACACCCAGAATAAATTGTTTAAGACTACGCCATTGAATTTAGGGCCGTCACGCTTCTTTCTCATAGAGCTCTATTAAATCAGATGATGGGGGTGGGAGGGGTTTGAAAGAGCTTCAGTAGAGAGCTGATGACAATTGCTCTGCACCGGTAGAAATAATTATCTTTTTTCTTTTCTTTCTCATCATAGGTCGGAACTAACATGATGGAGTATTTGGAGCAGGCCAGAGCGTCCAGGTCGTGCCCGTTCGTGCTGCTGCTATCGGATGGGATGCAAGCTCTCAAGCCTTTGTGATCATCTCAGGGAAGGCTATTGAGACGGAGACGGCTCTTGCAGCTGTGGACACATGTTTCAAAACCTTTTATGTCTTTGACATTCAATATACATGTCAGTGTTTGCCTACTTGGCAATTCTTCCAGGATGTCGTCTATGGACTCGAGGGAACTGTTTCCCCAGCGGTGAAGTTCCTGAAGACGCAAATACTTGCTTGCAAGTAGATTGACCTGGATCCCCCCCACCATCTCTGCCTTTCTCTCCCCTCTCCCCTGCTCTGATCACATCCTTGGTAACTTTAGAAAGGGTCCACTTTAATTGTTAACTTATCAGCCAGATGTTGTCCAGTGCCACTGAATTCCTGTGGTGATTTGGTGGCAGAAAGATTAGAAATCTGTCTGGCGCAGTCCTCATTCAAGTCCTTGTTCGAGGACTTTAATGATTCGAGGGTTGATACATTGCTTGTTGCCATATTATTTCTAGGGTTGTAATGATTCCAGTTACATATTGTGAAGAATGGCAGGCTCCGTTCACTTAGAGCACTGTGCACTCTGTCTTCTCCTTTCAGAGATGAGACGTTTTTCATTTGTTCATACATAACGGTTGTTGTTCATAAGTGTTTACAAACTCCTATGGTCATTCTCTAATCTCTAATACATTTTGTCAGTGAAAGCTGATGTTTTGGAGCTGTTACAAAGAGGGGAAATGTTGTGGAATTTTATGTGACCGTTTAGTGTCATTACATTTTACATTTTATGTCAGTGAAATGGAAAGCTAATGTTTTGATGCTGTTTAAAAGGGGAGAAATGTTGTGAAATTTTATGGGAATTTTATATTTTGATGTGTTAAATTCTGTGACTAGAATTTTAATAAATCATTATTGTTACATTGGTGTGAGAATATATTTGATCAAGAAAACAAACAAAGGATCAGAGGTGAGTAAATGCCAACAAATTGTGATAATGTGATACTTTTGTTAAATTAATGACCATGAGTTGTGCCAATGAAATGTCGATTATAAAAGGGAACAACCCATTATAATTAGTAATAAAAAATAATAATGCATTAACAACCTGACTTGCTGGGTTTAAAGAAGTCTTAATTGGGTTATATGAACAACCTATTGTTGGGTATAAATAACATTTAATTGGGTTATATAAACAACCTATTGTTGGGTAAGTGAACCAACCCAACAACCCAACTTGTTGGGTTTAAAGAACCTTTAATTGGGTTATATAAACAACCCAAACCCAATAAACAACCCAATCTGACAGACCTCTGTCTGTCTGACAGACAGACAGACAGACAGACAGACAGACAGACAGAATGACACACACACGCACGCACGCACGCACACGCACACACACACACACACACACACACACACACACACAATTCAATTCAATTCAATTCAAAGGGCTTTATTGGCATGAGAAAACATACGTTTACATTGCCAAAGCAAAAAGCACAATACAACAATACAGCAATACAATCAAAACAAAAAATGTACATTTGAAAGTCAGAATCTTCAATAGATCAATTTCTATGTACCAAGATCACTGGGTGCAGGTATAGTGCAGGAATATACACAATGATTAGTCTTTAGGGTGGTTGTGTTCCGTTCGATATCCTTCTCCTATCACAACAACTCACGAATCTTGCTGCTGTGTTTGCACATTGTTGTACTTCGCCCAGCAGATATGGGAGTTTTTTGTCGTTGGTCATGTTTTCAAAGTCTCTGTGTGTGGTTGTAACCTGTGGGAAGTATGTGTCTCTGATGTCTTGGTACAATGGACAGACGGTTAGGAAGTGTAGCTCGGTTTCCACTTCCTTTTGTGTGCAGTGGGTGCACACACACACACACACACACACACGTCAC
The DNA here is from genome assembly GCF_963454915.1 of Gymnoscopelus microlampas. Lineage (NCBI taxonomy): Eukaryota > Metazoa > Chordata > Actinopteri > Myctophiformes > Myctophidae > Gymnoscopelus > Gymnoscopelus microlampas. The sequence continues at coordinate 251,575 of NC_139958.1, read as the reverse complement.
ATGATGTATTTATTGTTCTGAATGTTTTGTCTTTGTAATATATTTGTTTTGTCTCACACAGTAAAACAATGAGTTGAGATGAATGAATAAATGTAATAAAATAAAGTCTGACTTTGTCTGTTTCTTTATAGAACTGAACCACAACACACCTATTATTATCATTATTAAACATATATTGAAAGTAGCCGATCTACAAGCTCACAACACGTCACACTGCGACGTGTTGTGAGCTTGTAGATCGGCTACTTTCACTATATTTAAATAGGGGCTTAAGTGGTCAAATATAATATGTTTTCCCTTCCTACAAATGTAGTCAAAGTCATGTGCTTGCAAATAATAATAATAATAATAATGATGACAACAATAATAACAATATTGTCCATAAAGTGGGGAGTACATGTACTTGAGTACATGTACTTTATTACTTTAGTTACTGTCAGTACATTAGTTCTAGCTCTATGTACACAACAGCAGCTGCAGTACACACATGTGGCCCGAGGAGGGCAGTGCTACTCCGTATATTAAACCGTTACCTCTTGACGCGTAGAGCTCTCTGCTATAAAACTACACGCACGCCGTTTGATGACGTCATCTAAAGCGACAACTGCAGGTGAAGGAGCAGCAGAGAGAGCAGAAAGCATTGAAATCACTTTAATGATCAGATTAAAGAACATCTAGAACAGTTAATATTAACTCTAAATGGACGGAATAATGGAGGTGGACGGCAGTTTGATGGAGGGGGTGAGTTTATGTAACAATAACATACATACATACATACAGCTAAAGATAGCATTACTCAGCTAATGCTAGCTGTGCTACCAGGAAGACTGGGCACTAAGGGGACTGGGCACTAGAGAGACTGGGCACCAACATGTTAAACTGGTTCATTTACCCCCAAAGAAATGTAAATAGTTAATAATCAGGAAGTAATGTAATTAAACATGATTAGAGGATGCTGGAACATTCGACCATTAAGGCACAATATTTCTATAATTGGCTACAAATCGCTACAAAACCTGTATACTCAGTCATTTTGGGCATAAATAAGAAGTTGAATGATAAGTGTAGGTCTGATAATGATGTAATGTATACATTATTATTATTACACACTCCTTTGGTGTGTGTAGGACTCTGTTAAACATGTTCTACCAGTCAGTGGTGGCCAGCACAGTGCTGTATGCGGTGGTATGTTGGGGGGGTAATATCAAGGAAGGCGACAGCAGGAGGCTGAATAGGCTTATCAAGAAAGCTGGATCTGTCCTGGGTACCACCTTGAATACTGTGGAGGAGGTGGCCAATAGCAGGATGAAGACTAAACTCCTGGCCATCATGGACAATCCCTCCCACCCCCTACATGACACTGTGAAAGGGCAGAAAAGCTCCATTAGCAACAGACTGAAACACCTAAGCTGTAAGAAGGAGCGCTATAGGAGATCTTTCCTGCCTACAGCAATAAGACTGTACAACTCCACATCTGGTTGTCTTGATCAGGCTGATCAGGCTGTTTAGGATGAGGGATGTGGGATGCAAGCCATCAGACTCTTTAGTAGTGTTTGGTCTGTCAATTGTCCATTTTTAATTTTGTAGGTTGACTATGCTTAGATGCCTATTTTAGATGTTTTATATTACTATAATGTGTTTTTATTTTCTTATTTTTATTGATGTCTCTATGAGAGTTGCTGTAACATCTTAATTTCCCCTCGGGGATGAATAAAGTACCTACCTACCTACCTACCTACCTATTATTATTATTATTATTATTATTATTATTATTATTATTATAATGATGTACCTGCATGTTCACATCATGTATACTTTAAGAACATTTAACAAATTCGTCCAATTAAACATGGAGATGCCCACTCTTCCTTAGTGCCCACTCTCTTCCTTAGGGCCCACTCTCTTCCTTAGTGCCCACTCTCTTCCTTAGTGCCCACTCTCTTCCTTAGTGCCCACTCTCCTCCTTAGTGCCCACTCTCTTCCTTAGTGCCCACTCTCTTCCTTAGTGCCCACTCTTCCTTAGTGCCCACTCTCTTCCTTAGTGCCCACTCTCCTCCTTAGTGCCCACTCTTCCTTAGTGCCCACTCTCCTCCTTAGTGCCCACTCTTCCTGCGGTGTATTGTTGTGTTTTTGTCTACTTTTATTTGTATTTAAGTCAGTGGTTCTCAAAGTGGGGTCCAGGGGTCCTTGAGGGGCTTCCAGGGGGTCCCCAGCTAAAATATTAAAGGGATACTTCACTCTCAAACATGTTTGTGGTCATTTTAACATCTAAATAAAATAATATAGCCCTTTAACATGGTTACAATGGAGTTTGATGAATCTAACATGGTTCAAATGGAGTTTGATGAATCTAACATGGTTAAAGACGCACTGAAGTGACATTTTCGGACATTTTATTTTGAAGGTTCAGCCCGAAACGTCGGCTCAACGACTCTAATCCAATCAGAAGGTCCCATCCCTTCAGGCTATGGGACGTTGGATCTCAATCACTTCAGCCGTGGGCAACACGGCTAGTGTTTGTTTACAAGTGAGAGAGAGACGGCCAGTGAAGCGCGTTTGCTACTACCTGGCTTATTTCTAACTTATAATGTTTTCAGATACATATTTTAGTGTGCAGATGAAGTTTAAAATGAGTAATACACTCATCTTCAATGAGATTCAAAACGGAGTATCTCTGTAATTAAAATCAGCTGTGTTTGAAGAACGTGCAGCTATGGGAATCAAACAGGTGCATGTAATCAAGATTCATTTATATTCACGAAGGTCGAGTTATGTCATCACGCAGCACGTTTTCGTTTACAGGAAGTAATTAAGATTGGCTTTTTAGGGACTTTAGATGTAAAAATACACAAAAATGTTTTTTTTTCATTTTTTTTGGCATCTATTGTTAGGTATGCCCATATGATGACCACGGATATGCTCTAAAAGTGTGAAAAACATATTTTTCATTTCACTACACCTTTAAAATGGAGTTTAAATTAATCTAATCTGAGTTCCCAGAAGTTTTCGCCAGCTCTCGCATAGAAACGGGAGGGGCGAGGAACTTCTGGGCCAAAACCCCTGTATTTGTGGGACAGTTCATATGAATGGCCTGTAGTTTCACTGTTTAACCCCTGCTGGTGTCAGAAAGAATTTATTTTAACGCAAGCGGATGGGTTTTTGACTAACTTTAGACTAGATTTTCATACCGTCACTATTGCCCATTGGGAACTTCCGACAGAATCGGCCACAGACGGGATTAAAACACTTCTTAATTGAAACATATGGACTAATACATTACACAAACACTCCGGACCCCTAGTTAACATTTGGGGAAAGCACCTTATATTTTCTATTGTACATGTTCAGAGAAATACAGGCTTTACTGGTGACATTCCAGGTTAAACTGAGGGGGTGGAGCTAAGACTCTAATAGATATGAAAGTAAAAGTCAGACTGGATAAAACACATAGGATAGTCTTGCTCTAAGGCTAATAAAGACACATGTAGAGAGTTTGATATTAAAGTAGACCCCATCACCCCATAATCAACGTCTGCTTGAATCCATTTCCTCCTCATTCATTATTTGATCACCTGGTTAGTGCTGATGCTGCTTACATCATGGTTAGATAATACTACTACTGTACTACTAATACAGGATAAATACTCCAGAAACACAATCAGAACAATGCTTATTGCCAAGTGTGTTTGTACATGTCAGGTATTTGTCTCCATGAGGTTGATGCATTGAAAAGAAGTTTACACAGACGGTAGTAGCATACAGTACATATACCATAATATAAATGAAATGATTGCACACATACATTTAATTTCATATTCAGTCCACATACATACACTTGGTGGAGGGGATTTGTGTGAAGGGGACCTTTTAATATTTGGAAAAACATTTAAATTATTTTTATGTAATGGCATGCCCACAGCACTGTAATATTGATGCTGCTATGTACTATGTTGCAGTGTATAATATTATGTATTCTTCTATATATAGCAGCTAATATTACACTACCATGTACTATGTTGCAGTGATGTATATAGTCTGTATACTTTTGTACTATACTATCAATGGTATGTGTGTAGCAGTGATGTGTATATAGTCTGTATTCTTCCATAGATATCACTGTATACCACTATATACATCTTACCACTGTATACATTTATACTATACTATCAATGCAGGTATGTGTGTAGCAGTGGTGTGTACAGTATATAGTCTGTATTCTTCCATAGATATCACTGTAATATTAAAGGTAGGGTAAAAGTGATATTTTTTGGTAAAAACAAAGAGCTTTATGTTAAAAGGTTGAAGCTCTATATTGTGATAGTAATCATTGCTATAGAGTGTTCAGTAACAGGGGTCTTTCCATCTCTTTAAAAAAAAAATGGTATTCCGACCTGAAAATGCATTTTATGAACAAACACTCTGTCTATAGCAATGAGACTATAGACCTATTTAACATTGATTTTAGCCAAATAAAATCACTTACCCTACCTTTTAATACTGGTATGTATGCTGGGGTATTTCATCATGTCTCACACTGTAGGTGTGTGGAGTAAAGTCTCTTTACCAACACAGAACACACTGGTTATTATAACCATTATTATGGTCAAGCAGTGATGAGAGGCTCTCTGCTGCCTCTTGTGGTCACCTTGTGCATTACAAATACAATTTAGGCATTTAGCAGACCCTCTGATCCAGAGTGTAAGATCAGAGTAAATGACATGAACCCTATAGTCAAACAAATAGCCGGCTAAATGGTCACATAAATAGAGCAAAGAAAACAAGGTAGTGCTTCAAAGAAACTAGGATGGCAGGTAAACGTCAATCCTCCTAGGATCTGTCTAAACAGCACAAAAACTAATCTCTGAATAACATGATGTGAACAAATAACCAGCATATCTCTGCATAGTATAAGTAGCATTTATTCCACATCTTAGAAGCCAGGAGGGAGAAGAGTCTCTAGGATGTGTGGCTGACATGTTATTTAATGAGATAGTTCACCTCCAAAATGTATTTTTTTTTCCTATCGATTCTTATGGAGACTTGAGTTGAATGCATGGATATTTTTTTTGTTTTTGTCACATTCCTAAGCCAATAATTTGATGACCCACAGCGGTTCCGCTGCCTACCGGTCCGCTGGTCCTCACATTATTGGCTTAGGAATGCGACAAAAACAAAAAAAATAGCCATGAATTTAAGTCTCCATGGGATGACTAATCAAAGTGTCTCTTTGGGTGAGCTGAGCTATCCCTTTAAAGCCACAATGCAAAGGAAGCATAATGATGCTTAATACTAGTTGTTTGAACTCACTGAGAAACATATCCTTGTTCATTTCAAGTTTGTTAAAGAAGTAACCCAGAAAAATAATCCTGATACTCAACCTGCTCTAGTGGCCAGCCGTAGGTGTGAAGCTCCCAGGTACAAAATGTCTGTTAACTGAACAGTATGTAGAAGCCAGGATATTACTAAAAAGTACTTGATATGCTCAACAAACCTCACCTGATTAAATAAAATGTCAGTATATCAGACGATAACAGTGTCATTCAAATATAAAGAGGACCCTTTTGGTCAAGAAGCTATTTGTTTGCATTTTAATTTAAATGTGGTGAGAGAGTAACTCCAATACTGCATTCGTTCACATCTTACCACATTATTACAACCTCATTTCACTAATGCTCAGCCTGAGTTGAATTAAATCACTGTGATAAACAGGCAATAAAGAGATGAAGACGGGTGAATCATGTTCATACCATACCATAAGGTTCCAACACTCAGAGTTAAATGAACATTGAGGATTTCACTGTGTAACCACATGTACTAACTGTAACAGTAATGTTGTGTGTTCTCTCTGCAGGCGAGACCCACTCCACCACACCTCACCTCTAGACATGGCTGACAACATCCTGGATGCTGCCTGCCAGAGAGAATCACCACAGGCTGCCAAGAGGATGAAACTGGACACTAAGGTTGGGCGATATGCCAAAATATTCCCATCGGCCATCGCCGGCCCAAAAATCGCCGATTGACGATATATTTGTGCTAGAAAAGCAATAATGTGAGAACAGCTCCCCAGTCCTTTAAGCTCGAATTATACTTTGCCGTACAGCGGGTCGCGTGTCAAAAATAGCAGATCTACAAGCTCACAACGCGTCGTGGACATGATGCATTGTGAGCCTGTACATCTGCTATTTTCGGCGCGCGACCCTGTCGTACGACGGACTATACATTCGGCTGTAACACGTGCAGTGTCGGGTCAATGAAAAAAACGAGATGAGACGACATGACTGTTCCTGCACCAAGCTCACTCTCACTGACCAAACTCGTTTAGACAACAAAGAATTGTAAATCAATTGTAAATCACTTCCATAGGATATTCTTTTAGGACTAAGCTTAGATCACAGGCTAGGAGATGAAGTGAAGTTGAAGCAGAGAAGTCTACCTCAGTTTGCAGCAATGATGTGGCCAAACACACCCATCCAGGTCAACTTTTTTATATTCGGACAAATAATAAATCGTGGTGCTGCGGGATAAATCACCCGTCCGGGCCTTGCTTGATCTTGTGAGACCGGGGGACACGCGTTACTGCGTCATCAAGCTTGCAAATGCACAGTGAGGATTTGCAGAAACAGGAGCTTTAGTTTCAATTTCGTTTTTATATAAAAATATATATACAGCTGTCATCAAACGTACAGTAGCTGATAAACAGACAACTAGGAAAGCAAAACTATTCCCTATTTCCTCTGCTCTCCTCCACTCCATTCAGTAGCCCACCTACTGGGGAGGGGACTGAGTTTTGTAGCCTAGACTCGTCAGAAATAAGCGCAACAAGAGCGTGCCTTCATCATCATCAATCATTATTAGAACGGCCCAAATTGATTAACATTTCGTGCACGCTTTGTATTGCGCTTTACATTTAATTTGGCTATATTTGAAGAGTTTAATTCTCGAGGAGGTAGACCATTAGGATACATTTATTTTGCAAAATAGAATGTCAAATATCGTCTAATAAAAACATTCGCTGATTGGACTCATCCAGTAGCCGACTGCCGATCTATTCGCCCAACCTTACTGGACACTGACCATGTGAGTGCCAGCTTTCAAGCATCATTACCAGATCAGCAACTTTACTCACAGATGAATAGTAGTTTATTTATCTGATTATAAATCTCCCTCTAGTCTGGATGATGTTGTCATTGCACTTCAGGAGGACGGCACCAGAGGACGTGCACCTCTATCCTCCCTGGATGCTGAGATGTTTGTGGACCCCAACCATCCTAACAAGGTCTTAAACTTTAAGACTTCTGTTGAGACGCAGCCTGTTGAGACGCAGGTTCTGTTGAGACGCAGCCTGTTGAGACCCTTTAAGACTTAAAGGGTCTCAACAGGCTGCGTCTCAACAGAACCTTGTGTGATGTGGTTCTGTGCTGTGAGGGACAGGAGGTCCCCTGCCATCGTTATGTACTGGCCTCCTTCAGCCCTTACTTTGAGGTAAATACACACTCAGTGTTTCCCCTAGGATGAAGTTGTAACTATGGCGCCGGGAGCGCCCTATCTTTAAAAAAAATGGTTTTAATTTAAATTATATATTTTTCCAATACCAGTGGTTCTCAAACGTTTTAATTTCAAAGACCACCATAACTCTTTGAGTTACAGACTTTTAAGGTCCCATTTGGAACCTAACTAAATTTGTGTTTGATGATGTCATTGGTATGCAGGTTTCCGAACTATACATAGCCCACCAATGAGACGCAGAGTGTCTCATCTTTTTGTAGCTGTAGTTTTGTTTTGTTGTTGCCTTTGGGGCTTTTTAAATATTGTTTTTTTTGTTGATTTTGTAGATTTCTTTTTTACTCTTAAGAAGTAAAAAAAATGCCGAAATGGCACCATCTTATGATAAGCATTAGTGTGGACCAATTACAGTATATGAAAAAGTAGGTGAAGTGCTCCTTTAGGCCGAATTATACTTAGCACACGGAAAATAGTCAATATGAGCTTTCCGGTGCACAGGCACACAGCTAAGTATATATATGACTTTGTTGACTCAAATGAGGGTGCATGTGATGAAGGAAAATCAAGACAATTCAAATTATTTCATATTATTTTTCATAACAGTTTATCTGTTGCAGTTGTTGAGTTGATGTATATGACTGATAATTTTTGAACTGACACAAGTTATGTTTGTCTAACAAAATTTCTTATTAGATTGATGCAGACTTGGACAAGAAGTTGCAATTTTGCTGCTTGGCCATATGGTTGTTAGTACTCACTAGACCATACCCGGTCGACGCATCCGTGGGGGGATATGCGCACATGATCTGGCAACCCGGGAGGCAGTTCGTCCCATAGCTGGGCAGCCCCGTAACCATGGCGACAGTGTTTGACACAAAAACGCTAATAAGAAGCTGAGATTTGGTGAAATTGAAAAACGGGCTTCACAGTTAAGTTCAGATGGTAATGGTCAATGGCCAATTTACCTACTCAAGACGGTTACTAGAATTATAGTATGATGATACATTTTTGTAGGGGGCGCTATAATACCAGCTTTCATGAGGCCTAGAGATTTAGCATGGTGCATTGTTGACATTTTCTGTCAGCTGAAATCTGTCTCCCGTTGATAAAGTGACTTTAACCCTGGTGTCCTAATGCATTTTCACACTCATCTCTGTATGGCTTTCTTTTTCTTGACGTCCCTGCAGTGAATGGCAACGTGAAGGAGGATCCCATCGACAACAAAACCTCCCAGCAGATTCAGGAGCTTGTGGCCACGTTGACCAATCAGTCTGGCCTGGACATCATCCGTATCCACAAGCCTTTCCACACAGACAAGCCCAGCATCCAGGGACAGTGGCATCCTTTCACCAACCCACCTCTTTCTATTATACATTCTATAGGCCCAGTTATACCTTCTATAGGCCCAGTTATACCTTCTATAGGCCCAGTTATACCTTCTATAGGCCCAGTCACACCTTCTATAGGCCCAGTTATAACTTCTATAGGCACAGTTATACCTTCTATTGGCCCAGTTATAACTTCTATAGGCCCAGTTATCGCTTCTATAGGCCCAGTTATACCTTCTATAGGCCCAGTTATACCTTCTATAGGCACAGTCACACCTTCTATAGGCCCAGTTATACCTTCTATTGGCCCAGTTATACCTTCTATAGGCCCAGTTATACCTTCTATAGGCACAGTCACACCTTCACAGGTTACGGGCTTCACAGTTAAGTTCAGATGGTAATGGTCAATGGCTGTGTGCAAAATCAGAGCAATTGCTCCAGCCACTGATGAGAACCGGGTAGCTTCACCTACTCACTCACCACTACAGACAGACTCACCCTTACTAGAATTATAGTAGGACTAGACCATACCCGGTCGACGCATCCGTGGGGGGATATGCGCACATGATCTGGCAACCCGGGAGGAAGTTCGTCCCATAGCTGGGCAGCCCCGTAACCATGGCGACATTCTTTGACACAAAAACGCTAATAAGAAGCTGAGATTTGATGAAATTGAAAAACGGGCTTCACAGTTAAGTTCAGATGGTAATGGGCTGTGTGCAAAATCAGAGAAATTGGTCCAGCCACTGAGGAGAACCGGGTAGCTTCACGTACTCACCTACTCAAGACGGTTACTAGAATTATAGTATGATGATACATTTTTGTAGGGGGCGCTATAATACCAGCTTTCATGAGGCCTAGAGATTTAGCATGGTGCATTGTTGACATTTTCTGTCAGCTGAAATCTGTCTCCCGTTGATAAAGTGACTTTAACCCTGGTGTCCTAATGCATTTTCACACTCATCTCTGTATGGCTTTCTTTTTCTTGACGTCCCTGCAGTGAATGGCAACGTGAAGGAGGATCCCATCGACAACAAAACCTCCCAGCAGATTCAGGAGCTTGTGGCCACGTTGACCAATCAGTCTGGCCTGGACATCATCCGTATCCACAAGCCTTTCCACACAGACAAGCCCAGCATCCAGGGACAGTGGCATCCTTTCACCAACCCACCTCTTTCTATTATACATTCTATAGGCCCAGTTATACCTTCTATAGGCCCAGTTATACCTTCTATAGGCCCAGTTATACCTTCTATAGGCCCAGTCACACCTTCTATAGGCCCAGTTATAACTTCTATAGGCACAGTTATACCTTCTATTGGCCCAGTTATAACTTCTATAGGCCCAGTTATCGCTTCTATAGGCCCAGTTATACCTTCTATAGGCCCAGTTATACCTTCTATAGGCACAGTCACACCTTCTATAGGCCCAGTTATACCTTCTATTGGCCCAGTTATACCTTCTATAGGCCCAGTTATACCTTCTATAGGCACAGTCACACCTTCTATAGGCCCAGTTATACCTTCTATAGGCCCAGTTACACACACACACACACACACACACACACACACACACACACACACACACACACACACACACACACACACACACACACACACACCACAACCTAAATAAATAAAGACCAGCCCTGGGGCAATATACTGTTTTCTTACAGAAACCTGCTAGAGACTGAATATTGTTTTTAGCGATGGGCATGTGTACTTGATTTGGATGTTAGTATTTGGTCAACATATAGAGTAATCACATTCTTTTTTTATATAATTACTTTTTTAGAGTTGCCAGTTATTTTCACCCCTTTTTTTATTCCAGTTTTGTCGTTCTGCCAATGAACCCTCCCCACACATTTCTGTGTTGCCACTGCTGTTGTACCGTACTGACTCACCTGCCAGTGAGGAGCCCCCACCGGGAGGACGTAGTGCCTCCGTCCTACTCCTCCTGTTCAACACCCCCCCCCCTCTGACAGGTGTCCCCCCCCCCCCCCCCCCCCCCTCCCCCCAGCCCATTGGAGTCGCTAACACAGCTTCCCTCTCCTGAACACGGACAGTGTGTTGGTATAGAACGTGATGGATTCAAACCCCCTAGACTTCACAGAGGTGGACTTTACCCCTGCCACAACCAAGTGCCTCTGAAGTTGCTTTTGTTTTTGTTGGCTGGGACGCAGTTATGTAACTGCAGTTAAGATTTATAAATAAAAAGAATGTTAAGTGTTTTCTGTCATACATCAATCTATGATCTAACGTTACAGGCAGAATGGTGACCAGGCATACCTATATGTCCAAATAACTAATTTAGTAACTAAAGCACTCATTTAATTTGAGTGGAATAGAAACTACAGTATTTACCTCTGATGTTTAAATACTCAAGTTTATTAAAATACCTCAAACTAGTATTGAAGTAGTAGTTGAGATAATTTCCACTACAGGTGAACCTCAGGAATAAATAGTCCAGATTAGCTCTACTCTTCCATCCTCCTATTGACATACAGGACTATATTTAAAGAGTTTGTTAAACCTTTGTATTTACACTTGATTTTGTATTTATGTCAACAACAAAGACAAACACTAATGTGACTACACTTTTCTACATAAAACCCACAAACTAGTTTCGTTGTGACCAACAAATTGTAACACCCAGTTACAGATGTCTGTCAACTGAACAGTGTGTAGTAGCCAGGATATTACTCAAAAAAATACTAATACAAAAAAATAGCATTTATTCCACAGCATGGAAGCCAGGAGGGAGAAACTTCTCTAGGATGTGTAGCTGACATGTTATTTAATGAGAGAGTTCACCCCCAAAATGATTTCTTTTTCCTATCGATTAGTCACCTTATGGAGACTTGAGTTGAATTCATAGATATCGTTTTTGTTTTTGTCACATCCCTAAGCCACAAAGAGTCTCCTTTGTGTTTTCTACCGAAACTGCAGCCTACCGGTCCGCTGGTCTGGTATTGGTCCTGTATTGGTATAATTATTGCTCCTCTAGCAGAGAAAGCACCTAGTGGAAGAAATGAAAAAACGGAACCCCAGTGCAAGTGGCATTGCAGTAATGATGGACCAGACCTTTGCACTGTGGAGACGGGAGCTTGTGGTGGACGAACCTCCAGTGGCAACGATGAAGGAGCGGTGGCCAGCTCTTTTTAAAGAGAGAAAAGTACTGATATTCATAAGCTTTTTTGTGTAATAACATAACATGCATTACATTTTTGGCTTGGACCATTAACCAAATGTTTTCCTAATTTACACACTGGTTCAAATGTATTTAGTCACTGTATTTTGTTCTGTGGTTTGCTGTGTTGTAGGTTTATGCTGAGCTTAACAGGATCACCACCACACACCTAGAGACAGACTTCTTAGATGCTCTGGATCGCTACACACCACCATTGGTCAATATCTTCAAGTCCAAGAAAGGTGCCATTAGAGAGAGATTGTCCGGAATTGTGCAGCAAATTGACGGGGTAAGTCTACAACATGCTTCTTATATTTGTATTTATTAAGACCTAGTTTATGTACAACCTATAACCCCAAATAGTACTTAAATAGCTTCCTGGCTGTATTATATAAGTATTATAGTGTTGGTGAGTTATAATACATCAAGAGAGATAATACATTGTGATCCTTTGCTATTGTTAACTATTGATTGTTCTTAACTAAATGCTGTGGATTGTATTGTTTTAAAACACATCTCCAATCAGTAACGGTTCTCTGCACGATCAAACATAAATTGTTTCATGCTGTAACTGTGCCGTAAGTTTTCAATGTCAGAACTTGAACCTTATTTGTTCATTCTCCACTTCTAGAAACCAGATGTGACAGTGCTGCGTACGCTTGTTCTCCGAGGCCTCCCTCTTCTGCTTGGAGATGACCCCAGCAATTTCTACACCACTGCCGTGGTAAGTTCTCATAGTTACATCTTAAAGGTCCAAATAAATGACATTTCTGTTCACTTTATTTTGAAGTTTCAGTCTGAAACGGCCTCGCAACCAATCAAAAGGTTCCATCCCTTCAGGCTATGGCACGGTGGAATCTCACTCACATGGTGTGCAGTGTTGCTGTTAGCCTGCACGCGCACGCTGCTCAAGAGAGAGAGAGACTATGCGCTGCTATAGAGAGAGAGAGAGAGACGGCCACTAGGCAGAATGTGTTACCAAGTTGCTTATTTGTAACCTAAAATGTTTTCAGATACATATTTTACTGTGCTGATTAAGTTTACAATGAGTAATACACCAGAGTGTACAAATGGAACCAAATGGACCCTTACGGGTCCATTTGGTTCCATTTGTACACTCTCTGAGTTAGATTAACATTGATGATTCAGTGTAGATTGGGGGTTCCAGAGATTTAAAAAAAATGGTGGTCAAGGTCCTAATGCATATCAAATTGGGTTCCTTGAAATTAAAATCGTTGAGAATCGCTGCTATATAACCTTAAAAAAAAATCTATTTTGGGGGTCCATGGCATACCTTTTCAAATGTATCGTATTGATATATGTATCAATTTGGGGATCCTTGACGCAAAAAAAGTCTGAGAACCATTGCTGTAGGTCAACCGCTGCCCCAAAAGGCTTCATCTGCTCTCTGTAGTACCATGGTGATTGTGTGCGTCTCAGAGGATGCTGTGTTGTTGTTGTTGTGAGCTTGTAGATCTCATGGGTTAAAGTTCTCAGTCGCCACGACTGATTTCAGTCATTTGGATTCCATAGAAGCCAGCATGTCTTCTTATGGAAGCTTGTTACGCAGAGAAAATGGCCGATCTACAAGCGCTCAATGCGTCATTGACAGCTTGTATATGGGCTATTTGTGGTTATTATGGAGGGGGGGGGGTGGAATTAAATATTTGACAAATGTTCGCTTTAAAAATATATATTCAAAGATTTATTTTGCACACATTTTCAAAATTTGTCAAAACATAGCCAAAGAAATCCTAACGTGACACAGATGCGTTCCCGGTCTTATAATGGGTTAATCCAGGGGTCTTCAACAGGGGGTCCTCAGAGTTACTCCAGGGGGTCCGCCAAATCTTTGTGATAGGATTTATTTTTTTACATTAACCACTTGAACCCTAGCATCTCTATTCTGATGAATATTAGCCGAAAATAGCAGATCGGCTATTTTCGGCAAAGAGGTTTGGTGTAGAGGGAAAAAGAAGCAAATCAAGTTAAATGACATGTCTGAAATGAACCAAACATATTAATTTACACAGCACTGATGATAGTCAATGAAGCTATCTATGAAATCTCTGAAAAGGTGTAATCAGTAACACTGATTGTATGCAATGTATGGGGGTCCCTGCTTCGTCTCTCTCTCAGAGGTCCTTGGGCTGAAAATGTTGAAGACCCCTGGGTTAATCCATGAGATATGCTATTTTAGGCGAGCGATACGATGGACACCCAGGTATAAATCAGGTGTTATGTCTCTGTCTCTCTGTTCAGGCTGATTCCTTCAAGATGGGTCTGGACCTGCCGAAGAACTCCCCGGATGGTCTGGGCTCGCTGGCTCACCTCCTGGGCCTGACCAGAGACAAGGAGCCGAGGGGCCCAGTCTGCTGCTCACAGGTCAGGGGTGGACCGTCTGACGGGGACCGCGGTGCTGCTGGACTGGACACACTGCTGTCATCTGGAACAACACCACGGTAACGAGAAGTTCAATGTTATTTGTCTTTGACTGTAGTTGGTAGAGTTTTCTGAAATACTGCCCGAACCCGACCCTACCCGACCAGACGTTTTCGGGCCGGGCCCAACATCTATGCTAATTGGTCGGGCCGGGCCGAGCCCCGGGTTCTGTGAAGAAAAAAATATATTACCCCCAAAAAGTACATTTCATCTGCCCCTAGCGGCCTAACGGTAAGGCCGACAGAAATGTCAGAGGATGTGTTGGATGCAGCTCAAAGTGAACTTTACTCGGGTATCTAGTTTGTCGCCATACGACCTTCTTAGCCCGTTTTATTTAAGAGAAACGGGCGACAATGGCCAAAACTACGAAAATTAGACAAAAGTTGCCTTTTTCAAGATGTTGTGGCCATTATCTCTGGAACGGAAGGTCCAATCTGCTCAGTTCAAAGCTTGTTGGATGCGTGACTTCGAGGACATAATGACACCTTTTCTGTTTTTTCAGGCCTAAAAGCAAATCGTGCTAATTTATGTTTTTAGGCGTATTAAGGGGTATTGAATCCAAATCTGCCGTGTGGCCAGCTCAAACATGTCTATTAATGCCTCAGAATGGACCATTTAAAGATGGTGGCCACCACTATAGGCTACTGAAATGTATAAAACATATCCTTTTGACTAAACAAGGTAGAAACTTGATTGAATGTAGTTTTGTTTTTAGGTTGTCATATATGTGGAATCCAATGCCATATTCTGATTTGAGAAAACCGACGAAAACCGCTTACAAATCATATATATGTGAAAACTGTTAATAATTTTCACTTTGGATCATCAAATGCAAGTTATAACCTGAATGAGTTTACATTTGAATCTCATATTGGTGTCCTCTTAGAGAGAGAGAGAGAGAGACCGACCTAGATACCTCATTGGCCTCTGCAGTTCATTGGAGCGACCTGTATCGTGGCCGCCATTTTGGAGAAGGCAAGCTTCCTGACTCTAGTTATGATTATGATATGAAAATATCCTGTTATGTTTTTATACAACTAGATTCTGCCAAGTCCCGGAAAAGACGCGCTGTGATTGGCCAGTAGTCAGGAAGCTTGGCTTTTCCAAAATGGCGCCCGAGACGAGATACAGACAGCTCAGAGGAGAAGAGGAGGTGTCTACCTTTATATGTCTATGCCATACATGGGCAACTGGTGGCCTGGGGGCCACATGCGGCCCACAGGTTAATATCAGAATACTGATATATTATTGATTTCAGCTGTTACAATTCCAAACATGCACACCCGCTTTAATTACTTTAGTCTATATTAGTAGCTTAATGACTAGTGTTAAAATCTTTAATGTCTTTTTTATGTCCAATATATTTGTATTTAAGTTCATAAAATGTACATAAGTACAACTAAATGCATTAAATACATTTTTTACTTTTCACGACTCCAATAAAAAAAATAGCAAAAACAGAATCTGGATTCCAATTCAAAAATAGCAAAAATAGCAGATCTACAAGCTCAAAACGCATCACGTTTCGAACATGCAGATCTGCTGCTCTTGATGCTTCTGTGTGATGCTGATCATGTAGGGCATGGGTTCTTAAACTTTTCAGCCCGGGACCCCAAAACATTGCTGCCCTCTGACTCGGGACCCCAACCTAATTTGCATAAGTTTATGCACGTTTATATTCCGACAGATAGTAGTAGTATATATATATATATATATATATATATATATATATATATATATATATATATATATATATATATATATATATATATATATATATATATATATATATATATATATATATAAATATATAATATATATATAGATAGATATTATTATATTTATATATAGATACAGTATATAGATATATATACACAGTTTATTATCACTTGGCAAAAACAACACACTCACACATCATGTGAATATGTTGTCAAAACTAAAATAAACCTTTTCACACAATGTTATTAGGTTTCAGTATCACCAGTGTCACCTTTCATATTAGTGTTTGTTTTGACCAAGCCATTGTCATCTTTCCCAGAATAAAACCCTTTTTAAAACCCTTCCTTCGAATATAAAAAATAAAAGAACCTTGGAATATAAAAAAATAAGCTTCGATTAATAATAAAAATGTTGCCGCGCGAATTCTCGCGAGACCACACACGTTTAACGTTACAGTCTCGCGAGAACTCGCGGTGCAGGCATGCAATAGCACCCGCATGTCTGCCTGTGTCTTTCACACCGGCGCACGGGCACACACACACACACACACACACACACACACACACACACACACACACACACACACACACACACACACACACACACACACACACACACACACACACAGACACACACACACACAGACAGTTGCCTGGCTGCCTCTCTGCTACCACAGACAACTTTGCTCAGTTTGAAAGTATAGGTTCAATCACACAATGCCTCTTTAATTGATTGAAAAGGATAACAGTCAAGTTGAAACTGGCGATCCATTTGGTGAGTTTACAGCAAGACTTGGCCACCGAAAACGTGATATAAAAACTGCGTGGACCCTTGTGCTTCACGGTCGGGTTTGATTGATTGATTGATGTACTTTATTTAGTAAGACATGAGAACAGTACATGACAGTACATAACAGTACATGGAAGTACAAATTCGCAATACAAGGTCTACTAAACTGGATAGCTCATTAAGCACGTAGCTTGTTTAAGATGAGATCCCCATGCACACAAATCATGTTGACATATAAGAGACAGACAGATATACACACTACTATACAGAATGTCATACAATCAGTTTACAGGTTACTGGTATGAAGTATGAAGGGTGAAAAATATGTACAAAAAAGAAAGAGGGGGGGGGGGGGGGTAGGTTAGGTTAGGACATGGGGTAGGTTAGGACTTGGACAGGGGCCATTTTTGAATTGCAGCCTCCTGAAGGTGTATCTTTAGGGCATTTTTGAAAGTGAGTAGGGTTTTACACTCCTTTACTCCTTTTGGTAGGGCATTCCACATTTTAGATGAATAGCATGAGAAAGAGTTCATTCCCTTTGTTGTGCCAAATCTGGGTTGAACATGGTTTGTGGAGCTGCCTCTGGTGTTATGATCATGGACTTGATTAACATTTTGGAAGTATTTTGACAAATACAGGGGGATCCCAATGTTGTGGTGTATCTTGAAGACCAGGCCCATAGCAAGTTGCTGTACTCTGTCCTCAACCCTAAGCCATCCAAGCCTAGCAAAATGGGCATGGGTTAGATGGGCTTTGTAATTGAGGCCAAGAAGTAGCCTTACAAGTTTGTTTTGGGATGTTTGGAGCCTTGTTTTTAGGGCCTTGGAGGTGTTGTGATACCATGAAGTGCATGCATAATCATAATGACCTTGTATGAGGGCCCCTATAAGAATCTTCAGAGTATTCTTACTGACTTTACGAACAAGCCTCCACATCCTCCGTGTTATTTTGTGGACCTTTTTGAGGTCTTTTCAGCGTTTTTGTCACCTGAGAGGTTTGCCTCCAAGATGGAACCCAGGTAGGTAATTTCCTCCTTTCTTGTGATAACATTTTCACCCACTTTGATCGTGAAACTCTCAGCCTTTCTAAGGTTAGGGTTGGACCCAAAGAGGATGGATTCAGTTTTACCCAGGTGTAATGAGAGTTTGTTGTCGGAGAGCCAGATGCAGATCTTGTTGAGTTCAGTGCTGAGAGTTTTCTCAACCTGCAGCCTGTCCCTGTCCGAGACCAGCAGAGCCGAGTCATCTGCGAACAGGAACAGTTTGCAGTCGCAAGCTGAGGACATATCATTCACATATATCAGGAACAGTAGTGGTCCTAGTATGCTTCCTTGAGGAACACCACAAGTCACTGGGAGGGGAGGGGACTGGGTGCCGTTTACTTCCACCACTTGCTCCCTCCCCTCCAGGTAGGATCTCATCCAGTTCACCGACGTGTCATCAAAGCCTATTGCTTTGAGCTTATTGATCATAATTGGGTGATTAACGGTGTCAAAAGCCTTCTGGAGGTCCAGCATGACCATGCCGCAATATTTGCCCTTGTCGACATCTTGTTTGATAGAGTCGTTCAAATAGAGAAGGCATGTGTCAGTGGAGTGGTTTGTTCTGAAACCAGATTGGAATTCGTAAATTAGATTTTTTTCGGCAAGGTACTTATCAACCTGTTCATAGACTATTTTTTCCATGACTTTCGAGATGGAGCTAAGAATAGAAATAGGGCGGTAGTTGCCAGGGTCTAATTGGTTTCCTTTTTTGTACAGAGGGGTCACTCTTGCTTTTTTGAAGTCGTTAGGGACCCGTCCCTGTATGATGGAGAGGTTCATTATGTGGGTAATGATTGGGGCAATGGAGGCGGCTGAGTCTTTTAGAAATTTAGCGGGGATGTTGTCGGGACCTGTGGCTCTGTGTTGTTGGAGTGCACTCAATTTTTTAAACACCTCATCTGTTGACACAGGGGAGAGTTTAAAATCATCTTTGCGTACACCCTGTTTATCGTAAAATGAATCAACATACTCTCCACCATGACTCCCAGAGTGAGGGGGTAGTTTTTCAACTAACTCTGAGGCCACGGTCGTGAAGAATATGTTGAGGATTTTACTCACTTCCCGTTTGGATGAAATGAGAGTGTCATTCACCTTGAGGTTTATGTTTGTAAACCTGGTTTTCAATTTCTTGCTGCAGCCTAGTAGGTTGTTGAATAGCTTCCAGAGCTCACGTGGTTTGTTTTGATTTTCCTCAATTTTGCCATCGAGGTAGCTTTTTTCTGCTAACAGCAGCATGCCATTAACCTTGTTTCTTAGCATGTTTTTCTCTTTTTTGAGTTTCGCTACGTGGGATTCGAGACCTTTGTTGAAGCTTTTGGCAAGTTTGATCCTACTTTTATGATAGTCAGAACACTTTTTGTCTCTGACTTTCATGGTAGTAAGGATATCCGAATTCATCCATGGAACCGAGCGGGTTTTGACCCTGATGGTTTTCATGGGAGCCACACTGTCCAAAATTTGAATGAATTTGGTTTTGAAACCAAGCCAACATTCGTCTACCTGTGTGCTGTTTAGTACGTCGGACCAATCCTGTTCCTCCAGTCTGTGATCTAAGTCCTCACTCTTGTAGTTTTTGAGGTCTCTGATCGTGACTGTTTGGTGGTAACCGGTCTTAGGTTTACGTTTCTTTCTGGTGCAGAAGATCATGTTATGATCAGATATGCCACAGGTAGAAACACCACTATTGAGGATTTTGTCCTTGTCCGTTGTTAGAATGAGATCTATGATAGTTTGAGTGGAAACACACAGCCTTGTGGGCTGAGTGATCAGCTGGTGGAGTGAGTGCCGATTACAAAACCCCCTGAATGACTTAAACACTGACGCTTCCTTACGGAGCATGTCAGTGTTAAAGTCACCAAGAAGTACTGTCTCCTCATTGTCCACTTTAGCTAAACATTCATCAAGTCTATCATAGAAATCAGTCTGGTTAGGAGGTCTGTATATGGTACCGACTAGCACAGGTTTAGCATTTTCAAAAATGATCTCGACCCACACAGCTTCAATGTCTGCATCATTCAGGTCTTCGCGAAGGATGCAGACATTGTCTTTATGTACATACATGCATACGCCGCCCCCGTTTCTGTTCCTATCTTTTCTGAAAAGTTTGTAGTTTTCAATCTCAATATCAGTATCATCTATCGTATGATCAAGTTTCGTTTCAGAGAAAGTTAAAATGTCAACCTTACCATCATAAAACATCTGCTTGATTTGTGTTAGCTTGTCTCCTACAAGGGAATTCACATTGAGGTGTATCATGTGCAAGCCAACGCCAAACGATTTTTTCATTTGTTCAATGAAAAGATGTCTGTCCACTGAGAGTCCACAGAGAGGAGCAGTGTCGGGGGGGGAGGGGGGTGTTGAGGTGTTAGCGTCCATCAAAGCCTCTGTTTCGCTGTACGCGGCCATCTGTGGGGGTTGGGGGGGGGTGGGGGGTTGGGCATCGTCTGGTTCTTGTTGGTAAGCAACCAGCTGTGGGGCTTGGGGGATGGGGGGTTGAGGGGGGCCTTCGTCTGTGTCCACGGGGGTCCATCCTGGTCCGTGTGCCGCCTGGAAACGCCAGATGTGTCCGTGGATAGGTTTCTTCCGTTGCGCAGCGTCTCTCCGTCGCGCGTCGTGGTGCGTCGAGTACAGCTGCGGTGTCGTAGTGGTCCGAGGGTGCGTTGGCTTGTTGGGACCGAGAGCTAGCGGCGTGGAGTTGTTGTTGTGCGACGTTGTCGCTGGCAACGATAGCAACGTTAGCAGCGCTAGCTTCGTTGGCCAAGTTTGCCTCTCTCGCCAGACGGGCAGAAGTTTGCCTGGTGGTAACTGGGCCTGGATTAACGTGGATATCACCCGACAGGAGAAGAAAAAGGATGATTAAAAATCTTCGGTCCATGCGTCCTGTCGGGGGCGCGTACTTTCTAGTCGAGTCCATGGTTAGGAGCATATGGAGAGCTCCAGCCGCAAACCCCAGATGTTTTGATTCTGTAGTGTCGTCGAGTAGGTAGAAGTCCGAGTGTTTTTCGTTTTTCATTTCCCGTGGATTACCCTTTTCTGTCTCCATCAGGTGTAGATTTTGTGGGTATTCAAGGAATGAATCCGTCGTCCACAAAAAGATGAAAATGAAGAGTATATCCAGTGAAAAACTGGCAAACATGTTGCCATGAGAGCGCGTCTCCAAGCGGGAGCGCGGAGAGCGCGTCTTCATGCGACTTCTCATCTCGGCGACTAGACTAGACTGTACAATGTATGCTGCACAGCAGTGCCACTTTTTACTTAAAGTGTCTTTGAGGCAAGGGGATTACAGTAATGCCTCCAACTAAAATATGTACATATAGTTTAGAATGTTGTGCATCCCTGAGAACAATCACTTTGAATCTTGAATAAACTGTTTAAGAAACATAGCTTCAGAAAAAAAGTGGTTTCGTGGCACAACTCACCCCCAGTGTGGGGTAAGATGTGCCATTAGAGAGAATACGCTGGGGTAAATTGTGCCATTGATAATTGAAGTGAAACAAATCATTTTAATCTCACCAATGGTAATGCTATATAAAAGCAAGACAAACTCAATACAAAATTACTTATTTAACATTTATTTAAAGTTTAAACAACAGAAAAATCATCATTCTCTCTAAATGTGAAGATGGGCTTTCCATCAGCAGACCTCTTACTACTTTTCTTTAGAAACCTTGCACTGATCTCATCACCTACAACATTTTCCACCAATCCAACATAGTTATAGGTCGATTTTTTACCAGTAAACTTCACAATGACAAAGTCACCTGCAGACAGATCCTTGTCACCATCATCATCATCACTCTGGACATCTGAACTCTCATAATCAGTTCCATCGCTAAGTGGAATCAGAAAGTCACTCTCTTCTGAGCTACTGGACAGTACTTTCTTTTTGGGTTTGGTTGGTTTCGACCCTTTCAGAGCCCCCTTCTTATTTCCATTATTTCCATAGTGGCAGCGGTGGCCTAGTGGTTAGAGGGGCGGCCTTGATACCGGAAGGTCCCTAGTTCGATTCCCCAATTCATCACATCGATCATGAATCACCGCTGAATAGCCCTTGAGCAAGGCTTCCATGCAGGGTCCGGCTGGAAACAAGTTTCGTACTTAGTCCGACACCCTGGGTAAACAACAAACTTTGCTTTGCTTCCACTCCTTTGCTTCTTTTCAGCCCTTTCCTTTTCTCTGTGTGTCTTCTCCAGGCCATCTTCTGCCTCATCACCGCTACTGTACATGGCCATTTTCTTCTCTCTCTCTTTCATTCTTTTTCTTTTCCTGTTCAGCCTTTTTATCTTCTTTGAGTCCAGGCCCTTTGGCACAAATCACCCCAAGCCCACCTTTTTGAAAAAAAAGCATTCCCTAGCTTTTTTGAGCTAGCATCATGCTAACTGTATAGACTCATAGTGTAGCTTACTAGTGCACTAAAACGTGTGAATTGTTTTCAAAGTTGTCTACAATTGTTCATACAAAGAAATAAAAAAAACCTTTATCATAGAAATTTTACTTTAGAGGGCCAAAAACATTTTTTTGAGTTTAAATGTGCTTTCCTCTCAAGCCAGGTGCTTCCCTCTTCAGCAGGCTGAGTGAGATGGATGCGTCATCAAACATATGTGGTCACATGATCAATTTCTTCTATGGTTTTCTAGATAACAGGGGTGGCACTAATTGCCCCATGGCACTACTCACCCCGTCCTCCCCTACTGTAGTTTGTGTCTGTGTTGAACAAGCGAAACAGGACACCTCCCTAAAGTTTCCATAAACTTCACTTTACCAGAACGATACGTTTTGATAAACTTTAATAAGTATGACACCAGCGAACGTTTAGCTACATTCATTCAATGCATCTTTATGTGGAGGACAGGACGGCTTGTGTGAAGCTGTATGACAGGCGGACAGGATATATTTCGTTGGCTCATTGTACTCGTCTGAACCGCACATTCACAATGTCAGTTAAAATGACAGAGCCTGTGTGTCTACTGTAACTGTATGTGTGCATGCGTGTGATGAAGCAAGACAATGACTCAACCACACAGTGGGGTGTAGCCTCGCCACTGTGGGCACAACAGGATGTATAGTTATATTTAATCACAGGGGTTCTCAATGTTCCATCCAGGGGTCCAGGGGGCCCCTAGCTGAGTGATTGAGACTTGGGAACCAAATGGACCCATATGGGTCCATTTTCCAAATCGGTGTCATTTGTGCACACAGATAATAGAACACTGTGGATTTTACGGTGAGGATTTGTGAGGTCCCAGAGATATAAAGCGTTCCAAACGGTCGGTGGCCACCTTATGCGTATCAAACTGGGGGTCCTTTTGAAATTTTGAAATTAAAAAGTCTGAGAATCACTGATACACTAGCCTCGGAAACCCATGCCTTTTTTTTGTTTCAAAAGAAAAAAGCCTGGGAGAACCTTGCAGGAACGCTGGTCTTAGGACCTTGTTATCTCCTAACCAATCAGAGTGCTCCAAACCCAGGCGCTGGAATCCAGCGCCTGGGTTTGGCTCCGCCCTTCAAGACCATCGATTGGGCTCGTTCTTTCAGTCTACTGATACACTGATATACTGTATGATACAGGGTTTCTCAAAGTGGATTCCAGGGACTCTCTGAGTTCCTTTAGGGGGGGTCTAAATCGACTTTTACAAGTCTGTAACTCTGACAGTGTACAAATGGAACCAAATGGGCCTGCTAGGGTACATTTGGTTCCATTTTTACACTGTCAAGAGTTAAGTGAAGACCTTGAAATTCAAGAGTTTGAGAACCACTGCACTACACTACACTATACTTGTCAATATTGTATATAAAGTGCACTATGCTATATTATACAAGAACAAATAATGAATGAAATAAGATCAACTTATTTAAAGAAGACTTGATGTCTTCATATAATTTGTCGACATACAGTCCGTAGTTTGAGAACCATCGGTATATTACTGTACATACAGTGGTTCTAGTCAAAGTCCTGATGTTGCTGGTTCACTAACAAGTAGCTGAGAGGGAGAGAGAGAGAGGCTGTTATCCATCTGAGCCTCCCTGGGGGAGATGGAGACACTCATTTGTCCTTCCAGATAACTCCCTATGGCTGTGAGAACGAAGCCTGGGACTGCTTTATCTGAGGCACACACTGGACCCCTACCCCCCTACACACACACACACACACACACACACACACACACACACACACACACACACACACACACACACACACACACACACACACACACACACACACACACACACAGAGTTGGTATTATGAAACTTATAGGCTAGTTTGTTAATACAATACAATCTGTATGTATGTTAATACTAACTTATACAACTGCCTGGGGTGGTTGTATTGGGTCTCCTTGCTCTTATTGAGACATTTAGATCAGTGGTTCATTTTTGTCTTTTTCATTTTGTCTGTAAATAACTTTTCAATTCACGACACCTCTGAATGACATTGTTACTTTCTAGCACCTTATGTCATATTACTGGTACGTGAATATGTAATTATTTGCCCCTAAGATGCAGTAGTTCACAAGGAAAACTTGAGAGAATTTCAGTTTCCAGGACAGAATATTTATTTCATCTATTTATTTCACTTAGCGTTTAATCACTTAAACCCCAACATCCGTATTCTGGGGGGAATATTCACCAAAAATAGCCAATCTACAAGCTCACAATGTGACATGTGACGCATTGTTGGGGGGTTCAGTGCCCAGTGCTTTACTCAAGGGCACTTCATTAATGTTGGGGGAGGGTTGATTGTTGGCCATCCACTTACGCACACAGAGGAAGTGGGCATCCCCTATATAGTGCACTATATGGGGGTTCCGCCATTTTGAAGCAGTATCTGAATCTATAGTGAGCATTATTGCACCCTAATGTAGTGGACTCGAGTATCCCACAATGCATCTGGGAACGCAGACGATGGTAACTCGTACCCTGCATCCGCCCCACAATGCATAGCGCAGCACAGTGCGAACACTGCATCTGCATTCATTCGCGCTCCAGGCAGCTCAGCTGAGGCAGGAGTAAATACCGTAATCGTAAACAAACACAATGGAGCAGCTGCTGCATTTTGTCGCAAGTACTGTATTCTTCCGTTTGACTTTCAACGTTGCAGTTCGTTTTTGACATGTAAGAAATATTGCATGGATGGGGTGCAGATAGCCTAGTGGACTAGGCGCACCCCACATACAGACCCTTTCCAAAAAATGAGAATATCATGGAAAAGTTGATTTATTTCCAGAATTCCATTCAAAAAGTTAAACTTTCATAAATTATAGATTCATGGTCCACAATTTAAACTATTTCAAGTATTCATTTGTTTATTTTTACATAATTTGGGCTTCCAGCTAACAAAACCCACAAAAACAGGATTTCAAAAAATTAGAATACAGGATTTCAAAACATAGAATACTGTGAAGAAATCACAATTTACTTGGAGAAAAAAAGAAAAGAAATTAGGATCACATCAAAATCAAAATATGGCACTTTCAAAACGATATGTCAATCTTCAATACTTGGTTGGGAACCCCTTTGCCTTAATCACAGCCTTGATGCGCCGTGGCATTGAGGCAATCAGCCTGTGGCATTGCCTGGGCGTTATGGAAGCCCAGATGTCCTTGATGCTTGCTGTCAGCTCTTCTTTGTTTTTGGGTCTGGTGTCCCTCATTTTCCTCTTGACAATACCCCATAGATTCTCAATAGGGTTTAGGTCTGGAGAGTTGGCTGGCCAGTCAAGCACTGTGATGGCATGGGCATCAAACCAGGTTTTGGTGCTTCTGGCAGTATGGGCAGGGGGCAGGTCCTGCTGGAAGATGAAATCTGCATCTCCATACAGATCCTCAACAGAAAGAATCATGAAGTCCTCTAAAACATTCTGGTAGACTGTTGCGTTGACCTTGGATTTAAGAAAGCAGAGTTTACCAACACCTGCACTGGACATTGCACCCCAAATCATGACTGACTGTGGATATTTCACACTGGACCTCAAGCAGCTTGGGTTCTGTTCCTCACCCGTCTTCCTCCAAACCCTTGGACCTTGATTCCCGAATGAAAGGCACACTTTGCTTTCATCAGAAAACAGGACCTTGGACCACTGGCCAACAGTCCAGTCCTTCTTCTCCTTGGCCCAGTTGAGACGCTTCCTGCGTTGTTTCAGGGTCAGAAGTGGCTTGACCCGAGGAACAGCCCATCTCCCGGATGCGTCTAAATGTGGTGATCTTGGAAGCTGTCACTCCCGCCTCACTCCACTCTTTATGGATCTCTGCCAGATTCTTGAACCTCTTCTGTTTGACAATCCGCTGAAGCCCACGGTCATCTCTTTTGGATGTGCATCTTTTCCTGCCACATTTTGCCCTTCCACTGAACTTTACATTAATGTGCTTGGACACAGCGCTCTGTGAACAGCCAGCCTCCTTTGCGATTAACTTTTGTGGCTTACCCATCTTTTGGAGGGTATCGATGATGGTTTTCTGCCCAGTGGTCAAGTCTGCCTTCTTCCCCATATTGAACCAAACTGAGACAATTGAACCAAACTGAAGCAATTTATTGACACCTGGGGAAGCCTGTACAGGTGCTTTGAGTTTATTAGATGATTAGTGTGTAACATTCAGTTTAAAACATTCATGCCCTGCAAAGTTTGGGCTGATTTCTCACAGTAGGCTATTCTAATTTTTTGAAATCCTGTATTCTAATTTTTTGAAATCCTGTATTCTAATTTTTTGAAATCCTGTATTCTAATTTTTTGAAATCCTGTATTCTAATTTTTTGAAATCCTGTTTTTGTGGGTTTTGTGAGCTGGAAGCCCAAATTATGTAAAAATAAACAAATGAATACTTGAAATAGTTTAAATTTTGGGCCATGAATCTATCATTTATGAAAGTTTAACTTTTTGAATGGAATTCTGGAAATAAATCAACTTTTCCATGATATTCTAATTTTTTGGAAAGGGTCTGTATAGACTTCAATGCCGCCCCGTAGCTGTCGTGGGTTCGAGTCCCGTCCCGACGACCTTTGCTGCATGTCTCTCCCCTTCTCTCTGTCCCTGTTTCCTGTCACTCTCTCACTAATATATATCTGTCATTAAAGGCAAAAGGCCAAAAATAAATAAATATATATATATATATATATATATATATATATATATATAAAAAAAAAGAAATATTGCATGGATAACCTGTGTCTGGCCACTATTATCGGACCATTATTGCGTCAAAAAGCAGACACTTCAAATGCAAACACTTGTGTGCCATGTGGATTATGACATGAATAGGCCTACACAAATGACTATACACATTAATTCTCTCTATATTAGAGGATAAGCCCAGTTTAGAAGGTTCGGCAAGAGGCGAGGTTGAGATACAATACAACTGCAGTGTAGGGATGAGGAGTACAAAAGAGAAGAGGAAAAGGAGAAGTGGAAGAGCTTATGGAAGCGGTGAGAGAAAACATGCAGGTGACTGGAATGACCGAGGAAGATGCAGATAAAAGAACACGATGGAAACATCTGGTTCATACTAACAATAAGATTTAATTCACAGGGTTTGTTTATATATTATTTAAAAACTACAATATGCGTAATTAATCAAATAATAAAGTCAGCTAACCAAAACTATCCGTCGTTGATATAGTCTGAAATGTACGTCCAACCACTTGGTCTAATCACTCTATTGTTGTTGCATAGACTGAACCTGGAGAATCAAACACCTTATCTGTATTTATATGGCTAAATAACAAATGAAACTACATCTCTCTCTCACACACACACACACACACACACACACACACACACACACACACACACACACACACACACACACACACCAGGCTCAGCGGTAGTGCATCTTGTGTTTCTTCCACAGAGTGAGCCTGCAGGAGATGAGGATGTGTGTGAGCAGGCTCAGAACCATCAGGAAGATTGTCATGGTCATCACTATCACATAGTGACTGATGCTAGTGCCAATGTCCAGCCAGCTTCCATAATCTTGAACTAGGAAGAAAAAGTGCAAAGCCATGACGTCAGAGATGACCAACACTATCAGGAACAAACTTCGGGACGAGAGCTGCGTTGCCACCTGAATGGTTTCAAATGCACACATCACCACTATGAATGGAATGAGGACCTTCCACATCATCAGCCCTCCCATGATGAACGGGTTAAAGACAGTGAGAAAGCAGAACACATACGCAGGATCAAAACTGTTTATTGAAGCAATGTTCCCTGTGCCGAAGAATGCTGTTATTATGAAGAACACAAAGAAATAAGATCGTCTGATGTCATCCAACTTCAGCTGCCGGATCTTCGTAATATCAATGTTCTCCGAGAAGTCAATGGTGTACAGCTCCTGTCTGCCAGAGACCCCCTGATGAGACAGCTTGGCTTCCTGTTCCATGTTGATCCACATGTACATGAGCCAAGACAACACAGGAAGGAACAGGGCCTCTGACCCGGTGCTGAGCAGCAGGTATGTAGCTGTTAGGGAGAGGAATATACTGAGCAGCCGATGGAGCAACCTGGTTGGACCCATCAATGGAAGCAGCATGGAGGAGCCTAACGTGACCCAGCTGATGACCTGGTTGTGGAGAGGCAGGCCTTGTTTCTGCCGCAGACTGGAGTGAGTCAGGGTCGGCACATACGCACACACTGCCACAAGAGCCATCTGGGAGAGGAACTGCCAAGTGTCTCCACGGTGAAGCGTGGCGCGTTGTCGCAAAGACCACAGGTAGAAGGCTGAGGTGAAGAGTGTGAGCACACCTGCACAGGAAACTATGTTGACGTTAGGCTCTCTACCAACCACTGGCATCAGGGGAAAGACAGCCAGACACAGACACCCCAGAAACCAGCAAACTGATCCAAGCTTGTCTCTACCATAGAGTCCAGACATGAGGGGCCAGACAGAGAGAACGGCCAGGCCTACCGTCAGCACGGCGCGATGGAAGAAACTTGTCACCAGTAGCTCGATGCCAAATGTGACCAGAAGGAAATAGCCCAAACATTTACAAAGCGGCAGAGTGGGAGCTGAGCGGATCAGATCAGTAAATATTCCAAACTCCTTCAGCACACAGTACCACACAGGCACAGGCAGCAGTGTGTATATGTAGTAAGTAATGGGGCTTCTCTGCACCAGCAGGAAGGTTGCGATGAGCACCACCACACACACACACAGCCTCACCAGAGACTGACCTTGGACCGTGTGGGTGTGGCCAGTCGGCCTGTGGAGGCTGGTCTGGCTCTTCAGGATGACCAAGACCACATAGGAGGTCCAGCCCACAAAGCCCAGCACCACACTGCAGCCCAGGAAGAACCGGTCATAGGTGTGGTAGTAGACCAGCCCCCCCAGTGCCTGGGAGACCAGAGACCTGCACAGGGAGATGGCGTCATCAAACTTCTCCAGTTGAAACAGTGTTGTGACTTGTTGGGTGAACTCATCCTGCTTGGACTCTGTCAACGGTTTGTATGGAGTGAACAGAAAAGATAAAGTTGTTTCTTTTTTCTGAGCCATTTTCACCTTGAACTGTTCCAGTATTTGAATGGCATTAGTGTACATGCTGTGTGCCTTGAACTGGTCACTGTTGTTCAGGTACTGCAGGGGTAACACTCCCACAGAGTTGAGAGGGAAAGACACTCCAATGAGAGAAGCCATGAGGGGAGCGACGTCAGCCTGGTTGACATCAACCCTACGGAGATGCTCCAGACGCCAGTCTTGCAGGTATCCATCGCTGTATGGTTGAGGCTCAGTGACTCTCTTGGCGTTTTGAACCCCTGCTCCCCATGCTACCAATGGAGTCAGAGTTTCAGAGGGGTGGCCTGCACCATGCGAACCCCAGTTGGTCATGCCGTGATCAGAGGTGAACACATAGGCCGTTCTCCCGTCATGACCATAGAAGTCTTCAACCAGGGACACCAGCTCCTCTATGCCCAAGTCTACCAGGCGTATATTCTCCATATACTCTTTTGACATGGGCCTATGTGCGTGGCCGTTGGTATCTATGCCCAGCAGATGAAGGAAGAACACATTCTGATCCTCCAGTAGACTAGTCCTCAGATTGGAGTTGGACTGTGCTGACTGGAAGAATGTCTTGACCTCCTCAAACACCCAGGTATCCAACCTGGATGCATCTATGGATGCAAAGTCCCACTTCCTTGCTGGATAGGTGTGTGTGTAGACATGGTCCCCACTGGCACCTTTGGTGAACAATTGCACAATGTCGGGGCTGCCCCAGCACCAGGTATGTCTGCTTTCATTGAACACCGAGTCAAATTCCACGGGGTTCTCCTTCCAGCCTTTAAAGACAGCGCTAACATCCTCATAGAATCCAGCGATGAGAGCAACATGGCCTGGTCGAGATTCGGTGGGTACACGGGTGTGTGAAACTCCCCATGTACCCCTCTGCTCCATCACGCTCCTCAGGTATGGAGCGCTAGGTGACCCGTTGGGGAGCAGGGTAAAGAGGCTGTCGGCCCTCAGGCCGTCGGCCACCACCAGCACCAGCCTGGAGGCTGGCGGGGCCAGCGGCACGGAGTGGGGCGGCATGCCATGGACCAGCGGAGAAGTGAAGTAGATGTCAAAGATGGAGGCGAAGAAGACCAGGTGCACCGCCAGGCCCGCCAGGAAGAAGGCGACCACCTCCATGGTCAGCTGCTGCTTTGTGGACCTCTCTGGGTCTTTCTGCACAGTTCGCGTTCCAGCCATCGTTGGGAGGGGTTTGCTGAAAGGAATACAAGCAGTCTAATCTTTTGACTAACTTCTAGTCTGTGTTAAGAGAGAGGGGATTACAGCAAAAACACCACCTCTGGGAAACTCTTAATTCTATTTCCTTCGGTAGTCTTTAAGGGTCTTTTATTGGTCAAGCGATCGATACGTCACCCATGACAACTTCCATGCTATGCCCAATTTTGGTTGGTACTGATGTCATCATGATTACCGCATCCAGGAGTTTACTGACGCCCAATTTTGGTCTAACGATGTCATCGACCACCGAGGTACTATAGCTTTGGGCTGACGTCACGCAAACCTGTTCTCCATGTATGGGCATGTGAGGTGAAGATTTGCAGAGACATTGGGCATGTCCATATTTGGGCTGATGACATTCACGTCCTATTAGTAACACACAACTCTGTATGAAATGCGCTATAATTCAAGGGTCATTTAATTTGTTAAGTGTCACCCCATGGAGACTGTAGAGCACCGCCAGTCCTTTAGGAATGAAATCTTTGTTTTTGTCTCATTCCTAAGACAATAATTTGATGACCAGCGGACCTTGTGTGGTCAGACCATATCACTGTGTGGTCAGACCATATCACTGTGTGCTCAGACCATATCAGACCATATCACTGTGTGGTCAGACCATATCACTGTGTGGTCAGACCATATCACTGTGTGATATATGTCTATATATATACCAGACATATCACTGTGTGGATATGAGTCTGGTGCTTCTGTGAGGTTTTTTTTCCAAAGGGGGCGGGATCAAAAGAATTTGAGTACTGTGCTCTGATTGGTCACCCCAGACTTCGGGAGCAGGAAATGGATTCACAACGGGGCGGGGCCAGACCCAAACCACAGACTGACAGATTGGTCTGGTCCCAGGATACAGTGGTTCCGGTAGGAGACAAAAAGGAGACTCTTTGTGTCTCCTACCGGAACCGCTGCCGGTCATCACATTATTGTCATATCCATGAATGAAGTCTCCATGAGGTGTGTAATCCATAGGGAAAAAGTCATTTTGGGGGTGAACTATCCCTTTAATAAGGCATTGTCCATATATGGTCATATGAAAAGAGAGATGGCTTCATGTTTGGGAAACCTAATTGATTATGACCATATAAGGAAATACCATCATCCATATGGTAATCTAATGAAGTAATCCCTCTGTCTATGACCAAATCCTGGAGGGCCAAATGGACCATTACAGGTCTGTAACTCTTTAGTGTACAAATGGAACCAAATGGAACGTTATGGTGGTCCTTGAAATGTAAAAGTTTGAGGACCACTGGTATATTAATGGTTTATCAGACGTGAAGTCCACACACCAGCTCTGACAGTGTGATGGATACGGTTCCAAATGCTAACGCAGCTACAAACACCCTGCAGCTCTTAGCCTGTCTCAAAGTGGGGTCCGGGGACCCCCAGGGGTCCTTGGGGGGATTTCAGGTCGTTCCCAGCTAAAGTAGTTAAGGTAGCATCATAAACATTTTAACATGTTATATTTATCACTAATAACCCAGTGAGCCATAACATAAACACATGTTATATTTATCACTAATAACCCAGTGAGTCATAACATAAACACATGTTATATTTATCACTAATAACCCAGTGAGCCATAACATAAACATGTTGTTATATTTATCACTAATAACCCAGTGAGTCATAACATAAACACATGTTATATTTATCACTAATAACCCAGTGAGCCATAACATAAACACATGTTATATTTATCACTAATAACCCAGTGAGCCATAACATAAACATGTTGTTATATTTATCACTAATAACCCAGTGAGCCATAACATAAACACATGTTATATTTATCACTAATAACCCAGTGAGCCATAACATAAACACATGTTATATTTATCACTAATAACCCAGTGAGTCATAACATAAACACATGTTATATTTATCACTAATAACCCAGTGAGTCATAACATAAACACATGTTATATTTATCACTAATAACCCAGTGAGCCATAACATAAACATGTTGTTATATTTATCACTAATAACCCAGTGAGTCATAACATAAACACATGTTATATTTATCACTAATAACCCAGTGAGCCATAACATAAACACATGTTATATTTATCACTAATAACCCAGTGAGCCATAACATAAACACATGTTATATTTATCACTAATAACCCAGTGAGTCATAACATAAACATGTTGTTATATTTATCACTAATAACCCAGTGAGTCATAACATAAACACATGTTATATTTATCACTAATAACCCAGTGAGTCATAACATAAACACATGTTATATTTATCACTAATAACCCAGTGAGTCATAACATAAACACATGTTATATTTATTAATAACCCAGTGAGTCATAACATAAACACATGTTATATTTATCACTAATAACCCAGTGAGTCATAACATAAACACATGTTATATTTATCACTAATAACCCAGTGAGCCATAACATAAACACATGTTATATTTATCACTAATAACCCAGTGAGCCATAACATAAACACATGTTATATTTATCACTAATAACCCAGTGAGCCATAACATAAACACATGTTATATTTATCACTAATAACCCAGTGAGTCATAACATAAACACATGTTATATTTATCACTAATAACCCAGTGAGTCATAACATAAACACATGTTATATTTATCACTAATAACCCAGTGAGTCATAACATAAACACATGTTATATTTATCACTAATAACCCAGTGAGTCATAACATAAACACATGTTATATTTATTAATAACCCAGTGAGCCATAACATAAACACATGTTATATTTATCACTAATAACCCAGTGAGTCATAACATAAACACATGTTATATTTATCACTAATAACCCAGTGAGTCATAACATAAACACATTGTTATATTTATCACTAATAACCCAGTGAGTCATAACATAAACACATGTTATATTTATCACTAATAACCCAGTGAGCCATAACATAAACACATGTTATATTTATTAATAACCCAGTGAGTCATAACATAAACACATGTTATATTTATCACTAATAACCCAGTGAGCCATAACATAAACACATGTTATATTTATTAATAACCCAGTGAGCCATAACATAAACACATGTTATATTTATCACTAATAACCCAGTGAGTCATAACATAAACACATGTTATATTTATCACTAATAACCCAGTGAGCCATAACATAAACACATGTTATATTTATCACTAATAACCCAGTGAGTCATAACATAAACACATTGTTATATTTATCACTAATAACCCAGTGAGTCATAACATAAACACATGTTATATTTATCACTAATAACCCAGTGAGCCATAACATAAACACATGTTATATTTATCACTAATAACCCAGTGAGTCATAACATAAACACATGTTATATTTATCACTAATAACCCAGTGAGTCATAACATAAACACATGTTATATGTATCACTAATAACCCAGTGAGTCATAACATAAACACATGTTATATTTATCACTAATAACCCAGTGAGTCATAACATAAACACATGTTATATTTATCACTAATAACCCAGTGAGTCATAACATAAACACATGTTATATTTATCACTAATAACCCAGTGAGCCATAACCTAAACACATGTTATATTTATCACTAATAACCCAGTGAGTCATAACATAAACACATGTTATATTTATCACTAATAACCCAGTGAGTCATAACATAAACACATGTTATATTTATCACTAATAACCCAGTGAGTCATAACATAAACACATGTTATATTTATCACTAATAACCCAGTGAGCCATAACATAAACACATGTTATATTTATCACTAATAACCCAGTGAGTCATAACATAAACACATGTTATATTTATCACTAATAACCCAGTGAGCCATAACATAAACACATGTTATATTTATCACTAATAACCCAGTGAGCCATAACATAAACATGTTGTTATATTTATCACTAATAACCCAGTGAGTCATAACATAAACACATGTTATATTTATCACTAATAACCCAGTGAGTCATAACATAAACACATGTTATATTTATCACTAATAACCCAGTGAGTCATAACATAAACACATGTTATATTTATCACTAATAACCCAGTGAGTCATAACATAAACACATTGTTATATTTATCACTAATAACCCAGTGAGTCATAACATAAACACATGTTATATTTATCACTAATAACCCAGTGAGTCATAACATAAACACATGTTATATTTATCACTAATAACCCAGTGAGTCATAACATAAACACATTGTTATATTTATCACTAATAACCCAGTGAGCCATAACATAAACACATGTTATATTTATCACTAATAACCCAGTGAGTCATAACATAAACACATTGTTATATTTATCACTAATAACCCAGTGAGTCATAACATAAACACATGTTATATTTATCACTAATAACCCAGTGAGTCATAACATAAACACATGTTATATTTATCACTAATAACCCAGTGAGCCATAACATAAACACATGTTATATTTATCACTAATAACCCAGTGAGCCATAACATAAACACATGTTATATTTATCACTAATAACCCAGTGAGTCATAACATAAACACATTGTTATATTTATCACTAATAACCCAGTGAGTCATAACATAAACACATGTTATATTTATCACTAATAACCCAGTGAGCCATAACATAAACACATTGTTATATGTATCACTAATAACCCAGTGAGTCATAACATAAACACATGTTATATTTATCACTAATAACCCAGTGAGTCATAACATAAACACATTGTTATATTTATCACTAATAACCCAGTGAGTCATAACATAAACACATGTTATATTTATCACTAATAACCCAGTGAGTCATAACATAAACACATTGTTATATTTATCACTAATAACCCAGTGAGTCATAACATAAACACATGTTATATTTATCACTAATAACCCAGTGAGTCATAACATAAACACATGTTATATTTATCACTAATAACCCAGTGAGTCATAACATAAACACATGTTATATTTATCACTAATAACCCAGTGAGTCATAACATAAACACATTGTTATATTTATCACTAATAACCCAGTGAGCCATAACATAAACACATGTTATATTTATCACTAATAACCCAGTGAGTCATAACATAAACACATGTTATATTTATCACTAATAACCCAGTGAGTCATAACATAAACACATGTTATATTTATCACTAATAACCCAGTGAGTCATAACATAAACACATTGTTATATTTATCACTAATAACCCAGTGAGTCATAACATAAACACATGTTATATTTATCACTAATAACCCAGTGAGCCATAACATAAACACATTGTTATATTTATCACTAATAACCCAGTGAGTCATAACATAAACACATGTTATATTTATCACTAATAACCCAGTGAGTCATAACATAAACACATGTTATATTTATCACTAATAACCCAGTGAGTCATAACATAAACACATTGTTATATTTATCACTAATAACCAAGTGAGCCATAGTCGGTTTTTAGACGTTCGTTTTTTTTGTAGACCTAAATTAGATGGTCTAGATTCAGTCTATATCTAGACCAAATCTAGCCGATTGAATTTAAACAATTATTCCATAAATATTGATTAAAAAAAACAACTGTAAGTTGCATAACTGATCTCCAAATATTGGACAAAAATGATTTTAATAGCCATTGATCAATATACAGTATAGTTTAGATTTAGCCTTGATCTAGACGTTTAAATCAAAACTATATATCAATGTTTAGATTTAGACCATATCTAAACCATTAAATGTATTTAATGTTTTAGTCATGTTGTTTGAAAACGTACATATGTTTAGAAATACTATTACAGCGAAATAATGCAGTTTTGCATAATGGTGATAATATGCAAATATATTTTTAAAATATGTATAAATATAACAAATAAAGGCAGTTTGCACTAATGGTGATAGGCTAATATAAAATACAGAGGAACGAGTGAAAGCCAAGCAGTAAACTGCTAACCTCGCATCACTAGACTTTCTACAGTAAACCGCAGATTGGGTTTGGAGGTCGTTTTGCTTGTTTCTTTCACAAGACTTGCCAACGTTGGTTTTGCTTAGCCGTCTCACAAGACGTGGCAACCCCTGGAGTAGTTTCGTAACAACACGGAAGTCGGCATTGTCTATCAGATCAAACACCACAGGGCATTATTCATTGAATGTTTCGTGAGTTTTAACTGTAACTGGCCATTAAAACAATATCTAGCTATTTCTCACCACTAGTAACATAACATTATTCACCTTTGCTTGAGTTGGGCCATGTGTTGAATGTTTAAATCAGGGGTCTTCAACAAGGGGTCCGGGACCCCTAGGGGGTCCTCAGAGTTATTCAGAGTTACTACAGGGGGTCCGCCAAATCTTTATGTGATTTTTACATTAACCACTTCAACCAAGCATCTCTATTCTGAGGAGAACTTTAGCCAAAAATAGCAGATCTGCGTTGTGTGCTTGTAGATCTGCTATTTTCGGCAAAGAGGTTTGGTGGAGGGGGGAAAAAAGCAGACCAAGTACAGAGTGGGTCAAGTTTACTTAGTATGGACGGTGTGTGTGGTTGAAAGTCTGAAAACACACATTAACATGAATCCAACACTGATGACAGTGTCTGTCAAACAAGTCTATGAAGCTATCTATGAAATCTATGAAAAGATTATATTCTATACAATATATAATGGGGGGTCCCTGCTTTATCTCACTCTCAGCCAAGGGGTCCTTGGCCTGAAAACGTTGAAGACCCCTGGTTTAAATCAATCAGTAGCCTATTTACATGTATTTACAGCTCTCTTCTAGGTGATGTCTAGAAGTGGCAAACTGCTGACTTTAGTCACATGTTATCTCTCTCTCTCTCTCTCTCTCTCTCTCTCTCTCTCTCTCTCTCTCTCTCTCTCTCTGGCTATTCCACGACAATGACTGCAACTCCTTGCAACTATTTGTGGAGCAGTTACTCTGCTCTCTTCCTTATGATAGTAAGGTCTAGATAATCTGGATGGTAAAGTGCTGAGAATGTAGCATCTCCTATCTGTCATATTATTCATAGATGTTAGGATGTGGGTCTATGTCAAAAGCTGTGGAAGGAGGCTAAGGTTATTCCTATAAGTATTTGACCTGTTTTGAGCAAAATCATGGAAAAGTTGGTGCATTCACAAATTCAAGCTTATTTTGTTTCAAACAAGCTTGCAACATATTGTCAACATGCCTATAGAGCTGGTCACTACTACTACTACTTCTACTGCTTTGATACAGCTGACTGATGACTGGCTTAAAGCTATAGATAATTCCATTAGATTTGTTTGTTATTTTGTCCTTTTTATTTTGGGAGTATTGTCATATTCGTTCATTACAATAATATACATCTGGCCTAATTATCTTCCCCAGGTGAATCAGTGCCCTGTGTCCAAAGCTAAGACAGTTTTGACAGCCCCTCTACACACCTTTTAAATCACTTCTAAAAACCCACCTTTATGTTAAGGCCTTTTCGTAGTTGTTGCGCCTTCTGCTTTTGGGTTGCATACTATCAGCTTCTAACTTGCTCTTTCTCATCATTAACTGTTTTATTTGTTGTAATTGATTATATGTGTTGCTTTGTTGTATGTTGTTTTAACCTATGTGGTTATTATGCTGCCCTTTATATGTAAAGCACTTTGTAACCTTGTTTGGAAAAGCGCTATATAAATAAATTCATTATCATTATCATTATCATTATCATTAACACCAGGTACATTTAAATGCTATGTTAATTGATTTAAGCCCAATGTTTAATATATATATATATTGTAGATGGAAATTACAGCCAGTATCGGTGTTAATGTCCAAACAAAACCTTAAGAGTTTTCTAATTCCTTCATTTCTTTTTCTGTGGTAGATCTTGACAAAACTCCGGTCAGCCGTAAAAGAGGAAGAACTGCACAAGGTACCTACATGAATGATTAACATTTTAAATATCAGGAATTAAATTTTGAAAGTTTTTGTTTGTTTGTTTACCCGCCTGCATTATCGTTGGGACTACTACTACTATGTTTTAGGTCCTCTAGAAGAAATGAGTATAACAGAACGTTTAGCCGGAAGATTAAAATAAAAAGGTATTAAAATATATTACGTATTTCAACAACAGTACATCTACTGTGGGGGCCTTACTCCTGAACAGAAACAACTTGGACTCCACAATGAAAATGTGGATAAAGCACAGCATATATCATACATGACTTGATGGTGTAAGAAGGTGTAATTTCAATGTGTTTTCACACCCAGCAGAATATTGAAGCTACACACCGGTCCAAGTCAGATCCTGAACTACACAAGGTAACTTTCAATTGATTGTAGCAGTGAGCAAAATGGGTTGCAATCTCTCCCCTACAGTGAAGCCGTAATCTGGGCCAAGAAAATGTCTTGACTCTACTCCACCTTTCAATTGACTATAACAGTAATCCTCAATGGTGATGTTGCAAGTATGACATGTAGCCTAATTACCTTGTCTTTCACCAACAGGAAATCTTATCAGAACTCCCAGGAGAAAGTCACTGGATTCCAAAAGGTACATTTTGATAAAGTTTGGAAGTCATCTTACTCTGGCAAAGATTTAATTGGGGAGAGATAATGATGTTGAACTTGAAAATTAAGATCTGCACCAGCCAAAGTATAGCCTCTAATTCCAAATCACAGGCAGACTGTCACATGGTTTGTTTCTTTCAGTTTCCCATGTCGGAGAAAAGTAAGAATGGAAGTATTATTTATCACTTTTTTAACACTTACGTGTTAGTGTATTATTTCTGTTTCATATCCACATAATTGTCTTCATTGCAGGTTGGCAGAGTGTGCCGTTTTTCTTTTTGCAATTTAGCGTTGCGTTTTCTTTTTGTTTCAGACTTTTCACCAATGCCCTGATGAGTCCTTTCTACTTGCATGGACAGCATGAGAGAGCTTTCAAAAGCACTGCCTTCTATCTGTCATCAAAGGTAAAAATAACTTTGTCAGTGCTAGTTATTTGTTGATTGCTTATTCACGTTGTAAACGTGTGACTGACATATACTAGATAACCTCTGTAATGTCTACTGTCAGCCTGAGAGTTATTCGTCATTGTTTTGACTGCAGAAGCCGTTCAGAAGACATTCACAGAGACAATGGAGAACCTGGTCAGCGCTGCCATCTCTGACCACTTCAAGCAGGCGCCTGGTAGAAGTGGTGGAGGGGGTTAAAAGAAGAGGGCAACGCCTTGAAGCAAATCCAATGTTATTATTTGATCAAAACATTTTGTTAAGACTTGTCTTTTCTAGTTGTTTAACCCAATAGGACAGGGAACGCATCTGTGTCACTTAAGATTTATTCGGCTATTCAAAAAAAATAGCAGATCTACAAGCTCATAGCGCTTCAGATATTCATTCAGATATTATAATACAACAAAAAGGCTAAATGGCACCATCAGCATCTTCAGTGATGTTGTAGTAGCCTACAGGTGTAAACGTGTGTTTACAAGAAAACGTAAGAAGTGGGTTTCAGGTGAGCTGATTTGATTCTGTACAATACACACAGTTGTCAACAGTTTCAGTAAAATTGTTAATTTCTTAACTCATTAACTCATGTGGAATATGATACACATTTATGGACTTATAGAGCCCAATTTGAACACACACACACACACACACACACACACACAGATAAGTTTGGATACTGAGTGGTCTACAGCACATTCCAGAGAACACTAGATGTCCAGTTCAAAGGATGCTTCCTAAAGGGCATCTGACCTTAGCTGACCTCTAGCATCTTGGGGTGTTGTTCTTCTGCACAATGGACACACACACACACACACACACACACACACACACACACACACACACACACACACACACACACACACACACACACACACACACACACACACACACACATACAAGAGATGTAGCACACACACCTAGCGACGTGCACATCCAGTGTATGCAAGTACATACACACACATGTGAAGTCTGCCTATAAATACTGTGAGGACAAAGAAACCGTCCCTTCTTGCCTTCTTGCCTTGCCTTGGCCTTCTTCTTCTTGCTCTGTTCTGTTCCGGCCACACCATGTAGCAGCAAGGCTGACATGTGCTCCTGTGCTCTGTACTCTGTTTTGTCCAATAAATCGACTTGAGGAACATTACTGGTCTGGACCTTTCTACTTCCTGGAACGAATTGATGTTAATGAATCTCTGTGTCGGCTGTAGAAATGTTTTGGGTTGTTATGCAGTCCGACTATTTTTACTTTAAATATAATGTGAATCACCTTATGACAATACTGTGTAATCTTAATGCCTGTTTTATGTTGGTCTGATTGTGTCCCAGTTATTTGTCTATCAAGGGGGGCTAATGAGATGTTGTTGTGTGATGAGTTCTGTCTTTGAGGAGTATGTTTTGAATTATGGTTTTCTTCTTGTGTTTTGATTTTCTTCATTGTACCCTTGTTTACGAAGGACCAATAGGGCCCTCCGTAGGGGGGAATGTGGAATATGATACACATTTATGGACTTATAGAGCCCAATTTGAACACACACACACACACAGATAAGTTTGGATACTGAGTGGTCTACAGCACATTCCAGAGAACACTAGATGTCCAGTTCAAAGGATGCTTCCTAAAGGGCATCTGACCTTAGCTGACCTCTAGCATCTTGGGGTGTTGTTCTTCTGCACAATGGACACACACACACACACACACACACACACACACACACACACACACACACACACACACACACACACACACACACACACACACACACACAAAAGAGATGTAGCACACACACCTAGCGACGTGCACATCCAGTGTATGCAAGTACATACACACACATGTGAAGTCTGCCTATAAATACTGTGAGGACAAAGAAACCGTCCCTTCTTGCCTTCTTGCCTTGCCTTGGCCTTCTTCTTCTTGCTCTGTTCTGTTCCGGCCACACCATGTAGCAGCAAGGCTGACATGTGCTCCTGTGCTCTGTACTCTGTTTTGTCCAATAAATCGACTTGAGGAACATTACTGGTCTGGACCTTTCTACTTCCTTTCGAGAATATTGTCACACTTGTGCGAAAATATACAACACTCATTAATAACATTTCATGTAATCATACAACAGGACAAAGGTGACACACTCAGCAGGGTACACAGCACTGCAGGGAGTTGCACCCTGGATCCAGCAGACGCTAGAAGTACTACTACCAGTGCTTGTTGGCTTTGTGACACACCACCATGTCTTACTTGCATGTGAAAACAGAAAATATTAAAAAGGGCTGAATAGCCGGTGTAAAAACACAAATCGGCTGATTACAAGCCAATCTACAGGCTTGTAGATCGGCTATTTAAAAACATTAATGAAGTGTTTTGGAATATTTGCATACATAACTGTCTCAAATAGGAACACACAGTATCCCCTGTCACAGTGAACCTCAAACCTTTTAATTTCAAGGACCCCCAGTTTGATATGCATTAGACCAAAGACCCCCATTTGATATATCTCTGGGACCTCAATCTATATTACAAAATCCTATCTCTCAGAGTGTACAAATGGAACCAAATGGACCCCTGAGGGTCCATTTGATTCCATTTGTACACCCTCAGTGCCCTATAATGTACAATAAACAAGAGCATAGTGGCCTAGACATACACAAACAGATCAGATACAGTGATTAGAATCAACATCTACAATACATTACATTGTCTGAAACAGTCCATCACTAATTAGATTTCTCCTCATTTAGCAGTATAATATATATCATGCATGTTACACTGAGCGGTTTACAAACCCCCCTCACACCCCAGATGGAGGTAAACATGTGTTGACCAACAACACACATTGACCCATGACCACAAAATATTAAACTGTCATGTTAAATAACAGTACAAAGTACAAACACGGAGCTAGAGCTCTTTCCCTCAAACTGCTATATAATAACCAAGCTAAAATATATTGTAAATAATATGAAATAAAATCGGGGACTAGATGTGACTGTTTGTTAGCTTTAAGTAGCCCCATATAGTACCTCTCCCTCCGCTATGTAGCTCCGAGCTGAGGTCCTATATCGTTCTCTGCCGTTCGGCTGAAAAATGTCCGCACATTTGCCACTTTACATGTTTCTTACCCCTTTCTGCACATCCGATCCAAAAAGTGAAAGTATTCTGAAATGATCACCGATGTTTGAAATTTTAACTCACCATAAAATCTAACAAACGAGTTGAAAAAAGCACTTTATTCGCCTCTCTCATCAACCGGTTCAATAATATTATGCATTAGAAGATGCAATTCAACATTTGACCAGTAGGGGAATCAGTAATGTTATCTCTATGGGCGCAACTCTTGCGCAATGTCTTAAAAACATGTAACCGGCGGAGGAGAGAGGCGAATAAAGTGCTTTTTTCAACTCGTTTGTTAGATTTTATGGTGAGTTAAAATTTCAAACATCTGTGATCATTTCAGAATACCTTTACTTTTTGGATACGATGTGCAGAAAGGGGTAAGAAACATGTAAAGTGGCAAATGTGCGGACATTTTTCAGCCGAACGGCAGAGAACGATATGGAACCTCATCTCGGAGCTATACAGCGGAGGGTGAGGTTCCGATTGGAGCTAAGCTTTAAGCAGCTTTCAGCCCACTATAAAGCCTGCAGCAGCTATGAAAACAGCAGTTACAGTCAGCCCAATACACACTCATAACATCCCAGATTGATCTAACAATGAATCCACTGTCCATTCATCAGCTCACCAGGTTATCTGAGCACACAACCGTTAGCTTTACAGTGTTATAAACGGTCCCATACAGCCTTTAAACCCCTCAATAAATGACGCTAACGCGCTAATTTCGCTAGCATCTCCTCCTTTCAACAAATAAGAGCCTTAAACTAAGCTAAATGTATATTTAAAATCATATTAAATATAACATCGTCTTCCTTAGGGACTAGGGAGTATATACTGATCAATGATTATGTCCTATTAGCACAATTGGAGCCATTTAAACGTCTGTTTACAACGTTAGCATAGCATCCCTTGGTCATATAAAAAAAAGAAACATCTGTCAGTTCAAACACACAATGTTACACAATGTGTTAAGTGCCGTTTTGTGGCGTTTTGTGTCTGACTATGCTCTCACCAGTGTGACTTTAATGTGGATCTGCTGTTTTCATACTGACGATGTAAACAGTAGGTTTAAAAGGCCAGCCGCTCGTTTCACTCCCAAACCTGGCAACGCTGGCCGTAACGGAAGGCTGCGACGGAGATGTAAAAATCCACGGCTTGATGTCATCAAAAGCTCATAAAACATCAAATCTAAACGTTATTGGGTCCCAACCAGCACAAAGAGACCATCCGTTGGGGCTCGCGTGGCCCATATAGTCCACACAGTCGCTTCTTTTGGGCTTTGTTTTCCCAGACCGGGTCGCTCGATTCTCTCCCACAGTCTGGCAACGCTGGCTGCAGCGGGCCCGGGCCCGGGCATGCCCTCTCGCATGTACGCATGTCTGCTTGTCAGACCAATCACAGCCCTTGCTGACTTTGTCCCTCCCCTTAAATCCACGCCTCCTGCGCTGCTCGTATCACTTCTCATGTTATCGTGCGGATGCTACGTCTCTCCGTCCGATGAGAGATTACTATGGAAAGTGTTTTACTTCAATTCGCTTCATATTATATCACTGATCTACTTTCATTTCGTCGTCTTTTGTCTGAGGTGAGTAATATTACTTTATATTTACTTTTTTCCCGCCTTTATTACTTTATATATTTTTTTCCGCCTTTTTTGGAACCTACATCTACGTTCATATTTCAAACACAGTTTGTACCCCATGGCCTGATATTTACAAAACGGAGGATGGGAAGGTGATAGTGGAAGACGAGCTTTTAAACTTTTAAACTAGCTAGGTAATATTAAGGTGCCAAAAGATGCTCTATTGTGTCGAGACATGAACTGCAGAAATGTTCAACACTGTAATGAGTTATCAA
The DNA here is from genome assembly GCF_963454915.1 of Gymnoscopelus microlampas. NCBI lineage: Eukaryota > Metazoa > Chordata > Actinopteri > Myctophiformes > Myctophidae > Gymnoscopelus > Gymnoscopelus microlampas. The sequence goes on along the minus strand of NC_139958.1, from coordinate 206,897 downwards.
CCCTGTATGAGTCTATTGTGGAGTCACTCTGTACCTCCAGCAGGCCTCTCATCAAACATAGTCCAAAAGCATGTAATGCTAAGCCAGGGTGGAATGATCACGTCCAAAGATCACGTCCAGATTCACTGGCAAAGAAGCTACAAAAGCATAATGTGAATGATTTCTGGAAGGAAATTAAAATGATAAACAATTGTAAAACATCTCTTCCATCAAATATAGATGGAGTGAGTGGTTCTGATGAAATGTCACAGCTATGGCAGAAACAATGTTCTGAGCTGTTCAACTGTGTAAAAAGTAATCTGGTTGTAGTGTAAAATGTAGATTTTAATGATGAGGTGATTGTTACTCCTGCTGAAATTCATGAAGCAGTTTTGAAGCTAGGTGATAATAAGGCCTGTGGTCTGGATAAGATAACAGCTGAACATCTTAAGCTAGCCAGTAAGAAACCGTGTCCTCTGGCGGGTGCACTACGTTAGTCCGACAGACCATTCGTCCGACAGCCCATTGCTCCGACAGCCCAAAAGTCCTACTATAGAGCAAACTCATTTTTGACCCATTACCCCGACTTCCCTTTACCCCGACAAAAGTTATCTCAATATCCCAACACCCATATGTCCGACAGAGCTCCGTTCCGTCAGCAGAAATTGGACTTCCGGTTTTCGAGCTAGCAGAAATAAGGGTTCCGGTTGCCTTCAAAATAAGAGCGTAAATTTTTTATGTTTTTTAAAAGACACAAATCTAATTTAAAAATACATTTATGATGTATGCCTTTTAAATGGCTCATACTAAAACACTTCTAAGTGGCAAGTTTAAAAAAGAAAGACACATTTGTATTTAAAAAATACATTTATGATGTACATTATGTCTTTTTAAATGGCTTATACTAGATCACTTCTAAGTGCCAGGTTGTTCCAGTTTGAAATTGGCTATTGACCCCCATTAAATGTGCACTTAGCACTGTTTTGCACTTTAACTGGATATTGATTTGTGTGTGTTACATATATGTATTGTTTTTGTATTGTTTGTCCATTGTTGTAATAATGATGACTCTAGGCCAGGTCACTCTTGGAAAATGATGATGATATAATATTGTTTATTGCAGAAGCAAATAAACAATGATAAAAGAGACCACAAAATATGCTACAAATAATAATAGTAGATAGTGCAAGCGAGATAAAAAAAAAAGAGAAGAATTTGGGGTTTATAAAGTTGATCTCACGTATTTAAAAACTAAAATACAATACAAATACAAAAGTAATCAGAAAAAAAATATTACAAATTTATATTATTTAACAACATATATACAACATGGAAACACAGCATAAAAAAAGATAGAGAAATATTAGTACATTTTTAGTGTGTGTGTGTGTGTGTGTGTGTGTGTGTGTGTGTGTGTGTGTGTGTGTGTGTGTGTGTGTACTTCTCCATAACTGAGCGCCCCTAAACTTGATAGAAAATGGATACAGACCAGTAGAGAATATTGGTGAACATTTGAGAGATAATTTGTAAAAAAAAAAGAAAGTGGCAGGCCGCCCAGTGCGGCCTGACGTAAGAAAAGTGCCAATTTCAGACAATACTGGACACTGGACAGGAGACGGCTGTTGGCGCCAGCACTTTTGACATACGCACACGTTCAGGGAGACCCCCTCTACAACGCCACACTCTCCGCTAAGCCAGACAGGTGTATTTGGGAAAATGGCGGGCCGTCCAGTGAGGTCAGGGGTCAGAAAACAGCCATTTTTAGTGCATAGACTTCACAAATTGGGCGCTGGACACGAGACAGCTATTTGTGGCAGCACTTGTGACATACGCACGCGTTCAGGGAGACCCCCTCTACAACGCCACACTCTCCGCTAAGCCAGACAGGTGTATTTGGAAAAGTGGCGGGCCGTCCAGTGAGGTCAGGGGGCAGAAAACAGCCATTTTTAGTGCATAGACTTCACAAATTGGGCGCTGGACACGAGACAGCTATTTGTGGCGGCACTTGTGACATACGCACGCGTTCAGGGAGACCCCCTCTACAACGCCACACTCTCCGCTAAGCCAGACAGGTGTATTTGGAAAAATGGCGGGCCGTCCAGTGAGGTCAGGGGTCAGAAAACAGCCATTTTTAGTGCATAGACTTCACAAATTGGGCGCTGGACACGAGACAGCTATTTGTGGCGGCACTTGTGACATACGCACGCGTTCAGGGAGACCCCCTCTACAACGCCACACTCTCCGCTAAGCCAGACAGGTGTATTTGGAAAAATGGCGGGCCGTCCAGTGAGGTCAGGGGTCAGAAAACAGCCATTTTTAGTGCATAGACTTCACAAATTGGGCGCTGGACACGAGACAGCTATTTGTGGCGGCACTTGTGACATACGCACGCGTTCAGGGAGACCCCCTCTACAACGCCACACTCTCCGCTAAGCCAGACAGGTGTATTTGGAAAAATGGCGGGCCGTCCAGTGAGGTCAGGGGTCAGAAAACAGCCATTTTTAGTGCATAGACTTCACAAATTGGGCGCTGGACACGAGACAGCTATTTGTGGCGGCACTTGTGACATACGCACGCGTTCAGGGAGACCCCCTCTACAACGCCACACTCTCCGCTAAGCCAGACAGGTGTATTTGGAAAAATGGCGGGGCCGTCCAGTGAGGTCAGGGGTCAGAAAACAGCCATTTTTAGTGCATAGACTTCACAAATTGGGCGCTGGACACGAGACAGCTATTTGTGGCGGCACTTGTGACATACGCACGCGTTCAGGGAGACCCCCTCTACAACGCCACACTCTCCGCTAAGCCAGACAGGTGTATTTGGAAAAATGGCGGGGCCGTCCAGTGAGGTCAGGGGTCAGAAAACAGCCATTTTTAGTGCATAGACTTCACAAATTGGGCGCTGGACACGAGACAGCTATTTGTGGCGGCACTTGTGACATACGCACGCGTTCAGGGAGACCCCCTCTACAACGCCACACTCTCCGCTAAGCCAGACAGGTGTATTTGGAAAAGTGGCGGGCCGTCCAGTGAGGTCAGGGGGCAGAAAACAGCCATTTTTAGTGCATAGACTTCACAAATTGGGCGCTGGACACGAGACAGCTATTTGCGGCGGCACGTGTGACATACGCACGCGTTCAGGGAGACCCCCTCTACAACGCCACACTCTCCGCTAAGCCAGACATGAGACAGCTATTTGCCGTGGCACTTACTATTACTTACTTACAATTATAACAATCTGTTCTTGCTTACAATTGGCCGCTGATCATTCAGGCTACGGTCACAATTTAACACAAAAAAATTTAGATTAATATCACAGACTGAGGTTACCTGTTGTTGTTTTTATTTCGTTTTAGTCATAGTCTTTTGAATAACATTTAATTTAGTTTTAGTCATATTTTATTCACCTTAAATGTTTGTTTTAGTGTAGTTTTAGTCGACTAAATATAATACGATTTTAGTCGACTAAATCTACAGTTGATTTTGTCGTCAAAAATGTATTTTGGCAGGCCTTGATGGCGTCGTAATGCTACATTTTACACTTGGTTGCATGCTGAAATTAGCCAATCTACTGCTGTGACTTCACCTATCAAATTAAATAAAATACCTTTTAAAAAGTTCTATTGATGTCACCTCCTTATGACTCCATAATAAATCAAACCTACTCATTGGCTTTTTGGAAGAGGATGCAAGTCCCAGGAAGTGCCACAGAATATCATCAGGAAGTTTTAAAGCATCTTCTGTGTATACAGTACTGTTGCGTTGACCAGTTATTGATAGATATATGTGGATACTCCCACAAAACAGACATGGCTATGGACAAGCCTTGCTTCTATTTCAGTTTCCCAGTTTGACATCAGTATAAAATTTCAATACCATTATAAGGCACACACCAACATCTCGTTCTGTGTCTCTCTCCGTTCCTGAGATATGACTGATGTAACATTGACTGTGACTATGATTGTGACCTTGAGCCATTTTTATAGGGCAGCCTAGAGATCATTTCTACCAAGTTCCATGAAAATCTGAAACTCTCTTCTATCAGGTAATGGATGTGGAGCCATTTCAAAATGTGTGACATTTTCAAAGAGAACTCTGGAACTAATCTGAACAAGAATCAATAGGGATTTATTTGTCACTTACTCAATACAGGTACAAGCAGTGAAATGTTTGGGGCTGTTTCTACAGAGACTGTGCTAACACAACCAATATCTTTTTAGAATTATAGATAACAGAAATAAAATGAAAGTACAGATGGAATGGCATGTATGATAAACCTCTTAAAACATGTATGATAATCTGTAGCAGCAGTGGCAAATGTGCAAAAATACAAGATAGCAACGCATTGCAGGCTTGCAGGCTTATGCAAAGGCTAAAATGTAATTAGATACCATGTTATGTAGACAGATGCCAGGCCAT